>NC_141609.1:23050360-23364527 GCF_047967505.1 Dipteris shenzhenensis
CACATGACTGCCAACACATTAGCAGCAAAATAATTTAGCAACATATGCTCAAACTGATATAGTGCCCACCTCATTGTTCATGACTGGGCCAGTCTCGTATATCCTTCTATGTAAAAAAATAAAGTCTTCATAGAATTCTTTCTTGGGATTCCCTTTTTAGAGGTAACTTGTCCGACCAACTGTTCAGGAAATACATCATTAAATTTGTTTAACAACTTAATTAATTCAATGTGTTTGACCACACTTCAATCATTGGTATTAGACACAGATACAACAAATGAAGAAAATGGAATCAAAATGCATTGAAGCACACCATAAGAAGTTTGTGATCAAAACACATTGAACCACATCATAAGAAGTTGTTTGTAATATATTATGAACTTGAATCGCATTTACAAGAGGTCCCTTGGAGGGATTTATATCATCACACTGTATAGTAAGATGGTGTTCCCGTGCAAAAGAGAAAGCGTATGCGATTTCCAACCAAATTGGACATTATGGTTTGTACATGATCTAAGTGCATAACATTCTCCAAAATATCCTTGTACACTTGAAACTTGATTGAAAGTCGATCCACATTGGAATCCCAAAACTGCTTCCCAGCTAGAAGCTGCACCTTGTAGCTCTAATCACTAAGTGTTATAGTCAATTGTAGTTTTTGCACAAGCTTGTGGTTAACAAATTGTGAGAACTGCCCTAGTTAAAGAGAATATGAATCCATGTCCCTTTCAGCTCAATAGAGATCATGAGGGCCAAACAATGAATTATTTAAAAGAACAATCACAAGAATGAGGGGCATGAGAGGAGGTTAACAAAAATACCTATCAAAGTAGTCTGAGGCTAATTTTGACTTGGGAGGTGGTCTTGATTTGAGATTTGGTAGCAGTCCTTATGAGGTTCTTGGATTCTTTGGTCAATCTACACGCATGTGCCCACACTCATCACCACAAATAAAACATCGCCCTTCCTTTTGAAGCCAAAGTGATCGAAGGAAGTGCTCCTTGTTGGCTTTAGTCAATTTTTGCTTTGTTTCAGAAGGTACATCCAAAGATTTCACTTTGCTCGTGCTGGAAGCTGAAATTAAAGAACTTTCTTTTGTTCTTTCCTTGGGTCTCATGTACAATTGTCTTCTTAGTGGAGGCCATGGTATCATCATATATGCACGCAAAGTGAACGGCCTAATTCAAGATAGAGATTTTAATTTTCTTCATCTACAAGCTATATGAATTGGGTAATCCACTTACAAAGAAACCCAAGAGGCTAACATGATCCATCTTTGTAGCCCGAGTCTGCAGATCCTCGAATTTCTATAGTATGTCTTAAAAGTCAGATTTTTCTTGGTCATATTGAGAGATTTGAAGTTGTCCACAATATCCTAACCATCCTCCTCCTTGAGAGATTCAGCTCTAAGAGCTTCCTCAAATTATGCCCAAGTGGTTGGTTGAGGCCTCAAGTCCTTTCACCAGAGAAGGGCTTTGTATGCTATAGGTATCCAATTGCTAATTAAATTCTTTTATCCTGAGAAGTGTACTTTCCATTTATGAAGCCAAGTGTCAACCACTTCCTTCTTGCAATCCTTTTGTTCCTACGTGTTTCTCCTTCAAGCCTACTTCTCCACACCTTCTCCTTCTCTACACTCCTTTACTCATGGCACCATTCGAGGATGTCTCCAACAAGTACCAAGCTCACTTAGTGTCGAAGGTTGAATATGTAACCACACGTACTCTAGGATTGAGGGGAGCTTCCAAGATCCACAATCTTCATTTGCAAGGAAAGAAGCATCTCGACATTTGGGTAGAAGGATCCTTTTATCCTTCAGATCCTGCCAACCAAAAGAGCCCTCCTCTTCATACAATGCATGAGCTAGTTTGGTTTGTTGGAAATGGACATGCGGGGTTGCTTGGTTATTGCAATCGATCAAACAATACTCAAACAATGGCTATGCAAGCAAGTGAGATACACAGAGCCTAGATAGAGTAGATAGCACATTTAGGAAATAGCAGATTCAAAGGCAAAACAAGGATCTTTCTATGTATGGCTTGAAGGGTAGGGATAGTGAGTGGTCTGTAGTATCTTTTCAATTTGCTCCAATTTAGGTAGCCATCCATTCCCAATAAGGGTGGCTATTCGGCATGCCCCTTGGTGGGTGATCTCAATTACTTGGTAAGGATGCATACCCTAGTACTTAAGCTTACGTTTGGTGTTGCGGACATTGTACAAGAGTGCCAAGTCTACTTCTACTAAGTCCTTGTTTTTGAGGTTGCGGTCGAACCACTTTTTACGTCGGGCCTTTTCTACTCAGAGAGCGTAGGCTGCTCGCAACCTCGTCTCCTCCTAGCTTTTTGGGGTCAACTAGCCGTTCGGCTAGTGCATTTTCTGTGAGTCTTTCCTTTACAACAAGACGGAGGCTAGGCACTACATACTCCATTGGCATTATTGCCTCTACCCCAAAGTCTAACTTGAAGGGGGTACAATGAGTTGCCACCTTGTAGGAGGTCCTGTAGGCCCATAATGTTGCTATGAGCTTCTGCGTCCAACCAGTATGACTGGCTTCTACCGTACATTTTTTGTTGGAGCTTTCAGCCAAGCCATTCGCTCCGAGGTAGTATGGTGTTGACTTCCTATGAATAATCATAAACTCGCATGTTAGGATCGCTATGGTTTCATTGAGGAAGTGGGTCCCTCGGTCGCTGACTAACTCCAATGGGCATCCAAACCATGTGATAACTTGTTCATATAAGAACTTGGTAGTGGATCTTGCATTAGCCTTTACTGTGGCCCTTCCTTCTACCCACTTGGTGAAGTAGTCGGTCGCTAGGATGATGTATCGAGCCCCGGTCCCCTTAGCGGCTAGGCTTATGGGACCAATGAAATCCATGCCCCATTTCTCGAAGGGTTGGTCAGCTAGGATCCCGGTTAGGGGCATCATGTCTGCCCTATGTGGGATTTCGATGCGCTGGCAGGGGTCACATCATTTGATGAATTTGGCTGCATCTCCGAAGAGAGTTGGCCACCAGAGACCAGCTTGTAGCAATTTACATGCTGTAACCTCAGCGGCAAAATGGCCTCCTGCGATTCCTGAGTGGGCTTCTTCAAGCACCTCGATGTATTTGTGTTCGCACACACATCTTCATAGTACGCCATCCTTACCCATGTGGTGGAGCTGGCTTGCTATTAGCTGGTATGACGATGTGTCCTTAATGAGTTTACGAGCTCTAAGTGATTATAAAGAAGGGGCATATTGGGCCAAAAGCAACTTCAAGGGAAAGAGCAAAATGAAGTGTAACTTTTGTGGCAAACCTGGACACCTTGAAAAAGAATGTTATGCCAAGACTCGGGGGGGGTCACTATGTACAAACCGTCTATATCACATGTGTTCAAGACCTATTTTTGAAATCCCTTATCTGTAAATTTTTCATTAATGAAATGTACCCTTTCTCTATACAAATCTGTAAATTTTTCCCAAAATTGTTTTAAATACTCCCTTATGTAAATTAACTTTTGTAAAATTTAGATATTAAAAATGTCCTGTTGAACTCACGTGATAGGGTTACATATGATGAGTGACCCCCCCGAGTGCCAAGAAGAGATGTTCAGCCAATCTTATTGAGGAAGCAGAGACTGAAGAAGAAGAAGAACCAAAGAATGTCAAAGCTCTCACTGCTTACAACTCCCAAGTCAATTCTGACAAGGGTGAGGATCCATATGTTTTCTAAGTTATGTGTGTGTGAGGTCAATAATGGTTCTCTGCCATGGATAGTCCATCCTTAAATGATTGTTAGTCTTTTGAGATTAATTCCTTGTTGGACTCATTGGGATTTTCATTCATAGTCATTGTCTATCTCCTAGTTGTAAACCAAGAATCCTAAGAGTGAGTCACAGGTTGGGGCCATGTGTGTTGCCACATGATGGTGGGTAAGCCATGGAGCATCCCATGTACTACTCTTGAGGGATGAGGTCATCAATTTGTAGGGGGGAATGAAGGGCCAAATTGATGTGTGTGTGTGTGTGTATGCCTATGGGCTTGGAGTTCTATGCAAGGAGTGTGTGAGTGTAGGTGTGCTAGAAGGTTCTAGTGACTTATCAATTAGGTGTGTTAGGTTGGAACGCTACTATGCCAACTCGGCAGGATAGTCAAACATAGTTGCATTGATTGAGATTGGGTGATTTCTGGAGATTTTGCAATTTTTGTTCTTGTTTCTTTGTGATGGGGGGGTGCTACACTACCTAATCTACCTACTCAATGAAAAAAAACTTGAAAACAAACACTTTTTGGAAGTCAAAATGCAAAAATCCAGAAAAGGCAAGTTCTAAAACATGAAACTACTTCAAAACTTGACAAAAATCCTTAGTTTTGTTGTTTTTTGAGGTGATTGGACTACACACAGACCTTAGCAATCAAGTTTACTATGTTCCTATCAACTTGAAACACCAAAAAGCAACCAAAACAAGCTTCCCACATGAGAAAATACATTTTTGTCCTCTCTCTCCCTTTCTCTCTCTCTTTCCACCTCTCTTCTCTCCTACAACTCCACTAACAAGCTCTAAGTTAAGCTTGAGAACTTGTGCAATGGGAATATAACAAAGGACGACAAGTGCAAATGCAAAAGCATACCTTTTCTCCCCTATAGCAATGCAAAAAATGTAGCGTGGTCTCAATGGTGACTCACATGTCATGGGGTAGTTGAAGATATGCCGACGGAGCTTCCACTCCCGACTACTCCTTGTGGGAGCATTGCATAGCATGAGCCATCCGCAAGTGTCAGTCAAGCGGCCTCCGAATTATTGTAGTGTGATTCCTTTCCCCATCAATCACATAAGCCCGCACGTCACTGTCCATGTCTTTTTTAGCTACTCTTGCCATGTGTCCCATCAAAAGATGCTCAAGACTCTTAAAATATTGAGAAAGTCAAGACTCTCCCCACACGGAGCCCATAGGGACCCTCTCTTTTCCATATTTCCACATCCTCCTTATTCCACATAGGAATTCTAGAAGGATTCCTCTTGACTCCACACTCCTCCACATGCCTTCCACATGCTTGGCATGTGATCTCTCTTATATTATTGGAACACATGGACATGAGCCCACCTCTTTATATGACTCACTCTTCCTATTTTCTAAAAACCCCATAATATCCCATACACAAATAACTCTCACCCCATACCAAGGTATTTATCATTCATACACATGGTATTTATAATGATCCATTCCACTCATCCTCTCAATCCCATACAATATCTTAGAAAATAGAAATAAGTGAGAGCCGCTAGGCTATCACTTGATACTCAAACTCTTATCAAACATAGAGAAAAACAATACCAATTCCAAATAAAAAATATCAATTTTTGGCGTCACATTTCCCCCCCCCCCAGTAGATCCTCTCTAGTGATAGAGAGGGTCTGCTGGCCCTCAAGGTGGTCAAGCATAGAAAAATTTAAGGTGACACTCATTGGTGCATCCAGGTATCACCATGCCGTAAACATCCTCAAGCTGATAGGTTCCATTGGTGAACTTCTTCTTGACTCGATATGGTCCCTCCCATCGACCGATAAAATTTTGGTCTAGTCGCTTGTCCAAATGGCTATCAAATCTCATGACCAAATCCCCTTTTGCAATATCTTTCTTGTGTAATTTGGTGTCAAAACGGGCCTTGCACCTTTTTTGAGAAGCTTCTAAGTTTTGTAATGCCTGTAATCTGCATTCATCCAAGGCTTCTAGCTATACCAAGCATTGAGAATAGGCATCCTGCTATCTTTCTATTCTTGCAATAGCAGTGCGAAGACTATGTATCTCCAATTCAATGGGCAAAATGGCTTCTATTCCATACACTAGTTGGAATGGTGTAAACCCAATAGCTAGCTTGTATGTGGTTCTGTAAGCCCATAAAACTTATGCTAAGTGCCTATCCCAATGCCTTTTCTTGGTGTCTACAAGCTTTCCCATTGAATTGCACAACAATCCATTTGTTTTCTCAGCTAAGCCATTACATTGGGGATAGTATGGCATGGACATGCTATGATTTATCTTTAGTGTATGCACCACATCTTCAATTAGCTCATTTCTAAAAGAGGTTCCTCCATCAGTGAGAATTTCCAAAGGACAACCAAAGCAAGAACAAATTTGATCAAAGAGAAAATTTGCAACTGTGCTTGCCTTGCTATTGATTGTAGCCATGGCCTCTGCCCATCGAGTTGCATAATCTATGGCCACCAATAAATAATGTTTGCCTTGAGATGAGCGAGGGAGTGGTCCCACAAAGTCCAACCCCCACCTCTCAAATGGTCCATATGCTGGAATAGGCTTCAAGGGCCGAGGAATCAACTGTCACCTTCCAAAATTTTGGCATACTTTACAACTTTGACACCATTCATATACATCTTTATGGAGGCATGGCCAAAAGTAACCTGCATTATGAATTCTCCTAGCTGTGCTCGTTGAAGCAAAATGACTGGAGCATTCATGACACATTTCTAGGATTCTCCTAGTCTCCATGGGATGGACCACTTGATGGAGCACCTTATCTTTTATAAAGAATGTCATCAACAATAGTATAGGGACAAGCCTTCCTTACCAATCTCTGCTTCTATTGTGGAGTTAACCCTCAAGGAAACATGCCTTCTTCCACATATTGCTGAACATCTTGTAGTTTTGGCCATCCAGTGTCTACCAAAGAAACCACCCCCCAATCGTGTACTACAATGGCTTGAGTAGCTAACTCAACTACCCTTTGATTTTCTTTTCTGTTTATATGACCAAACTTCAAAAATCAAACTGACTACATAGTGCCATAGCCTTTTGATTAAGCTCCTTCAAATGAGGACTTCTTGTCTTGTAATGCCCTTGCATTTGCTTTATATAATAAGCTGAGAATCTCCTCTTACTTCCAATTCTTTAACTTGACTTTGAAGACAATCATCCAAACCAAGAATCAAAGCATTATACTCAGCTACATTGTTGGAAGCTCTTGTCCTCTAGCCCATACTTCTTGGCCTTTAGAATTCATCAAGACAATCCCCCCCGGCTCCTTGTTGGCACGAAGGACTAAAAGGCCCATCAAAATACAAGACAAAAGCAGTTGGTGGTGTCTCCCTTTCATCATCATTAATGTCCTTCTTATATTTCCTTTCTTCTCTTAGATCCTTCTATTGTGTGAGCAAATCTGCCATAGTGGACCTAGTGGTATTTTTAGTGACAAAAGAGAAAGAGAACTCTTGAAGCTCCAACAACCATTTTGCAAATCTTCCCCTAGGATTAGGCTTATGAACTAGTTATGCTAATACAGACTGAGGTAAGGAAGAAAAATGGTCGAGGTAATAAATAGGAGCAAAAATTTCTGACTGAAAACACCAAAGAGAGAGCTTGCTACTCCATTTCTTCATACCATGTTTCCACCTTTGTAAGCTAGCGGCTGGCATAATAGATGGGTTGCATTCTACCTGCCTCTCCTTTTTGTAGCAAAACATCATCAATTGAATGCAAAGATACACTTGGATTTACATAAAAGTCTTGAGACCAATCAGGGGGCTTCAATATTGGGCCCTTACTCATGGCCTTCTTAAGTTTCTAAAAAGACTCTTGTTGTTGCACACCCCATTGGAAAGAAACTCTTTTTCTTATCAACCAGTTCATGGGATACACTATCTCTGTGAAATCATCACAAAAGTGTTGATAATACTTGCTTTTTCCTAGAATTCTGCGAACACCAGTGACACTCTGAGGACTTGGAAATTCCATGATTGCTTGAACCTTGTCACAATCCATTTGCAAGCCTTCTTCAGACACAATATGCCCCAACAAGGCTACTTTTGTTTGAGCCAAATGACACTTGCTAGGATTTAGACAACCTTTTGCTTCTCCTTGTCATCTATGCATCGAGAATAAATGCAAAAATCATCCAAAAACACCCTTATGAACTTTCCCAAATAAGGCTCAAGCACTTGACTCATGAACCTTTGAAATGTAGCTGGTGCATTGCTCAACCCAAAAGGCATCACTCTGTAAGAAAAAACTCCCCAAGGTGTGACAAATGATGTTTTCTTTTGATCTCCCTCTTGAATATGATTCCAAGTACCCAGAATACCCATCACATATAGAATACATCTCATGCCCTGCTACTTAGTCTAGTATTTCATCTTGGAATGGCAAAGGAAAATGGTGCCTCTTAGTGCATGCATTCAAAGGACGAAAGTCCACACAAACCCGCCACTTATTTTCTTTCTTTGGTGTGACAACTATAGCAGATATCCATTCTGAATCATCATCAACAGGAAAGATGTGAATCCCGCCTCAAGTAGTGTTACCTCTTTCTTTAGTGCCTCAGCTTGGATCACCCCCAATCGCCTTAAGCGTTGCACAACTGGCTTGCTTTTTGGCTTCAACTCAATCTTGTGGTCCATAAGAGAGATTGATCAAACTTGTGAATAGCTTGTTGCAAAGAGATATGGGAAATCATCTAACATATCCAAGTACTGGAGCTTCTCACTACCTGCTGATAGAGAATCACCAAGAAGCTCTTCATTGCATTGGTGTCGTTTAGTGTGCTCCACATGAAGTGTCTCTACAGGATCTTCTTGTACCACCACCTTGTTTCCTCTTGACTCATCCCAATCAACACCAAGACAAAGACCAAAGGCCACTCCTTCCACCTCACCCTCTGAGCTGGTCTCCTTGGAGCTACACCCTATCTCTTCTTCTTCATCGGTTAAGTTAGAGCTTGAACTCTCTGATGTTGAAGCCTCCTCCTTAACAACTTTCTTTTTGCGGCTTTTGATGTTGTAGCGCACCTTCTTTTAATTTCCCTACAAAATCAATTCTCCAGTATCCCACTTTTGAACAACCATCACATTGCGTAGCCAAGGCCTTCACAAAATCAATGGATAGGCACGTGCATCTGGCTTGGCAAGGATCACCTAAAAAGTAGTCGGCACAAAAATTCCACATACATCCACTTCTAGATTCTTCACAACTCCCAATGTCTTTACCCTAGTGTTGCCAGAGCCAATTTGATGCGATAAGGAGAGGTAGTACTAGAGTATTTTAAATCAACATCTATCATGGTCTTCTCACTCATGACATTGATCGATCCACCTCCATTACCGTACACATTAGAAATCACTGGACCATCAATAATCACATCAACCATAGGTACATCATCACCAACATCTATATCTACCTTTTGAACAACAGGAATGACACTTTTCTTCTTTTTCTTCTTTGACACTCTTGTGCTTGCTAGCTTTCCCCATTCCTTTTGGAGTTTTGGAGACAAAGCAAGTAATTGACCAAAGGTGATACGAGCTTCCTTTTCTTTGAGGTTGGACAACAAGTCATAGCTTCCAATGCCTTGTCCTAAAGGAAAGTCTGACTGGCTAATTCTCCTTCTAGATGCCTTCTTTTTCTTACTATGATGTTTCTCTTCCTGATGTTCCTCATCTACTTCTTCCTTGCTTTCTTCTTCTTCTTTTGCTTTACCATGCCCCTGTTTAGCCATCATTACCTCTCTTTCCTCATCCCTTGAAGAAGCTTCTAACAAGGATACTTGTTTTTGTTCTTTCTTTCTCAATCTAGGACACTCGGAGCCATAGTGAACTTTTTCATAACATTCATAGCAAGTGACCCCACTCTTCTCTCGAGGCCTATCCTCACTCTTTGGTGCTCTAGGTTGTTGTGCATTAACCAAATGCAATTTCAAATCAGTAAACTCTGCCATCAATTGGGAGATATTATGATCTAACTCAAAGGACTTTAGTACCTGAAGAGTGCCCATTACCTCCACCTTAGAAGTTGAAGCTGTTGAAGACACAAAAGAGGATTCGATCTTTAGAAAAGCTTCTTTCTTGGTCGCAATGCGAAGTGCCTCCACATATGTTGTTGGATCTTTACTCATTACTTTTGAGCAAAGATGAGGTTCCAAAGCCATAACAAATTGGCTCATCTTTAAGTGCTCCATCCCTACGAGACTTTGAGGGGCCGATGATGCAGATGCCATAGCTCACAAAGCTGTCCTTTCATACTTTGTCCATAAAGTTTCATATCAGATTGCCAACTCAGAGACCATCTCACCCTCTCCTTGATAGAACCGGTCCAACTGCAATATCAAAGCATTTGGTGACTCCACTACCCCAAATCTCTGCTTCATTGTAGCCACCACTTGGTCCTAGTCCTCCTTGGTAGAGTCTAGCAAGGCCTCATGCCAACTCAAGGCTACACCTTCAAGAAAATCAAGTAAAATCTCCGCTCGATCCTTCATGGACCATCCAGAAAGTTAGCATCCTCGATCAAAATCCAAAAGATAATACTCAGGGTCTTCCCCTTGGGTCCTCAAAGCACTGGAATCTTCACCATGATGAAACACAAAAAGTAAACACCAAGATCCAAATAATATCCCAAACAAGATCCAAACAAGATCCCACAGAGCCTTAGTATACCAAGACCAACTTATTATGCATAACCACTTGTTGAAAACCGTCCACAATGTGATCCTCAACAAAAGCTTCAAAAATAAGTAACCAACCAGCACCATGAAAACATTGTGTATACATGCATTCAAGAATCACCCTTGTCAGAATTGGAAGTGCACATAATAGCTTCAAGATATTGTACTCTTCATCATTTGCATAGAAAAAGAAGTTGAAAGCATTGAGAATCACCACTCCACTGTTATAGTCAAAAACTACCCAAAGACTCAACTCTTCTTCACACCAAGTTTCCAGTGCATGAAACAATCCCCAATCTATCGTTGTGCCTATTGCCGGCGTTGTCGATTCACCAACATATTCAAGGGTGCAAACATAAAGGATATGATCGTGATGACTATGCGAATAGCTTGAGCATCACCGTCACAATCTTCTAGTTCTCTTAAACAGGTTGCAATCTCTTCTAATGGAGTTCTTCCAGGCATCTTCTTTATCACATCAAAAAACACATGCCTATACTAGGCATAACATGCAATCAAGTAGACCCAAGACCGTTTAGTAAGGTGGGATGAATCCAATACCAAACGTACCCTGCATCTCCACCAAAAGCTATGACATGAAGTTGGGGGTAATAAACTTCATGCACCTCTTCACTTCCTACTTCTTTTGAACTGAGTGACAAATATATTTATCACCAAGAAAGGGACATTAAAAATAAGCTTTTATCCCAAGATACCACACCATACTTCCCTCCCTTAGATGAGAATGAAGATGGTAACATCCCAAGTGATGTGGTACTCAAGTATAGGGAGAAGGAAAGGATCAATAGAGGGCATAATCTTAGCAAGCCAGCCTGCACCAGCTTGGGTGAACTATTTGAGTTGGCCTAGCTACAACGTTTGATCAACCACACGGACCCCTCCCTCTAGAAAAGGAGGCACTTGGCCAACTTCCTCTTAGTTACCATGGGAACCTCTCATAAGGCACATGGAGGACAGGGTTTGCTAACAAGGTTAAGAACATCAGTTACCAGCTTCCTCTCAATTACCACGGGAACCTCTCATGAGGCACATGGAGGATAGGTTTTACCAACATGGTTAAGAACATCACTCTAATGTCTTCTTGCTCAGTTTGTACAGCCATCTATGGTCAAATTTTTCTCTACTTGTGTACACATATGTGAAGTGAGATTTGAAAGTTAGCTAGGATCTGTGGGGACCAAGGTGTGCTATCGTATTGTCCAAAAGTACCATCCTACATGCTCTAATCTACTACCTCATCAATGTCTGATCTTACTAAATGGGCCAGTATCTATAATCATGCATAAGCTAAGGTGCAAGCTCGCATTAGGATGCCCATGATACAGCTTATGTGGCATGATGGCAAATACCATCCTCTTAGTTCACATGAAAAGTCACATGCAAATACACTAGATCTTATAAAGGACTAAAAGGACATAAGTAGGTACTACTCTATATGTTTGAATAGATGAAGGAAGTGAGATCTACTCCCTGATCTTAATATCAAGTCTACCAACGAAGCTCCACAAACAAAAAGCTTGGGCCCAGTGAGATCAATGTGAGGGAGGAAATTGGAGAGGTGGAGGACATGCATTATGGAGCGTGAATATGTGTGAACAAGTATTGATAAGTAAGATCATGGGACATATGTAAGGAATGCAAAGTGCTCAAATAAAGAAAAATGCAAATATGGTAGTAATGAATGCCTTGTATTAGCTATCAAATCAAGAACCCAAGATGGGAAAGAAACACTTCAATGAATACATAGTAGCATGGGAATAAAAAAAATGCAAGTGAGGGTGAATAATGAACACAAGCTAGGAACTTAAAAGGGGGGGGGGGGTATGTTGAGAAATCATCTCAACATCATGTGTTAAATATTGTGAATAGCACTAACACATAGAGTGCTCTATAAAGGAAAGGGTTAGATGCCCTAACCCTAACCCTAAAAGGGTTTGTATATATTCTACAATTTCAACTAAATCTTGTGTACAGTTAGTAATTTGGTGGTGTGCTCTCTAGCTATTCCCTCTCTCCTCATCTCCACTCTTCTCCTCTCCCCTCTTCATATTTTGTCATGGTATTAGAGCATGGTTCTACCTTCTGCTGAGGTGCCATCCTTCATGAGTGAGAGATTGAGAGATCGATTGTTCTCTTTCGTGAGAGAAAATTTCATCCATTGTGTTGAGAGAACTCCATTTGTTGAGAAAAGGATTTCCACCCATTTCTTAGGGAAGATTTTTGTTCATATCTTCTATCCTTTGTGAGAGAGATTCATTGAGTTTGAGAGAGAAAGAGAGAGATAGATCTCTACCCTATGTGAGAAAATTCCATCTATTGTTCACTTGTGGATTGAGAGATGACTCAGAGATCCTACTCTCTCTCAGATTCTTGTTACAAGAGTTGGGGCTGCAGCATCAACAACAAAGCAACTCTAAAACACACGACTTGCATGGAAGCCTACGCAACCTCCTGCAAAGCTGTAGCAACCATGCCCAAGCAATCAAAGGTGATGCCTAGGCCTCCAGCACCCCAACTATGAGAGCTTCAATGCCATGGACTACAACAAGCTCCACAACTAAAGCTCCAATGCCGATTGCATAGCAGATGCCATTAACTGCATCTTCAACAAGACACCATCAACGATTGTATCCATCTACTCCCTCCATTGGCTCCTCGCATCCTCCAAGACTCATAGGCTCATGGTTGCAACAACTTCAACCAACCGCCTCCATCAACGAGCCAATGCTCCTACTTCACATAGTTGTCTTGCTTCATCACAACGGTAGCCTCACACAGCTATCCAACCATTGAGACTCCACGACTTTTTCATCTCCCAAACTTTCTAGAGCTAGCGTGTGACGCCTTAGCTCTACCCATAACTGCTCACAACAGATGTGTGTTAGCTCCAAAGAACCTCTGCCATGTTTAGTGCCAACTCAGTCGACTCCCATGCCCAGTGCTCCACAAGCGCTCTCAAAATCCATGCCAATGGAATAACGACAACTAGACAGGCTCAACAATGATAATTAGCAATGACAACTCAACTTGCTCTAGCCCCGCCATGACTCCTCAATGGAGACTCTCAGCTAGCTTGGCTACACATCCGGTTCTTGCATGACCAACAACCACGTCCTCACGTCCAGGCCACCCTTCAACAAGGTGGCAACTCCAAACATAACTATGACCTCCACAAACAACATGCTCCTCCAATGGAGAAACACATCCAAATGATGCCATAGATGCACTTTGACGCCAGCTTGTTCTAAGGTCTCTAGACCTTAGAAATTACCAGACAGTAGATAGCATCCAACCAAGGGTTTAGCTTAAACTAACCATAGGTTTAAGGAAATATGACACGTGTCTGATAAGCTTTAACTTGGGTTAGCTTTGGACAACCTTGAATTGGGCTTGGTTAAGTAAGTGGAGGTAGGATTAGTGAGATTACATGACCCTACAGTTTAGCAGCAAGGTAATGTTGAGTCAAGGAAAACAATATATTGTGATAATCAATCGGCTCAAACATTGGCCAAGAATCCAATATATCACTCTCGGACAAAGCACATTAATGTCAGAGAGCACATCATTAGAGAAAGAGTGTTACTTGTTGGTGACATCACATTGCAGCATTGTGGTGGCAAAGAGAATGTTGCAAACATCTTTACCAAACCACTTGGCAAAGAGATTTTTGAGAAGCACGGATATGCTCTTGGTTTGACGCAGAGGAAGGACATTGCCATTAAATGGGTGTGATGGATTGTAATTCTTAGTCCTTCTTTGATTCCCCAATGATCATCTTGAGGGAAGGCCTACTTCATGATGTTGATCTTGAGGGAAGGTGTTGAGAAACCATCTCAACATCATGTGTTATATATTGTGAATAGCACTAACACATAGAGTGCTATAAAGGAAAGTGTTAGATTCCCTAACCCTATTCTATAATTTCAACTAAATCTTGTGTACAGTTAGTCATTTGTGGTGTGCTCTCTAGTTGTGCCCTCTATCCTCATCTCCACTCTTCTTCTCTCCCCTCTTCATATTTTGTCAGGTTATGGATGCAAGGTTGATATGAAGTGGGATAGTGGTAAGGACACGTGACCAAATTGGAATGAATCAAATGAATGCATTTTGATGACAACTCAAGCAGCTAGAAGGTGAACTAAAAAGGGTGGGTGCGGTGGGGGAGGATAGGATGATGGGTTGCTACTTGAGTAGTTGTTGAGGACCTCTATTATCTAGGATGTGGCCTTTTGTACACACAATGGTAGAGGGAGGATTTCTTTATTGGTGGCATTAGGTGTGGGTTGGATTGACATTGTTGTAGAGTCCCAATGAAAATCTCAAGCTAATATATCTAAATGATTGATATTCAACATGGGAATGTTGCTTTTGTCATGATAGGTTGGAATTTGTCATGTATATGTGTAGCAAATGTTTAGAAGGGAGCATGCAAAGTTTTTCTTTTGCAAGCTACTACTAAAGCAAACATTATTTTTTTGGTTGTTGAAAATTCTAATATGGTGGCAACAGCAGCTGGTAGGATCCACTTTGTGGAATAGATTTGGATCATGCATGGAGTGTGATCCACATTACTTCTAGATTAGCATGCATGATAATACTCCAATGATGAAATGGAAGCACTACTCATGTAGATGGAGATGATTTATGGAGCCAACCATATGCTTAGAAAAAATAACATCGTTTGAAGAAACTAATTTGTTCTCATAAAAAACAAAGCACTTGCAATGGATGTAATTTATTAGATATCAATGCTCCACTCTCACATAACTACGCGGGAACTAGCTAACTCTACTTGTAAGCCCCCCATATGAGGAGAAGGCATTTGAGTAGCTCGGTTATCCGATAGGTCCTGGTTTGGACACCAGATGGGGGCCATGTGTGGCCTGATGGCTGGACGGCTTCAGATAGAGTTGGCACACCACCAACTAGGCTACATGCAAGTGTGGGAAGGCATCCCTTGACTGACCGCACTGAGGATAGATGGAGCATTTCCCAGGACAGCCCATTCTCGGGTTGTGGGGCCCGTTTGGAGCCTCAGATGATCCCGGATGGCTGTGGGCCGAACGATGACCATAGGTCAGTTGATCTGTTTTGCGCATAGGTTCTATCGTATGCTCGGTGGCCTATTTCGGGATCGACCCCCAGTTGACCGTTTTGGGTGGACTGGGTCGGCCTTCCAATTGAGCCTAACCGACTACAACTGGTGGCAATATAAGAGCAAGCCCGTGAAGCCCATTTCATCACTGGCTACAGCAACCTTGATTCCTTAGCATTCAGCCTCCGTCTTCTACTATTTCCAGCATGCCATCGAAGCTTCTTTCACAGGAGCACACGGCTAGGAGGCAGCGCCATCTATTGTATCAGTTCTACAGTAATCAAATTTTTGATTCTCCATACTATCTTGTTTTCTCTCTTGCTTACGAGATCCTGTTATCTGTTGAGCATAGACGTTGTATTATTTTCTTACATGGTATCAGAGCCTAGACTCTAGCAAGAAGATTTGGTAGTGTGTTTCTGTTTGCAAGCAGATTGTGAGAGAGCCTGCAAGACTGTGAATCCCACCGTTCAGCGAAAGCAGAAAGTTAGACGGCTCTAAGTATCCACTCTGGAAGTTCAAGATGAAGACCATCCTAAGCGCATATGAGCTTTGGGACACTGCTATTGGGGTGGACGTGAGGCCGGTTCCGAGATCGATCGGATCCAGCTAATGCAGGACAATAGATAGTACCAACTGCGGATGAGATTCTCGTGTGGACAAGAAGAAATGCAAATGCACTGTGTTCTATTGTCTGCAGTGTTAGTGATTCCATCATGGTGTTAATTCAACAGGTCACCATAGCAAAGGAGGCATGGACGGTCTTGAAAAATTAGTATAAGACCACGAATCAGATGCGGATTCAGAATTTGGAGACTCAACTCGCGAACGAGAAGTTGTCTGAGTTTGAAGCGGCAGAGAAGTTCATCACCAGGGTGAAGAATCTGCGCGATCAGATGACTACGATTGGCATCACCATCACTAGTGGAGAATCTAGCACGAAGGTGCATATGGATTCTCCCACCAAAGTACGACGGTCTTGTTACGGCACTGAACACGCAGAATAGAAATCCACCCCTCAACTTTGAGAATTTCAGCGCGATGCTTCTGGAGGAGGAGATGCGTCAAAAGACGAGGACTAGAAAAGACTCGACTTTCTGGACCGGATCAAAGAAAGGTAAGGGTAAGGACTCTGGTAACCCATCTTCTTCTAATGATAAAAAGAGAAAGAAGAAGATCAAGTGCTTCTATTGCAACAAGGCAGAGCACAAGCAAAACGAGTGCCGAAAGAAGATTGCAGATGAGAAGAACGGAGTAAAGAAAGAGTCCAGCAACAGCGCACAAGTAGTACCAATAGAGCAGTTTGTAGCAATTGAGGAGATTTGCATGGAGGCAGTTCATGTACCTGCAGATGAACCTTGGATCATCGACAGTGGTGCATCGTGCCACATGACCAGTCGAAAGGATTGGTATACCTCTCTACAGCCGGTAGGGAATGACATCATGGTAGCAGTCGGCAATGATGCAAAATGTCCAGCAAAAGGAAAAGGTACGATTGCTCTCAAGTCAGATCGAGTTGTAAAATAGTTGTTCGATGTTCTTTATGTGCCAGATATCAAGAGGAACTTATTGTCCGTTTCTGTGATCACGGATCGAGACCTCAAAGTTCAATTCGATAAGAATGGTGCACAGATCCTGGATCTTCAAGGAAAGGTCGTTGGTTAAGGTACACGGTGCAACAAAATTTACAAACTCTCAGCTTTCAATGCTCGAGCAGATGTGAAGAACACTAAGCTGTGGCATGAGAGGTTTGGTCATCTAAACCTTAGTTCTTTAAAGGAGATGCATAAAAGTGGAATGATTGCAGACCTGCTAGAAATTTCAAATCTGCCTGATGTATGTGAAGCTTGCATGATGGGCAAGCAGCATCGGCAGCCCTTTCCTAAAGAGGCCAGTAGGGCAAAGGCTCCTCTCGAGCTCGCGTTCACACGGACCTCTGTGGAAAGATGGAGACGGAAGCTTTGGTTGGTTCCTTCTACTTCATGACGCTGATCGACGACTACAGTAGAAGGATATGGATATACTTCTTGAAGACGAAAGACGAGGCTTTCAGTAGGTTCAAGGAATGGCATGTAATGGTCGAGAAAGAATCGGGGAGGAAGGTGAAGAAGCTGAGATCAGACAGAGGTGGAGAGTTCACATCGATTGAATTCAAAAATTACTGCAAAAGTCATAGAATCAAGAGGCAGAAACCCCCGCCACATACATCACAGCAAAATGGAGTAGCAGAACGCAAGATGCACGTCATCTGCGAAATGGGCCGGAGTATGATGAAAGGGAAAGATTTGCCAAAGTCTTTTTGGGCTGAAGCATGTAACATGGCAGTTTACATCCTCAATCATAGCTACACGAAGGTTGTGAATGGGATGACTCCACTGCAAGCCTTTTCTGGTAAGAAACCTTCAGTTGCACATTTTAGAGTTTTTGGATGTGACTGTTTTGTGCATGTCCCTGATGCTACTAGGACCAAATGGGAACCGAAGAGCCAGAAGTGTATTTTCTTGGGCTATAATGAAGAGGTGAAGGGTTATCGTCTCTATAACCCTGTTACCAAGAAGGTAATTGTAAGTCACGATGTGGTCTTCTTAGAACAGCTGCATCAATTGGAGGAGGATGCTTCCTTCCCAGACAACTAGGACCAGGATATCCATCCAGTACAGCCACCAACAGCAGACCGAACTCCCCCAACGGTGCTTGGGAGGATTCAAGACAAAGAAGATGAAGAAGAGCTTGCAAAACCACAACGGTAATGGCCATTCCCGAAGTGGGTATAGTAGCTTTTGGATGACAGAGAACCTCCAACCATTGAGGAGGAACCATGTGAACACTGCCGGTCCAAGAGATTAGACGAGCAAAGAAGGGCACAGGAACACTTGGTCAACTATGCTTTGATGACAGAAGTGATATGTGCTGATGAACCCAAGTGTCTTGAAGAGGCACAGGGCAATGATAGGTGGATGGAGGCTATGCAGTCAGAGTATGGCTCCATAATGAAGAACAACACTTGGGACCTTGTGGATTGACCACCAAAGCACAAGGTAATTAGAACCAAGTGGGTGTACAAGATCAAGTACAAGTCCGATGGCACGTTGGATAAGTACAAGGCTCAGCTCGTGGCAAAAGGATTTGCACAGGTACATGGTTTTGATTATCAAGATACTTTTGCTCCCACAGCTCGACTAACCACAATTCGCAGTGTTTTGGCTTTAGCTGCCAAGGGAAGTTGGCCCGTGTATTAGATGGATGTGAAATCCGCCTTTCTGAATGGAGATCTCAAGGAGGAGGTATACGTGGAACAACCACCAAGTTTTGAGATCCTTGGTTCAGAAGGTAAAGTCTGCAAACTAAAGAAGGCACTTTACGGGCTGAAACAGGCCCCACGAGCATGGTACCAGCGAATTGATGCCTACTTTCTGCAAAACGGGTTCAGGAGGAGCCCATCTGATGCAAATTTGTATATCTTCAGAGAAGGAGGCAGGTGTATGATCGTGGTCCTTTATGTGGATGACCTTGTCATAACAGGGAACCATGAAGAGAAGGTATCGCAGACGAAGCATTTGCTAGGAAGAGAGTTTGAAATGACAGACCTCGAACTGATGCATTTTTGTTTGGGGATTGAAGTTTGGCAGGAGCCGAAACAAATCTTCATTTCACAGCTGAAGTATGCTGGAGAGATACTGAAGGCATTTGGCATGGCTGAGTGCAAGACAGTTGGTACCCCTATGGAGGTTGATGCGAAGCCCTCAAACGAGGATTCATCACCACTGGTGGACGAAGCGAAGTACAGAAGGCTTGTGGGAAGCTTGATCTACTTGTGCAACACACGGCCAGACATCAGCTTTGCGACTGGTGTACTAAGCAGGTTTTCCAATAAGCCCCGGGAGAACCATTGGAGGGTAGGGATGCGGGTGCTAAAATACATCAAAGACACACTTGATTATGGCATCACCTGTACCAAGGGCAACATCTTGACCAGATTCTGTGACTCGGATTGGGTAGGAGACGTGGACAGCAGGAGATCAGTGATAGGGTACTGTTTTTCACTTGGATCTGGAGTTGTGTCATGGGTCAGCAAGAAGCAACGCACAGTTGCTCTTTCTTCTACCGCGGCCGAGTACAAATCTGCATGCTTTGCTTCTTGCAAGGCAGTGTGGTTGAGGAGGATTTTGGGGGACATTGGTGCAGTGTAGAACAAGCCTACGCAGTTATCATGTGACAATCAGAGTTGCATGGTGATTGCAAAGAACCCCGTGTTCCACGCTCGCACAAAACACATTGAGATTTAATATCACTTTGTACGCGAGCTCATTATGGATGGAGAGGTCAACTTGGTGTACTGTCCAAATACAGAGAATGCTGTGGACATCTTCACGAAGGCTCTCAGAAGAGACTTGCTAGAGAGGCATCTTCATTGACTTGGCATTGGGCCGAAAAAGTAAGTTCACTTGCGGGTGGACATTGAGGGGGGGTGTTAGATATCAATGCTCCACTCTCGTGTAACTACGCGGGAACCAGCTAACTCTACTTGTAAGCCCCCCATATGAGGAGAAGGCATTTGAGTAGCTTAGTTATCCAGTAGGTCCTAGTTTGGACACCAGATGGGGGCCATGTGTGGCCTGATGGCTAGACGGCTTCAGATAGAGTTGGCACACCACCAACTAGGCTACATGCAAGTGCGAGAAGGCATCCCTTGACTGACCGCACTGAGGATAGATGGAGCATTTCCCGGGGTAGCCCACTCTCGGGTTGCAGGGCTCGTTTGGAGCCTCAGATGATCCCGGATGGCTGTGGGCTGAACGGAGACCATAGGTTAGTTGCTCTGTTTTGCGCACCGGTTCTATCGTATGGTCGGTGGCCTATCTCGCCGACCCCCAGTTGATCATTTTAAGCAGACTGGGTCGGCCACCCAATTGAGCCTAACTGACTACAACTGGTGACTATATAAGAGCAAGCTCGTGAAGCCCATTTCATCACTGGCTACAGCAACCTTGATTCCTTAGCATTCAACCTCCATCTTCTACTATTTCCAGCACGCCATTGAAGCTTCTTTTGTAGGAGCGCACGGTTGGGAGGCAGTGCCATCTATTGTATCAGTTCTACAGTAATCAAATTTTTTATTCTCCATACTATCTTGTTTTCTCTCTTGCTTATGACATCCTGTTATCTGTTGAGCACAGATGTATTATTTTCTTACATAATTAAAGCCTTGTAAGCCTTTATTTCTCATGTTAGAAGTATGATACAATACTACTTAGAGAAATGAAACAAAAATATGGAGATAATTAGAGTCAAATGAATCTCTTATTGAATATTTAAAAGGATGACAAAATTTATGGAGTATGGAAGACTCAAATTTATTTTGGAAAGAATAAGATGAGTCCAAGAGAATTTGAATTTGTTAGATATACTATAACTAAAGATATAAAAGAAGATGAGCAATGCCTTTTAACTCATAGATTTTCTAGTAGGAAGGGTGATAAGTCTTTACCAGAGTTTGTACCATTTGATGAAATCCAAGATGAACAACTTTGGGAGGGTTATTTGCAAAAGAAAGGGTCTACAACTGCACCATCTGGTGAAGCCACAATAGATCCATCCATTGCCCAAGCACAGGCATAATGGGACAAAAAGAACAAGTATGCATATCATTTGATCAAGCAAAATGTGCAAGATGTCATGCTTGGACAACTCAACACAATCAGGACATCAAAAGAAGTATGGGATATGTTTGCAATTATTTATGAGTCCAAGAACGCTTCTAGAATTTTGGCATTAGAGTTTTTGCAACAGTGTTGGATCTAAGTCATCCTCAATGGACTATGTGAGGGATATGAGAATCTAATTCAGGATATTTCCACTCGAACGCAAGTTCCAACACTTGAAGAGATGCAGTCAGAGTAACTTGGTGAGGAGCTCAAGACATAGGCCATTCAAGCTAAGAAGCTCATTGCAATGATCAAGCATTCATAGCCTTAGACAGACGTAGAGATAGAGGCATAAACAAAGCATCTTAGAGAAGTGGACATTGACATCAAAATTTAGCATCAACAACATAATATCCAAGAGACAATCATTCCATTAGAGGGAAATTTCAAGGAAGAGGAAATACATCCACCAATACGTCAAACATTTAGTGCAACTATTGTCACAAGTATGGACATTATGAGAGATATTGCCACAATAAGCAATATGACAAAGGAGGTCAATGCAGCAATAATAGAGGTTATTTTTGTGGAAGAGGAAATCATTGTGGTGGACATCAAAGTCACAATCCTTATGCCAATGAACCCAACACTATGTATCTTGTGAGTGAGGGCATGTAGACGTCTGATGAAGTGTATCTTAACATTGATCTTAATTCCAAGGAAAAATCAGTTATCCAGACCACGCAGGTCATGATCCATGGTACATTGATAGTGGTGCATCCTCTCACATGACAAAACATCAAGAATGGTTTATAAAGATGAAACCATTAGAAGGACCCAAGAATGTCATTGACACTAGAGGTAACACATTGAATCTAGTTCAATGGAAAGGATAGCCCCTATGAACAATTTTACTGATACAAAAGGATTGGCAAAGATGTACTTTATGTTTCAAAACTCAGCAAGAACATTTTTTCAGTTGGACAAATGATGAAACGTAACTATAGAGTCATCTTTGATATAGATGAATGCACAATCAGAGATAAATCAAGGATGCCTATTCAAATATCTAGCTTTAGTACCAAACTTGGATTCCATGTCAGCTCAACCATGCCACTTTCTGCAATATGGCACAAGCGATATGGTCATGTCAACTTCAAAATTTTGATGCCACTTCCGTTTCTTAGAAAATTTTGCAAAGCATGTTGCTTTAGTAAACAATCAAGAGCCAACTTTGGGAGAAGAACCTCTAGAGCTAGTGGTATTCTCAATTTGATACATACAAATGTATGGCATTATGTATAGACTTGTAGCATTAATGATTCATTTTACTACTTCACTTTCATTGCTGACTATAACAGATATTGTTGGGTCTATTTTTTCAAGTCTAGAAATTTGAAGTCTTTTTTAGATTCCAAGAATTCAAAGCCATGGTAGAGAATCAAACATGTAGAAAGATCAAATTTCTCAAATCAAATAAAGGAGGTGAACACATGTCTTCAGCATTCATGAACTTTTGCAAGAGTAATGGCATCCAAAGGCAATTCAAATGTGTAGATGCTCCTCAACAGAATTCCATACCTAAATGAAAGGATAGTTCTTTAGCAAAAAGTTCTAGAGAAATGCTCAGTGAGGTCTTCAAGCATCTTCCAAATTAGTATTGGGTAGAAGCAATCCACATTGCAAAGTACTTGCTTAGTGGATACAAGCCATGCATTGGGCATATGAGGGATTCATTGATACAAGCCATGAATTGGGCATCTTTACATATTTGGTTGTAGAGAGTATGCCCACATACATGATGATTATCACATAAATTTGGAAGTCAAGTCACGTAAATGCATCATGGTTGGCTACAGTGAAGAGAGCAAAGCATAAAAGTTGTATGATCCCCTCAACCAAAAGCTCATAGCCTCCAAAGATGTAGTGTTTGATGAAGAATTAGAATAAAACACATCAAATATAGAGGAGATAGTCACACCTACTACTCAGTAAAATATAGAGAATGTTTATGAAGAAGAGCAAGATTGCCAAAAGACCCTCCACAATAGCAACAATTGAGACGGTCTACAAGAGAAAGCAAACCACTAGCCAAGTTGACATATGCTCAAAAAGGCAAAGCAATTTAGGTTGAAAGCACCAATTATGCACTTATTACTACCATCATGGCTACAAAAGAACCAGTGTACTTTGAGGATGCAGTTGAAAAGCCAGAATGGCAAACTGCTATGAATGAAGAGATGCAATATGGTCAAGATTATGATGAGACTTATGCTCCATGGCAATGATGGATTCCAAAAGATTTTTGATATCACTAGCCACACTCAGCAGATGAAATAGCTAGCTGTAAAGAATGCTTTTCTCAATGGATACTTAGATGAGGAAGTCTACATGCAACAACCAGTAGGGTATGTTGAATAGGAAAAAATGGATTAGGTTTGCCATCTCAAGAAAAGTCTCTATGATATAAAGCAAGCACATAGAAGTTGGCAAAATAGAATTGACAAGTATTTTGATGATCTGGGATACATGAATTCCAATGTAGATCATACTCTCTACTACAAAGTTCAAGGGTACTATTGCACTTTGTATGTAGATGAAATGCTTGTGACAGGAAGCAATAAAAGCTTAATCATCACGATGAAACAAGACTTATCTATAGAGTTTGGCATGAATTATCTTGGACTTATGCATTATTGTCTTGGTATTGTGTTTTAGAGAGACTTTGACGTGACCTTCATGAGCCAGTAAAAGCATATCGATATGCTCCCAATAAAGTTTCATATGGCAAATTGTAAGATTGCAACCACTCCCATGGAGTATAGTTTGAAACTCACCAAAGATCCTAAAAAGCCTCCAGTCAATGACAACTATCAGCAACTCATTGAATCTCTTATATATCTTTTTTCTCCCCCAAAAAATAGAATTCTATTAAGTATAATCAATAAAACCCCATGAGCAAGCTCAAGGCGGGAATACTAGATAAAACGTAGCTCAAAAAGAGCTAGACAATAACCAAGGTTAAGGCTGAAAATGCCATCTCAACCTTGTAGAAGACTCAAAGAAGAAAGAGGTGCCCCTCCATTACCTAAAGAAGAGAACCCTCCTGGTAGAAGCTTCTCTAGAGGACCTCTTCATACGCTCCGAGATGGCCATCAGGATCTCTTATATATCTAACAATCACAAGGCTAGATATTTGTTATGCAGTTAGTCACTATCACACTTTATGGAAAATCCAAATCAATCTCACTGGAATGCAGCCAAGAGAAAATTTAGGTACATCAAAGGTACAAGATAGTTTGGAATTAAATGAAGAGGAAATCATCCAAGGTTGCATGGACATTGTGACAGTGACTATGTAGGAGACCATGAGGCTAGAAGATCCACTCAAGGATATGAATTTTCCTTGATCAAGGTGCCACATCATGGTTGCCAAACAAGTAGCCAACTATTTCTTTGTCTTCAATTGAAGAAAAATATAGGGCACTCACAATAGGTGCATGTGAGGCTAAATGGCAGAGAAGACTGTTGTTAGAAACAGATTACTTTGATGAGACAAAACCAACGTCAATATACTGTGATAATCAATCGACTGAAGCATTAGCCAAGAATCTAGTATATCACTTTGGGACAAAGGACATTAATGTAGCACTTCATTAGAGAAGGAGTGTTACAAAATTGAATGAGGTTCATGATAGATTTCACAACTACTAAGATATAGAATATGCAATAGCTTTGATGAAGATCGCATTCAAAAGGTTTTGACTTGGCCTATACCTTAGACAGTGAAGCAACTTTGCATTTCCTAGGATTTACTGTCTTTTTATGAAAATATGTTCATGATTATTCTAAAATAATGGTCCCCTTGACAAACGTAGTGAATGTTCGTGGGAATAGGTCCACTCAACCTATTGCTAGGTTTTTTATACTTTGAAAAACTATATCAAGAGTGCGCTTGTTCTAGCATTGCCCGATCCCACAGCCTTATGTGTTAGAGGCTGATGCGAGTGATTATGCTAGTGGGGCAGCTTTATTCCAAGAGGGTAGATCTATAGCTTTTGAGAGTAAAAGGATGGATGATACTCAATATTGTTGGCCTACCATGGAAAAGGAACTTTATGGATGATTTGAGGGGCAGGATGGCTAGGTGGCAAGAATTAATGCAGGACTTTCATTTTGAGATTTGATGCAGGAAAGGTTCTTTGAACAATGTCTTTTTTGGGAAGAAGAAGTAAATTCCATTAATGCTTGAAAAGCCATACACCCAGATTCCAGTAGGAGCTGTCGATGAAAACAAAGAAAAGAACTAGTTGCCAGCTACAATTACAACCATCCATTTCCAAATCTCATGGCTCATCGCCTATAGAGAGTCTGAAACAGGAGCTAGCAACCATACTGGTGGTCTATATGCCCGACAAATACCCCTCACAAAAAGGGTGTAGAAAACTCTTGTCGGCCATGTCTGGCAAAAGCGCCACATCGCTCCCTCTGGGGTCGATAAGTGATATACCACTCGCATCAGACATCGTCTACAACTAGAGGCAACAGCATGGTCCCCTTCGAGGGAGTGACATTGGCTAGAGTAGGATGTCCCGAAAGTGGTCATAGGCCGATTTTGGCCCCCGCCTCTGGACAAGTTTGCACCCAAAGAAGATCTCTTACTTCTTTTGGCTATTGGTGCAAAGGGGTTTGCCCATCGGCCCCTAGCCAGAGCAGATGAGAATTGATGGCAGATGCATTGGTTGTAGGGAGGGGGTTTTGGAGACCATCCCGCACTGTCTCTGGGGCTACCTCCCTACATAGCAGATCTGGTTGGCATCCCTCAAGATTTTTTGCTAGCATATAAAGGATGAGAAGGGATTTCACGTGGGGGATGGTGGCTTGGCTCACGGAAGGAGGCCATGCCTTTGCAATCGACCCTGTCATGCTAGCTTATAGGATACATGGACAACAGGTTTCCAGATTGAGATCCATGATGCAAATTAGCCCACCCGTTCACGCTCACCAGCTCTCCTGGAGGATGGTGTTTGGGAGACTATCTCTAGCATCACTTCCTAGAACGTAAGGATGGCCAGATGCAGTAGGGTGATGGGGGGCTAGTCGATCCCTCCGACGGCTACTCTAGTAGACATTTGAAAGGATATTATCTTCACTTTGCATGCCATTTGGGAGCGCAATATTCTAGACTTGAGGTCTGCTCTCCCAAATCCAAAGGTGCCACATCACTCCCTCTGGGGTCAATAAGATGATGGAGGGATCAATGTACCGAGTCCTGCCCAAGAGACCCACAATCCTAACCCTCTGCCACTCCAAGTCTTCTAGGTCCACCTCTGTCTCCTCCTCCATCTCCAACTTATCCTGCAATGAGTCTTTGAACACTGTTGTTGATGCCTTAAGTCAGATAAAGATGGCACATGCTTTGTTATTTGTTGGTGAGATATCCTTTGACCTATTTCAATCCTTGAGAGGGCTTTGTGCGACTAATAGTCACTTCAGTCATTATTCGTGGAAGGTCTAGGATGGGAGCTCAATGATTGACCAAGGCTAAGGGATTATGCCACCTACTACACAATTGGTGGGAGGTCATTGTGGATGATTCAGAATGACTTACTGCTCTAAATATGCTGTAATAATCCTGTAGCACCTATGAGTTGTACTTTGTAGACAAATCCATATGTACCAGAACCTATCTTTTCACCACAACTTGGATCTCATTTTCAGTTATGTACATCATGAAGGACACATTGCCTATATGACTTGCCCTGATGTATAGCTTTTGAGAATCACTACCTTGCACTTCTTGCATTTTTCCATTCAAAATCCTTGCACTTTGTTCTCCTTTGGCTACTTCCTCTGCCCTTCTGAAAGCAATTGCTGACTTTTTCTCCCAACTTACAGCTAGTATGGTTTTCACATCTGATCTTATAACATTTGTCTTATTTTTAGCCCAGAAGGAATTCCATAAATGCATATTTTCCTCATTAATATCATTTGAAAATGTTGGGTTCCTTGCACATGCTTCATTAAACCGAGCCAAGACATTCCCAATGTTGCTCTCTACCCATAGCATAACATCAGTGTCTTGGGTGGATTACCCGGGCAATGAGAAGAGGCTTGAGCATTGCAGTCGAGCGTTGGTAAGAGGCTCTAGGATTCTGAGTGGGGAGCCTTGCTTTTCGAGGCTACAGGAGCCGTTGAGATGTGTAGAGGAGCGCTAGTTGTGCTCTCAGCTCATTTGAGCCTAGGAGGAGCCATGGAGCTCGTATAGAAGCTTGCATGAGTACGAAGCTATTGAAAAGGAGTTGAGGTCGAGTCTCGGATGTTTTTGCCACTACTGGAAATTTCCCAAAGGTTACTTGAGCCTTTGCTTTGCTTTTGTTAAAGTTGAGTCTACCATGAGGAACTCTCTTTCGACAATGAATGTAGAGTAAGCTTGAACTCTCAAGGAATGAACACTCGCTAGAAGCCTATCTCTCACTTTCAAAACATCACTCAAAGCACTGTTTCACACAATCAAAGGAAGTAAAATCTCTCCCCCATCCACAGAATTGAACGTATCTCACTACCTATAGGTCGAAATGACGAGCTTTCTGAGCCAAATCGGAGAGGAGAAGGGGCTCTACGTGAAGAGCTAAAGATGATGAAGAAGATGCCTCAAAAGGAGGGCTTATGCCTTGATGAAATAAGGGCTTCCACTCTCTCAAAACGGAAAACTCTCTCACGAAGGATGAACCTCACGAATCTCGCTCTCGGAGGATGATGTCTCATGGAAGGAGGGCTTGGTGCCTTGACAAGATGCAAGGGCTTGGGAGCACCTGATGCTCTGAATCCTGATATCGTAATAGCGAAAGTGAGAGAGGCAGAGAGAGAGGAGTGCACACGATACAGCTACATGTACACTAAGTTGTATTGAACATGAACATGAAGATATACCGGTGAACCCTTTAGGGTTAGGGTTATGAGTTGCCCGTAATGCCCTAGAGGTATGGTGCAATTTACACCATCCTCAACATTGAGTTGCAGAGCACCTCAAAACTGTCCCTGGAATAGGCACCTTGCTGCCACGTGTCAGTCCAGCTCCATCGCCTAGATTCTCCTCTACCTTAACCTCTAGGTGAGCTTCAATTTGCTCCAGTCTCTTCTTGGATGCTGCGCAGGCTTGCAGCATTGTTTGTTGCCCTCTAACCTGGTCCTAACAATGCGAGCTAGCTGTCCTTGCAGGCTTTCTTTTGCTCCAAACTGCCAATCACAATCATCTGACAGATTCTATGCATGGTAGCTAGCTTGCTACCCATGTGGGAGCCCTACCAATGCTATCAGGTGGGGAGGCGACCTACAAAACTCCAACAACCCCTCTCATAGCCTCTCCGTCCCCTCCCCGTAGCCTCTCCGCCCCCTCCCGTAGCCCCTCCTCCTCAACTCTGCCTCCTATTCTTGGTACAACAGCTCTGCCCCCTCCTGTAGCCTCTCCGCCCCCCCTCCCCCTCTTCTCGCTCTCCGCCCCCCCTCCCGTAGCCTCTCCGCCCCTTCTCCCGTAGCCTCTCCTAGCTGGGCTGAACCCCCAGCCCAACTAGGGGATTAGCTCAGCCAGGGGGTAACACCAAATATGGCCAACAAAGCATGGCCCAACCTACCTTCCTTCTCTTCACATACAGCCAACTATGGATTGGCCTATCCTCTCCTCCAAGTCCCCCTCAACCCCCTCAACTCCTTCAACATCCACCAGGACTCAGTACTCTATAGTCGCAACCATGACAACCTCTCCATACGCACGGAATTACCAACAAGAAGGCTCAAAACGGCCCATCCTCGGACAACAGGATCAAGTAGTGAGAGAGCTACGATTGGAGCTAGCAAAAGTAAAGGCCCGACTTCACATCTTGGAAGGGCCTGGTAAGCAGGCAGTAATTGATGAGGCTGTAAAATCTTGTAAGGATTCCCCCCCTACCCCGCAGCTAGTCTCCATAGTCAAAGATCTTGTTCACACTGAAGTACAAACCGCAAGGAAGGAAGTGTTTGTGGAAGTGGACAACAAAGCAAGTCTGATATCCAAGCAGAGATTAAAGAACACGAAGCTAGATGTGATCATGCGCTAAAGATTAGAATAGGGGGGCTCCCAAAAGATTGGTACAAAGAGGAGGATACATATAGTGAAATATTGACAAAGATCAAATCAAGTTTGCCCAACATCGAATGGGTGAATGATGATGAGCAGGATGATGACGACTCCAAGCCAACTTCTATTTTACACTATAGAGGTCTAGAGGTCATGCAATCCTTACACTGAAGTCAAAAGATATGCGAATCAAAAGCTTCTTCGACAATCTTACAAGCTGAAGGGCACCAAAATATGGATAGCAGAGGAGCTTACACAAACCCAACTCAAGATTAAGGCAACTAAATTAGCTAAAGTCAGGGCTGCCAGAAAGGATGGAAAATGGTCAGTTTACCGTGAAGGGGTAGCACTAAAACCAAAAGACTCTCAGTCTTAAACTGATGTATGGCTGTTTACTCTCTAGAATATCATGTAGGTACTCTAAATAATTGGGATTGCTTTTTGCACTCCTTGGGAGCTGCCATGTGCCCTCCCTAAAGCAGATGTACTAGAGGGTTTCTTGCTGTCCTGTAGACCTTTTGGTTTCCAGTGGACGTTAATAGAATTTCTTTCTTTCTTTCTTTCTCAGCGACCCACCGTGGGCCAATTCCATACGCTGATTAAGATGCTCCATTAGCTTTGTGGAGAAGCTCTCTAAAACAATTTGGAGACGTTCTCATTCCTAGGTCTTTCAACCTGCAGCTCCTGCTCCTCCAAGTCCAATCCCTGTGCAAGCAAGCCACCCTAGTACACAAGTACAATCCCGGTAGTACCACACGACCATGACACCACCATCTTCACTCATGAACCTGCCAGTGACCTTGAGTAATTCTAATACAACCACCATCATCTAGCTGTCCCCTCAAAATCTAAGTACAACTTGGAGTCTTCCAAGCACCGCGCTCTTGAGGTTTGTTTCAATTTGTCTTCACTCTAGCAATATCCATAGCCATGTGGCTGACTTGCTGATGCAGACTCTCCAAATGCTACGAAATCCTGCCCTGTGGAGGCATACCATTGCTGCACGTGTCTGAGGGGTGTTTGCCAATGCACTCGAACCAGCTTCTAATTGCTGCACAAATTGTGCTTCTTTTTCTGCAGACTCTTTCCATCCTGCCTTGGCATGCATAGCACCCCCAAACTGTCCCTGGAACAGGCACCTTGCTGCCACATGTTAGTCCAGCTAGAGGCACCTAGATTCTGTTCTGCCCTTAACCACCGGATCAGCTCTAATCTGCTCCAGTCTGGGCCTGCATGGTGCGGAGGCCTGCAGTGCATTTTGCTGCCCTCTAACCTGGACCTGACAGCTCCATCTGGCTGCCCTTGCAGGCTTTCTTCTGCTCCAGAAGGATGCTGCTCCCGTCGCAGAATTTTTGTCATTAGTATAATCCCATAGAAAATGCATGCACAGTTCTGAAAATGGATCACGTTGTAGTGGGATATAGAATATCCTCACTCTCTCTCCTGCTCAATACTAACTGCAACTGCAAGATGATGCACTCGATACACAAAGTGATGCTGTGGATGTGAGTGAGAGAATCAAAGGGAGAGAATGTAGTGGACCTCCAAAGAGGAAATAGATACAACTGAATAATGAATGCCCAAAGGCCTGAATGCAACTGTATGACGGGGACGAAACCCTCACGGCAAAACTAGAAGACTAGACTACCTAGAGGAGGTGAATCCTCACAAGATCCCTAAAGAGACTGAGGCTACCCTGCTGGTCTGTTGCGAGGAGGCCTGGGCTCTGCTGCTCTGAAGGCTTGAAGGCCTGAGGAGTGGATGAGAAATGAAGGCCAAGGGGCTGTCTTTAAAGCCCCCCTTGGGCCTTAAAACTGACTGACTAGCAGGGCCGACCCTGTTGCTGCCCATCGACTGGGCTGACGTGGCCGACTGGCTGCAGATGTGGCACTGACCAGTCCATGTGGCAGCCGACTGGCTGTTGACGTGGTGCTGTTGAGCTGGCGCCTTTGCTGCGACTGTTGCTGCACCCTGTCCTTGTTGGCTGACGATGTGGCAGTCCCACGTGGCATGGCTGCTTGCATGGGCTGCTGTTGAGCTGGCTGCCTGCCTGGCAATCCTGTATGCTGTAAGGAGGTCTGGATAGTCTGCGAAGAAATCTTCCTCCACCCATGGCGCTTTTTGGGGGCCCCTGTGCTTGAACTTGTCGATTGCATGTTCCTCTTTTGAACCGATGAAGTAAAATCTGCTCTGGTTCCACGATCTCGGCCTCATTAACAACTTCAGGCTGCTCCACATCTGGTACTGTGGTTAGTGCCAGACCCACATATCGTTTGAGCCAAGACACATGAAATATTGGGTGCATGGTCCATGTCGAAGGTAACTGCAATTGCATGGCCACATCTATCACCACCTTGATGATTGGAAAGGGTTCAAAACTGTGATGAGAAAGCTTCAGGCACTTCCTTCCAATCTGCTTGAGATGTTTCTTCATGATCCGCAAATAAATCCACTGCCCTTCCTTGTAACTTACATCTCTGTGTTTGTTGGCTTGTGTTCGTTATCTTTGGCAATGCGATCTTTTACTGACTCCATTATCTGCTCATAGGTCTCTGTGATGCGACCGTTTTCGTATACCTTCTCGAATATCTTGGTGAGAAGGGACTTGAACTTCTTGCCAAAAGCTGTCTATCCGAGACACGCTGTAAGAATGGGTGTCGTTTAGGATCCCTTGAACTAGGGGTAAGTATTGTTCCCAGCGGGACTGAGCATCCACAACATAGCATTTCAGGACATCGATCCTAACTTGTTGTGGATTTCTGACTCGCCATCAGACTGCGGCTGAAAACTACTGGAGAAACTGAGCTTGGTACCAAAGTTGTCGAACAGGACTCTCCAAAAATGACTGGTAAACTTGGAATCCCTATGGGACACAATGATACGGGGCATGCCTTGCATCGGATAACTGAGAAACAAACGAGCGGTGTCCTGTGTGTCGATGGTACCTTTGCATGGAATTAGCATGACAAACTTGCTAAACCTGTCCACGATGGTCAAACACATGATGTTCCTGGTACCAATAGCTGGTGGAAGGTCTGTAACAAAATCCATGCTAATCTGTTCTAAGGGTTGGTTCAAAATCTTGAGGGGCTACAATAATCCTGGTAGCTTCCCGTAAGAAACTTTCATTTTCTGGCACACCTGGCAATGCGAGACATATTGATGAACACCATTGTATAAATGAGGCCATAAAAACTTGCGCACTATCTTCTCGAGAGTGCCAGTGACGCCTCTGTGTCTGCCTATTGGAGAATTGTGCATATCATGGAGTATAGTAGCACGGTATGAGGGCAACACACAAACTCATCCTTTGAAGGATAACCACCCGTCATGTATAGCATAGTCGCCTGGGCGTTCGTCGAGCAAGGTGTCTGGAAATCTGCATCCATATGGTACTGGTTGCGCATCTCCTCGATAGAAGACTCCTGGACTATGGAAATAGAGGTGAATGTCCAACCATCTGTCATGGGCATCTACAGCCCATCTCATGCTCAAGCTGTATCTGACCGCCACAGGTCCTTCAGGCCACTCACATGAACAGCCAAGGCTGCCTACAGAAGCCATGCAGCCACAGGTGGCCATACAGCCAGCAGGATAGCCACACAGGCTGCCACATGGCCAATTAATAGCAGGCAGACTTGCGACAGCAGCCACTCAACCATGGCAGCTATGAGGGCTGCACAACATCCTGGAAAGACTCAGCATCCTATTTATTGCAGCAACAAGAGTAGAACAGAGGTAGAAGTACACAACAGCCATTGAATGGACCCACGGGGCTAAGCAAGCCTCAGGCTCGACCAGGCCCTCCAGATCTAGGTCAGCAGCCAGCACCAGGTCAGCCCTTTGCAGACCAGGTTGGCCTTCCTTCAGGTCGGGCCAGTTCTAGGAGGGTTAGGGCCTACATAAGGAGTCCCTATCTCCATTCTACAGCATCACCTAGTCCAGCAACTGCTTCACTTCCAGCAGCCCCTATGGCTCCCCAAGCCTCTCCTTACCCCATCCTTGTACGGGCACAGTTCCCCACAGCTAACCGCAGTCCAGAGCAGCCAGAATAGCAGTGCACACCAATCTGTAGCCAAGGCAACCCCTGGTTATAAACACATTACAGAATTTCTCTCGTCACATGTTGATGAAATGCATAGGTTTATTCCAGATAATATATTACAAATACACAAAAACCAGAAGCTGTCTTCCCCTCTGAAAATCCTCCCACACACCTTCAATGTTGCCATCTATTGCACAAAGTACATTTAGAAAATACCTCGTGCATCATTAGAACCAAAAGAAGGTGCGGTTCATATGTATAAATATCAGTACTCATTCTGTGGACCACTGTGATGTGTTTGTCTAAAGGTAAAAAGCAGGTAAGCAATGATGAAGGCTTGCACAACAATATGACACTGATCAAATGTAGCTTTCATAATCTATTTGAAAACAGCTATAAAAATTAGACAACAGTCAGCTAGCGAAGTACAGAGATATCTTAAATTCATTCCCAACTTAACATCAGAGTTCAATTAAAGTTCAATTACACCTTCAAGAATAAAGCTTCAACAGAGCCTAAAAGTAGGGTCCAAATTCTTTCATTCCAGACTTGACGTCATAGACATAAACTGTGCATTCTTCACTTCATCTAAGTCCAATTACATCTTCAACAGTAAAGCTTCACCATTCATCCTTATCTTCCATCAGTGCCTAAAAGTAGGGTCCAAATACATGCAAGAAGATCAGTCCATTCTTTAGTATTCATAAATATGCACCTAGACAACCATGCTACTGTAACAGGCATGTGAGTTAACCTACTCTCTCACTGGCGCATAGGCCTATCCCTCTAAGCAGAGGTAAATGATCTATACTGAACTGAATCAAATGTGTAGCATGCATGTAACTACTGATCATGGTGCAAAATACCTCACTAGGTGCAATTGAACCCCCCTGGTAGCGTATTTGTTCTGTTAATATGAAAAGAGTTTTGCAATTGTTGGTGAAGGGCTGGAGCCTTCGTATAGGGCAGGTCATCTTCTTTAATCTGGGGAGTATGGGGATACTCTTGCTGCTGTAAATCCTCACTGACTTATGGAGGCTTGAAGCTCTACTGTGGGGATGAACTGTAGATCGAAGTGCTGCTGACTGATCCTGGAAGAATGACGGGAATGACCTCCTTTTTGTAGCCTGGAAGGACTGGTCAATAGCTGCCATTTACATGGATGACTCCCAGGCCGAGGTGGAGCAGCAAGCCAAGACAGAAGCTGAGTAGAGAATAGCGTCGACCAAGGAGACGCTGCTCTCAAATCATCAGTCAAAGAGATTAAGCCTCCACCCGCCTCCACCCAAAACCAGATTATATCCATTGCCAGTCACAGCCTGGCTGAAAGGGTGGCATCAGTTCCTTTGTCCACCCATCATCACTATTTGAAGGTCATCTTTAGCAACCTCAAATGCTTCAAGCATGAATCGAAGAATATGATCAGCAATTGAGCTTCTTCATCGTCCAGAGATAACAGAGTACATCGTGCTAGAGGGCAGATGGCCTTCATCGATCGAGCTGGGGACACGCACGGAGCTGGAGGGCAGGCCGGAGGGAGAACTAGGGTAAGGGGGGTCTTCGACGGGGATGGTACCTTCGAGCATTTGGACAACGCGGGACATGGAGGGGCGAAGTGAGGGCTGGTAGTTCAGGCACCAGAGTCCGATTTTGAGGAGGTGGATCTGCTGGGGGGTTTCCTCAGGAGGAGAGGCGTTTGTGGGTGGCACTGGTGCAGCAGAGATGCGCTCAAAGGCCCACTCGCGCAGGTGCCAGCGATCGAATTCAGTGGAGATACCACGGGCAAGCTCGAGGAGGAGCATTCCAAAGCTATAGACATCGGCCTTAGTGGTGATCTCGTCGCTACTGAGCCACTCGGGGGCAAGGTAGCCGCGGGTGCCTCTCACGGTGGACATGGTGAGGTGCTCATCCCGGTGAGGGAAGAGACGGGCGAAGCCAAAATCCGTCACCTTGGGGAAGAAATTTTCATCGAGAAGAATGTTCTGCGGTTTGATATCACTGTGGAGGATGCACTGATGGCAATCGTGATGGAGGTAGGATATGCCACGGGCAGTGCCGAGCGCTATTTGGAAGCGCGTCGCCCAAGTAAGTGGCGGCGTGCCGGTGGTGGCGGAGCTGCCCTTCTGAAAAATATATTTATCAAGAGACCCCTTTTCAAGATACTCCAAAACAAGCATCCTCCGCCCGCCGCCGGCACAGAATCCGATGAGCCTGACCAGATTTATGTGGTGGATCTTCCCAAGAGTGCCCACTTCTGCCCTGAACTGCCGCTCCCCTTCGGCCGCTGCCGCCTCCTCATCGCCTCGTCCTCCCTTGAGCACCTTCACAGCCACCAGCATCAGCTCCGCCGCCGGCCCTCCACCGCCCTTCTTCCCCTTCAGCCACCCCTTGTAAACCTTCCCGAAGCCGCCCTCCCCGAGGACCTCACTGAAATTCCTAGTAGCTGCCACAATCTCCTCATAAGTAAACCTCACCGGCCCTCCGCCGCTCAATTCCGCCTCCTCCTCTACCATGCCCCCTCCTCCTCCTCCCCCCCAAAACCTTCCCATCCCCACTGCGCCCCCTGCCGTCCTCCTCCTCCTCCTCCTCCTCCTCCACCACGTGGCAACCCCCACCACCACCGCAGCCGCTGCGGCCGCGCCGACTCCCTCTGCCACCCCATTCTTCCCGCCCCCTCCCCCTCCCCCAACCCCCACCTCACTCAACACCTTCACAAACAAATCGTTGATGTCCGTGTGATACCCCCCCCACAAATACCCCGTTACGTTGTTGCCCTTCAAATAGCACTTCCCTGATCCATCCTTCACGTATGACGCAGCCATGCATTGACAGTACTGCAAGCACAGTTTGCTGCATGTGACCTCGTCCGTCGTGGGCACGTTGGTGGGAAACAGGTCGTTCTGTTGGTAATCGCTGTTGGCCACCTGCACCATCGTTGGGTTGTAGCTGCTAGAATTTGCTCCGCAGCTGAAATTGAAACTCACATCGCTGGCACACCCTTGTGAAAGATCATTGGCATCTATGGCATGGTAGCCGGGAGGACAGCTGCAATTTAAACTCTCACCGGATGCCTCACATATTCCGAACGCACCGCAGGGGCTTCCAATTTGGCACGGGTCTGTAATGGCCTCCCATATCTCCTGCCAGGAGCTGGAATTCCACCCATAGATGCGTAGATTGCCATCATAGTCGAGCGTAAACCTTTTCAGTGAATAATCCGCTGAATAGTTGAGGTTGCTGAATAGAACACCGCTGGATTGCTCAATCTGAAAATCCCCAGTGCTGTTCAATTGTCCTAACCAGAAAGTGTATTCGTTCTGGTATCGAACCATTTCTTCAGCAAGATACAAGTTTTGATATTGATCTGTTTCGAGACGAAATCTACTTGAAGCATAAGAAGTTGAGTTCTCCCTCGCCTGCAACCACTTCTCCCTCGACGTAGTCATCGGATAAGATTGGCGTGATAAAGATGGAATTGCCGGGACCTCCTCACGCGGCAAAACAATAGTGTCAGTGATAAACTGAAAGCTCTGCCAGAACGTAATGTTGCTGGAATCGGTGATGACTAGATTTCCTGTGTCTAGCAACTCCGCGTAGGAAACACTCTGCTTGCTAGTATTACTGCTCCAAACCACAGACCTTCCAGAACTCAAAAGCTCAATGTTTCCTGCTTCTGTGAAATTCAAGCTCGCACCTACGTCTACCAGTGGATTCTCCCCAAAACTCGCCCACCAGAGCGCTGTTCTGTTTGGATCTGTTGAGTACCAGATGGACAACAAGAACTGATTTGCAACGACTTCTGCGAAGCCGAAAGTGAAGTTTCCATTGGAGGATGACCAGTACTGATTACTGTGGTGGGGGGAAAAGGAGGAACCGGGTCGAAAAAGAGCCGAATGAGAGGTTACGAGACATGCGAAGGCGAAGGCGAGAAGGAAGAAGCGAGCAGGGATGTGGTGAGGCAAAGCCATGGGGAAATGGTGGATGAGGCATTGCAAAGAGGTGAAGGAAGAAGAAGAGGAAAAGAGGTGAGGAATTGAATGTTTTTGTGAAGCACGCGTGTTTCATGGGGGGTTGCAAAGATTTCTTTTCTCTACAACTAAAGATTCACATATGTGTATGAAATGGTTTGACTTCCTTTAAAGCGCCACGTGAGAAACAGGACTCCTCTGAAAGCGTCATCCTTGTCACATGGACAACACGTGTCACGGTTCACATGCACCGCCCCAGCAGAATATATGTCCCGCATACCCGGGCCCCCCATAGAGTCCCCTCCGCGGCCCAAAACAATATAGCGCAAAGCGTGCCTACTCGCTATAGAGTAATGTTGATGAAATGCGATTGGTTTCAGAGGAATCCACTCTTTCCACCAAACTAATCGCATTTCATCAACATTACTTGCCACGTCAACGTAACTCGCTCGCCACCTTGCTATTTCTTTTATCCCCCGTGCTCGGGCGTGTGGTCTCAACCCACTCTAAGGATCATTTCTTATTAAATCTACCATATATAAGAGTGCACAAGTGCGCTTTGGGCACTCCCTCCTACTATCATATAGTGGTAAACTATTAACTCTACCACATATAAGAGTGCACAAGTGCGCTTTGGGCACTGGCAAAACAACTAGGGATTACAAGATAGATAATCTTACATGGTTATAGTGGCCACAATCAAATTTCTCTTGCACCCAAGGATCAGTCAAACTTCTTTTATTAATGAATGGGATGATTATGCCAAAAAGGTTAAGCCATTTGGGCTCAGAAATGCACCTTCTACCTTTCAAAGGTTCATGGTGGAAACCTTCAGGGACTATTTGATAGAGTTTATTGCTATTTGTTTGGATGACTTTTGTTTACTTGGCTATCTTGGTGCATCTGAATTATCTTGGAAAAGTCTTTAAGAGATCCGCCAACAACTAAATCTAATCGCACATCATGGGATCCAATTGCATTTTCCTTGGTTGAACACAAGGAAAATAGCTCCCACAAATAGGCTGGTTCTCCTTAACTATTGTCAGATTTCAACCACTGGGATGGTGAAATATTAGAAAAATGCATTTGCTTATGGCATCCCCTTTAGGTTGGTTCTCTTTAACTATTATCAAATTTCACCACTGGGCTATGACCACAAATCCACGGGTGACCACAAATCCTAAATGAATTAATTGCATGCCATTCATCTTGTAATAATACAAGCAAACCACCACTGTGGTGGCAGTTAATATGCTAGTATGCAACTAACCAATTCATCTTGTAATAATAAAAGCAAACCACAGTGGTGGTGGCATTTAATACTCTAGTGTGCAACCAATGAATTCATCTTGTAATAATAGAAGCAAATGACCACACTGGTGGCAATTAATATCCTAGTGTGCAACCAACCACCGTGCTAGCAACCACTTATCTTGACCACTTATCCTATACTACTACCTTGCTATCCTAAAACGGATCGTATTGTTGCAAAGTGCTATACTAAAACAGTCCCTTTTAGGCTGGTTCTCTTTATCTATTTTTCAATTTCAGCCACCGGGCTAGTGACCACAAATCCTAAATGAATTGCAAGCTATAGAATCAAACTGTATTATTAGAAAACGTCCATCAAATTATAAAGTCCACCTCAGGGAAATATTTTCAAATTATAAAGTCCAGTTGAGTGAAACAGTCATAAAAGAGGTATCTAAGGACGGACAAATGGCAAATTATTACTTTAAAACTGAAGCTATATAGAAATACTGAATGTATAGTCAACCCCTAAAGTTATATACCTGGGGACTATACAGCCAAGTTTTACTCTTCTACGTTTTGAAAAGAGACCACCATCATATCTAAGGATGGATAAAGACAAAGACAATTTACTAAATTTTTTTTCCAAAGAAGACAATTTACTACTTAACTCAAGTTCTATTGAAAAGCTAGTCACTATATTAGAGGGGTGGTTAGCCCCTAAAAATGTTTTGGGTAATCTATATCCAAGATTCCAAGAGATCAAGATTGAGATCTTTGAAGGACTTTATACTTACATAACGATTCCAAGACAAGGGCTCGACACTTTGCATAGTGGGAGCCTTTAGCAACATACTTTGCAAACGGTGGGTTCTTATAATATTCAAGGCCTTCCCACAGTTCCTCTTGCAATGTGACCATCTTGTGAATGGCACTCTTGGGAACTCTATGTTTCTCCTCCAAGAAATCAGTCTCATCTATGACAATCTTGGGTTGCTGAGGGACCCCTTGTGAAATGGCTTCATCAAGCTTAGGACAAGTGGCAGAAAAAATGTCATTGCTGTTGTGGCTTTCCATCTCTGTTCCTTTGATGTTCCTTCACTCAAGACCTGTAGGGTTTTAAAACTTAGTGTGCTCTCCTCCTATCCAAGCTATAATTGTTCACATATTCTAATCTATCAAATCAAGCTATCTTGACATGATCAATGATGGAATCTAATGAGATCTTTGCCATCTTTGAAGACCCGTGTACTGATAGATTCCCCACACATTACATTGATGAATAAGACAGGTTAGTTGTATCATAGTTAAGGCTAGAGGAGGTAGGCACTGTCAAGAAAACACATTTTCCTTGGTTTAGGATTAATTGCAACCCCCACAAAATATCATCTTTCGTAAATCCCAAACAACCATCGTGCCTGTTTTAGTAAATCCCAATCAATAAATCCCAACATAATCCCAAACAAGAAAAAATAGAAATCCCAAATAGTACGCTAATACCAAACAACCACCATGCTTGTTTTAGTGACAATGACTATGCATGAGAGACCATCTAATTCATAGGTTCGAATTAGCATTAAGTCAGAATCAGACTGTAATAACAATGATTGTGCATGAGGGACCATCTAATTCACAGGCTCAGATTAGCATTGAGCTAGAATCAGACTGTCATAACAAATTTTTTGCATGGGGGATCATCTAGTTCACAAGATTAGATTAGCATCGATTCGGTTCATTAGATTGTAATAACAATAGGTCTCGTTCTTATGATCGAGAACTATTGTTATTACAATCTAATGAACTAATCTAATGTCTTGTTTTGATCGTGCCTTTCTTCAAGGAATTTGACTTTAATAACAATGACTTTGCACAAGTGACCATCTAATTCACAGGCTCAGATTAGCATTGAGTCAGAATTAGATTGTAATAACAATGACTTTGCATGAGGGACAATATTCTAATTCGCATGCTCAGATTAGCATTAAGCTGGAGTTATACTGTAAGAACATATCATACTGTTAGAATTTTAGAATTTATAGTTATAATGGCCATTGAATTATTATGATATTGGCTTTGATGACCAAGAAATTCTCCCATGGCAACCATCTAATCACACGTCATGGGGCTAGATGATGATGTATATGATGGCCTATGCTAGGCTAGGCTACCAGCAAGTTGAGTGCATGTGCCACCACTCCCCCCTCATCCCATTGAATTATTATGATCTTGGCTTCGATGATCGAGAGATTCTCCCATGGAAACCATATAATCGCACGTCATGGCTAGACCCTGACTAGATGTGATGATGTAGATGACCACCTACACTAGGCTGGGCTACCAACAAGCTGGGTGCATGTGCCACCACTCCTCCCCCCTCGTCCCAATGAATTATTATGATCTTGGTTCTGATGACCAAGAAATTCTCCCATGGCAACCATCTAATCGCACTAATCGCACGTCATGGCTAGATGATGATGTATATGACCACCTATGCTAGGCTAGTCTAGCAGCAAAATCTAGTGGGTGGATTGTGTCCTTTTAGCAGCGAGTTAACAGCGATAGGCACCTAGAGTCGCACAAACTGACATAAGAAACGAAGAGTAAAAGAGTGGGAGGGTGGCAAGTTTAGCTTTATAAAGGCCTTAAGGGCATAGAAACAATTCACCGCACCCAGGGAAATCCCTCTCCTACCATCTTTCATGCTCTCCAAGCCCCCTTCCACCCCTGTGATGAGCCTTCTACTACAACCTCGATACCCCTTCATAATGTTGCCCAAGTCATGGGATCCATTGTTTGCCTTGGCTCTCCATCCTGCAACACTCCACTAGCCATAGCCATGACCAAGGGAGTTGTAGGATGGGGAGCCAAGGGAAACGGGCCTTCCCTCAAGATGATGATTTTGGGGAATCGAAGAAGGACTGAGCATTACATTCCATCACACCCCTTTAATGGGAATGTCCTTCCTTTGCATCAAACCAAGAGCTTGTTGGTGTTTTGATGAAGCTATCCTTACTTCCGGTCACAATCAGATCATCTACGTACAAAAGTGCAATAGTAATGTCTTCCCCTTGAACTTTGTAGTGGAGAGTATGATTTGCATTGGATTTCATGTATCCCATATCAGCAAAATACTTGTCAATTCCATTGTACCAATTTATGGGTGCTTGCTTCAAGCCGTAGAGACTTTTCTTGAGATGGCGAACCTGATTCTCCTTTCTTGGTTCAACATTGCTGGTTGTTGCATGTAGACTTCCTCGTCTAGATAACCATTGAGAAATGCATTCTTGACATTGAGTTGATACAGATTCCATCTGTTGAGTGTCACTAGTGATATCAAGGACCATATGGAATCCATCTTTGCTACTGGAGCATAAGTCCCATCATAGTCTTGACCATATTGCTATGCAAATCCTTTTGCAACTAGTCTGGCTTTGTATCTTTGAATGCTTCCATCTAGATTGTACTTCACTTTGTATACCCATTTGTTTGCTATGGCCTTCTTTCCTGGTGGAAGGTCACATAATTACCAAGTATTATTCTTGTACAAAGCATCCATTTCTTCATTCATAGAAGTTTGCCATTTTGGCTTGTCTACTGCATCTTCAAAGTATACTGGCTCTTTTATAGCCATGACGAAGAGCATAGTTGGTGGTTTCAACCTGAATCGCTTTGCCTTTCTGATCATATGTCAATCTGGTTGGAGGTCTACTTTCCCTAGTAGACCATGTGAGCTGCTATGGCTCTACTTGGGGTGCTTCTAGTAATTCATGCTCTTCTTCATCAACCATTTCTGTAGATGACTGTGAAATCTGTACATCTATATCCTGTGTGTTTGAGGTTTTCCATTCTGATTCCTCATCAAAGATTACATCTCTGGAGATAATGACCTTGTAGTTGATGGGACAATACAACTTGTATGCTTTGCTTTCTTCACTATAGCCAACCATGATGCATTTATGTGACATCACATCCAATTTCCTGCGATGATCATCATGCATGTGGGCATATGCTATGCAACCAAATATGCGGAGATGCCCAATGCGTGGCTTGTTTCCAGTAAATGCTTCGTAAGGTGTCATACCCTATATCAGTTCGATTGGAAGCTGATTAAGCAAGTAGTTTGTAGTGGCTATTCTTTTTGCCTAATACTGATTTGGAAGATGCTTCTCACTAAGCATTGCTTTAGCACTGTTCGCTAAAGTACCATTCTTTCTTTCAGCTCTTGCATTCTGCTAACAAGTATGTGAACAAGTAAATCGTCTTCGAATGCCTTGACTTCTGCAAAAGTTCACGAATGCTGAAGACATGTATTCACATCCTCTGTCTAATCTCATGACTTTGATCTTTTTGTCTATTTAGTTTTCTACCATGGCTTTGAATTCTTGAAATTTGGAAAAGACTTTAGATCTCTCTTTCATAAAGTAAGCTGTAGTCATCAATGAAAGTCAAGTAGTAAAGTGAACCATTGATGTTGTGGGTTTGGGCATAACCCCATACATTTGTATGTATCAAATCAAGAATACCTCTTGCTCGAGAGGTGCTTCTGCCAAAGTTGGTTTGCTTTTGTTTGCCGAAGCAGCATGCTTTGCAAAATTTTTTAAGAAACTGTATCTTAGAAATCCCAATTGCCATATTCTAATTCCTAAGATCTATCAAGCTCTTGAAATTGATATGTCCATATCTCTTGTGCCATTTTGTGGATAGTAGCATCTATTGTGGTTGAGCTGACATGGCATGTAAATCAGGTACTGTAGCTAGCATTCTATAAAAGCGTCCTTCCTTGACTCCTTTCCCTACTAGCTAAAATCTTTTGGATTTGTCTCTGATAGTGCATTCATCTTTGTCGAAGATGACTCGGTAGTTGTGTTTCATCATTTGACCTATTAACAAGAGGTTCTTGCTGAGCTTTGGAACATAGAGTACATCTTTCACCAATCTTTTCGTACCAGTGAAATTGTTCATAGGGAGAATGCCCGTCCCTTGAATTGGATTCGGTGTATTATCTCCTGTGTAGATGATATTTTTTTGACCTTCTAATGGTTTCATCTTTGTGAACCATTCCTGATGGTTTGTCATATGAGATGATGCACCGTTGTCGATGTACCAAAGATCTTGATTTGCTTGGTCAACTTGATAGCTAAGGATGATGCTGATGCTAATTCTAATTTTGATGCTGATTTTGTTGCTGCTACTGATGATGACCACTTTGCTGGAATGATCTACTCTGCCTCTACCTTTGCTTCTGTCTAAAGCTGTGAATGCTTGATCATTAGAATGACCTTTGCATGCATGAATGGCCTGAGTCCTGAGCTCTTCACCAAGTAAGACTGACTGAAGTTCTTCCACTGTCAAAATTTGCCATTGGATGGCAATACTCTGGACTGGATTCTTGTATTTCTCTCTTAGTCCATTGAGGATGACTTGAACCATTTCTGCTGGATTCATGGCTCTCCTATTGCTGTGAGTTGATTGTTATAGTCTTTGATCCTAAATACGTAAGGATGACCGGTTTCGCTGCTATTGTGGAAACTCTAGTTGATTTGGTTTCTCAATGTGAGAATCTTGGAAGTGTTCTTTGACTCGTAGAGAGTTGTGACCATATCCCATGCTTCTTTTGATGTCTTGACGACGTTGAGCTATCCTAGCATGACATCTTGGACATTTTGCTTGATCAGATGATATGCATACTTATCTTTCTTATCCCATTCTGCCTGTGCTCTGGCAATGGCAGGATCTGCTATACAAGTGCGAAAACTATTTGTGTAGTTGGAGATCCCATTGTAGATCCCACTACTGGTGCTGTGACAATAGGTGGAGTAGAGATATTGCTGTGACAACAGGTGGATCATCCAATGGTCTAGGTGTAGATCCATCAACATCTCCCATTTGTCCTGAATTACAAGAATGGTCTCCATTCAGTATTTCCATGTGCCGTAATTGGAGTTGTCTAGCTTAGCAGATGCCTCTAGATTGAGGTTGCTAGATGTAGACATGGTGCAAGAAATGTACTCAAAGTGTTGTGAAAATCACTGTCTGAATCAATTGCAAAACATTGACAGTAGCAAGTGAAATATGAACTATTGGTGAAGGTAGAATTGCAATATATAGTCCGATCTAAATTACAAGGCTTGTGAAAAATGATGCCAGGAATAACCAAGAGGCTTTACAAGGCTGGAAGAAGGTGCATAATGTTAGATATCAATGCTCCACTCTTGTGTAACTACACGGGAACCAGCTAACTCTACTTGTAAGCCCCCCATATGAGGAGAAGGCATTTGAATAGCTCGGTTATCCAGTAGGTCCTAGTTTGGACACCAGATGGGGGCCATGTGTGGCCTGATGGATGGACGGAGTTGGCACACTGCCAACTAGGCTATATGCAAGTGCAGGAAGGCATCTTATGACTGACCGCATTGAGGGTAGATGGAGCTTTTCCTGGGGTAGCCCACTCTCGGGTTGTGGGGCCTGTTTACAGTCCCAGATGATCCCGGATGGCTATGGGCCGAACGGAGACCGTAGGTTAGTTGCTCTATTTTGCGCACCAGTTCTATCATGTGGTCGGTGGCCTATTTCGGGACCGACCCCCAGTCGACCGTTTTGGGCAGACTGCAGTCACAATTGAGCCCAACCGACTGTGACTGGTGGCTATATAAGAGCAAGCCCGTGAAGCCCATTTCATCACTGGCTACAGCAACCCTGATTCCTTAGCATCCAGCCTCCATCCTCTACTGTTTCCAACTCGCCATCGAAGCTTCTTTCACAGGAGCGCACGGTTGGGAGGTAGCGCCATCTATTGTATTAGTTCTACAGTAATCAAATTTTTGATTCTCCATACTATCTGTTTTCTCTCTTGCGTACGAGATCTTGTTATCTGTTGAGCACAGACGTTGTATTATTTTCTTACATGGTATCAGAGCCTGGACTCTAGCAAGAAGATTTGGTAGTGTGTTTCTGTTTGCAAGCAGATTGTGAGAGATGGCCCAACCCGCAAGACTACGAATCCCTACGTTTGGCGAAAGCGGAAAGTTAGATGGCTCTAACCATCCACTCTAGAAGTTCAAGATGAAGACCATCCTAAGCGCATATGAGCTTTGGGACACTACTACTCAGGTGGACATGAGGCCGTTGCCGGATCCCAGCCAATGCAGGACAACATATAGTACCAACTGCGGATGAGATTCTCACGTGGACAAGAAGAAATGCAGATGCACTGTGTTCTATTGTTGTCTGCAGTGTAAGTGATTTCATCATGGCATTAATTCAACATGTCACCACAGTGGAGGAGGCATGGACGGCCTTGAAAAATCAGTATGAGACCACGAATCAGATGCGGATTCAGAATTTGGAGACACAACTCGCGAACGAGAAATTGTCTGAGTCTAAAGTGGTAGAGAAGTTCATCACTAGGGTGAAGAATCTGCGCGACCAGATGACTGTGATTAGCATCACCATCACCAGCGAGAATCTAGCACGAAGGTGTATACGGATTCTCCCACCAAAGTACGATGGTCTTGTTATGGCGCTAAATACACAAAACAGAAATCCGCCCCTCAACTTTGAGGATTTCAACACGATGCTTCTGGAGGAGGAGATGCATCAAAAGATGAGGACTTGAGAAGATTCGGCTTTCTACACTGGATCAAAGAAAGGTAAGGGTAAGGACTCTAGTAACCCATCTTCTTCTGATGATAAAAAGAGAAAGAAGAAGATCAAGTGCTTCTGTTGCAACAAGGCAGGGCACAAGCAGAATGAGTGCCGAAAGAAGATTGCAGATGAGAAGAACGGAGTAAAGAAAGAGTCTAGCAACAGCATGCAGGCAGCACTAGTAGAGCTATTTGTAGCAATTGAGGAGATTTGCACGGAGGCAGTTCACGTACCTGCAGATGAACCTTGGATCATTGACAGTGGTGCATCGCACCACATGACCAGTCGAAAGGATTGCTATACCTCTTTACAGCCGGTAGGGAATGACATCCTAGTAGCAGTTGGCAATGATGCAAAATGTCTAGCAAAAGGAAAAGATACAATTGCTCTCAAGTCAAATGGAGTTGTAAAATAGTTGTTCGATGTTCTTTATGTGCCAGATATCAAGAGGAACTTGTTGTCAATTTCTGCGATCACGGATCAGGACCTCAAAGTTCAATTCGATAAGAATGGTGCACAGATCTTGGATCTTCAAGGAAAGGTCATTGGTAAAGGTACATGGCGCAACAACATCTATGAACTCTCAGCTTTTAGTGCTTGAGTCGATGTGAAGAACACTAAGCTATGGCATGAGAGGTTTGGTCATCTAAACCTTAGTTCTTTGAAGGAGATGCATAAAAGTGGAATGATTGCAGACCTACCAGAAATTTCAGATCTACCCGATGTATGTGAAGCTTGCATGATGGGCAAGCAGCATCGGCAGCCCTTTCCTAAAGAGGCCAGTGGGGCAAAGGCTCCTCTAGAGCTCGTTCACACAGACCTCTACGGAAAGATGGAGATGGAAGCTTTGGGTGGTTCCTACTACATGACGTTGATCGACGATTACAGTAGAAGGATATAGATATACTTCCTGAAGACTAAAGATGAGGCTTTTAGTAAGTTCAAGGAATGGCATGTAATGGTCAAGAAAGAAACAGGAAAGAAGGTGAAGAAGTTGAGATCAGACAAAGGTGGAGAGTTCACATCAACTGAATTTGAGAGTTACTGCAAAAGTCACGGGATCAAGAGGTAGAAACCCCCGCCACATACATCACAGCAAAATGGAGTAGCAGAGCGCAAGATGCGCATAATCTGTGAAATGGGCCAGAGTATGATGAAAGGGAAAGATTTGCCAAAGACTTTCTGGGCTGAAGCATGTAACACTGCAGTTTACATTCTGAATCGTAGCTACACGAAAGCTGTGAACGGGATGACTCCACTGCAGGTCTTTTACTGCAGGTCTTTTCTGGTAAGAAACCTTTCGCTGCACATTTCAGAGTTTTTGGATGTGACTGTTTTGTGCATGTCCCTGATGCTAATAAAACCAAATGGGAACTCAAGAGCCGGAAGTGTATTTTCTTGGGCTACAGTGAAGAGGCGAAGGGTTACTGTCTCTATAACCCTATTACCAAGAAGGTAATAGTAAGTCGCGATGTGGTCTTCTCAGAATAGCCGCATCAATTGGAGGAGGATGCTTCCTTCCCAAACAACCAGGACCAGGATATCCATCCAGTACCACCACCAACAATAGACCGAACTCCCCCAACAGTGCTTGGGAGGATTCAAGATAAAGAAGATGAACAAGAGCCTGCAGAACCACAATGGCAAAAGCCATTCCCGAAGTGGGTAAAGTAGCTTTTGGACGGTAGAGAGCCTCCAACCATTGAGGAGGAACCATCTGAACACCGCCAGTCCAAGAGATTAGAGGAGCAAAGAAGAGTGCAGGAACACTTGGTCAACTATGCTTTGATGACAGAATTGATCCGTGCTGATGAACCCAAGTTCTTGAAGAGGCACAGGGTGATAATAGGTGGATGGAGGCTATGCAGTCAGAGTATGGCTCCATAATGAAGAACAACACTTAGGACCTTTTGGATCGTCCACCAAAACACAAGGTAATCGGTACCAAGTGGGTGTACAAGACTAAGTACAAGTCTGACGGCATGTTGGATAAGTACAAGGCTCGGCTCGTGGCAAAAAAATTTGCAGGGGTACATGGTTTTGATTATCAGGATACTTTTGCTCCCACAGCTCGACTAACCACAATTCAAAGTGTTTTGGCTTTAGCTGCCCAAGGAAGTTGGCCCGTGTTTCAGATGGATGTAAAATCTGCCTTTCTGAATGGGGATCTCAAGGAGGAGGTATACGTGGAACAACCACCAGGTTTTGTGATCCCCAGTTCAGAAGGTAAAGTCTGTAAACTAAAGAAGGCACTTTATGGGTTGAAATAGGCCCCACGAGCATGGTACCAGCGAATTAATGCCTACTTGCTGCAAAACGGGATTAGGAGGAGCCCATCAGATGCAAATTTGTATATCTTCAGAGAAGGAGGCAGGTGTATGATCGTGGTCCTTTATGTGAATGACCTTGTCATAACAGGGAACCATGAAGAGAAGATCTCGCAGACAAAGCATTTGCTAGGAAGAGAGTTTGAAATGATAGACCTCGGACTGATGCATTTTTATTTGGGGATTGAAGTTTGGCAAGAGCCGAAACGGATCTTCATTTCACAGCTGAAGTATGCTGGAGAGATACTAAAGGCATTTGGCATAGCTGAGTGCAAGACGGTTGGTACCCCTATGGAGGTTGACGTGAAGCTCTCAAATGAGGATTCATCACCACTGGTAAATGAAGCAAAGTACAGAAGGCTTGTGGGCAGTTTGATTTACTTGTGCAACACATGACCGGACATCAGCTTTGCAACTGGTGTACTAAGCAGGTTTTCCAATAAGCCCCGAGAGAACCATTGGAGGGCAGGGATGCGGGTGCTAAAATACATCAAAGGCACACTTGATTATGGCATCACCTATACCAAGGGCAACATCTTGAGCAGATTCTATGACTTGGATTGGGCAGGAGATGTGGACAACAAGAGATCAGTGACAGGTTACTATTTCTCACTTGAATCTGGAGCTGTGTCATGGGTCAGCAAGAAGCAACCCACAGTTGCTCTTTCTTCTACCGAGGCTGAGTACAAATCAATATGCTTTGCTTCTTGCAAGGCAGTGTGGTTGAGGAGGATTCTGGGGGACATGGGTGCACTGCAGAACAAGCCTATGCAATTATCATGTGACAATCAGAGTTGCATGGCGATTGCAAAGATTCTTGTGTTCCATGCTCACACAAAACACATTGAGATTCAATATCACTTGGTACATGAGGTCATCATGGATGGAGAGGTCGACTTGGTGTACTGTCTGACTATAGAGAATGCTGCAGACATCTTCACGAAGACTCTTGGAAGAGACTTGCTGGAGAGGCATCTTCATCAACTTGGCATTGGTTCGAAAAAGTAAGTTCACTCATTGAGGGGGGGTGTTAGATATCAATGCTCCACTCTCGTGTAACTACGTGGGAACTAGCTAACTCTACTTGTAAGCCCCCCATATGAGGAGAAGACATTTGAGTAGCTCAGTTATCCGGTAGGTCTTGGTTTGGACACCAGATGGGGGCCATGTGTGGCCTGATGGCTGGACGGAGTTGGCACACTGCCAACTAGGCTACATGCAAGTGCGGGAAGGCATCCCATGACTAACCGCATTGAGGGTAGATGGAGCTTTTCCCAGGGCAACCCACCACTCTCGGGTTGCAGGGTCTGTTTGGAGTCCCAGATGATCTCGGATGGTTGTGGGCCAAACGGAGACCGTAGTTTAGTTGCTCTATTTTACGCACTGGTTCTATCGTGTGGTCGGTGGCCTATTTTGAGACCACCGACCCCCTATCGACTGTTTTGGGTGGACTGGGTCGGTCACCCAATTGAGCCCAACCGACTACGACCAGTGGCTATATAAGAGCAAGCTTGTGAAGCCCATTTCATCACTAGCTACAGTAACCCTGATTCCTTAGCATCCAGCCTCCGTCCTCTACTGTTTCCAACTCGCCATCGAAGCTTCTTTCACAGGAACGCATGGTTCGGAGACAGCGCCATCTATTGAATTAGTTCTACAGTAATCAAATTTTTGATTCTCCATACTATCTATTTTCTCCATAGACATTGTATTGTTTTCTTACACATAATGCCGTGAAATAGCCAAATAGGCTTTACAATGATGGCATATGTGTGTGAAATCAAATCATGTGCTATCTGCCCACTGAACAATGTGCCAATACCATTGAAGACTGCTCACTGAATTAATGAACGTCAGGTTTCAAGTAATGTGATGATGTGAAACCGTATGTGAGCATAGGGACTGACTTCGAGTAGGAACTAGTTGCGAATTTTGGGCATGGCTTAGATTGGCAACTTGGAAAAATTCAAATCGTCTCCTCTATGATGATTTAGTCTACTCTAATCTAGATCTATACCAACCATTGATCGATGAAAAGAATATCAAATAATTTCTTTTCTTTGGTTCTTTCTATGTGCTGGGTCAAATGCATCAATGTACAGGCTGATGTGCATGTAAGAAGTGGATTTGTCGGCGAGGCTTAAAAGTGAGTGATACTTGTGCCAAAATGTGCGCATGATGTGACGAGCGCATGGAGCACAAAAAATTAAGTGATTTTTCTTCTTGGAGCACCCTCAAATTCTTTTTGGATCAAGAGTTATGGCTTGATCTTGGTGGAGGGGCAAAAGGAGTGCAAATGTGCTCAATGATGATCTGGCACACACGGTCACATGCAGGGGTGTGCCTGCTAAGGGATGTGCCAGTGGAGCAGTGATGATGTGGCAACTGGGTGCACATGCACTGCATAGTGTGCTTGTAGAGGGATAATTGTGCCTGCAGGGGTCAGTGATGATTGGACAAGTGAGGTGGCACTGGCTGACCTACCCAGGGTCATGTTGACCTAACCATGGTCAAGTTGACTACCCCAAGGTGTGGTCGACTAACCTAGGGTCAGGTTGACTAGGGTCAGTTGATGACATAACAATGAGGCTGATGTGGTAGGCGGCTGCCATGTGTTAAATGACATGGCACTTGGAGATAAGATGATGTAGCAATCATGCCACGTGTCAACTTTTGAGGCAATGACCTGGTAGATAGGACTACCATGTGTCTAATGATAAGGCTGATGTGGCAGTCGATGATGTGTCAAGAAGCTATGGTTGATGATGTCGTAGATTGATTTGCCACATGGCAGATTCTTAACCACACCTCTGTGTGGTGATCACAAGGATAGAGTGAGATAGAATCCACAAAGATTCCATCTAGAACGAATGTGATTCCATCACCTTAGCCATCGTCGTATTTTTGTTGTCGCCTTGTGGAGCTTCGTCCGTGAGCTCGTGGAACGTCTCTTGATGGTTGATCTTCTTTGGAAGTTGCTCTCTTTGGATTCGTTGTCCTTTGTTGTATGTAGGGAATGAATTTTTTTGGTACTAGTGTTGTTTTTTTTGTGTCAGGCGCATGCCCTTTTAAGTTTCTAAAAAAAGTGTATGTTGGAGCGCGTCTATAGACACATCTATATCCGCATCTAGCAGTGCATCGTGTCTATAGATGCACTTGTATTTGGAAACATATAGCCGCGCTGTTAGACGCAGAGATAAATGCATTCCGATAGTCTTAGATTTCTTTGTTTTCCTTCCCTTCCCCTTCCCCTTCCCCTTCCCCTTCCCCGTCCCCCTTCCACTTCCACTTCCAAGAAAAGGATTGCATATTGAATGATGGAAATAAGTGATTGTATGAATGAAGAAAAGTGATTCCCCTTCCTTCCCTTCCCCTTGTTGAGATATCGAGCTCCACTCGTGATATGCCAGGGTGATCGTTGTGCATTTATGTCACCGACTTGTTAGCTACAGATGCTTTTGGTACACCACCCATGAATAATAGCTAGATGACATCTATCTTTATGTACTCTAGTTATTGGCTTAGTTAGTATGCCACCTTAGTTAGCTGAGTTTGGTTTGAGACCCACATATAGGGTTCACCTATTCTTTTATACTTAGAGTTCTTTTGGCTTTCACAACTAAGAAGAATAAAACTGTTTTCAGCCTCCACCTTTGTGTGTATTCCCCCATTGTGTATGTGAGAAAACTACAAGTGAAACTCCTTCCTTCTCTCCCACTCTGTTCATATAGTATTAGAGCTTGGTTCATGGTAAGCAGCTCAAGAAAGCAAACCACGTTTGCGGTGTCCTAGTAAGAGGATTAGTGTCGCTTTTCTTTTTTTGAGTGTGGGAGCAAATCTCTGCAAGTAGCACGGCCAAAAAGTGCAAGAGTGCATTGTCTCAGATTAGGATGCCCTTCATGGTGTGGCAAGAGGGCAGTATATGCTGCGGGAAGAAGCAAAGCCTTGTGTGATATTATTTTTTTGATTCGAGGCCATTTTGGGGCCCGTTTTAGTGCTAGAAGTATAGAATCTTGTAGGATAGAATAGATGCATCTTGAAAGAGGTATGAGAGCACAATGAAACAAAATGGTAGTTCTCTATTATTGATTGTGAGAGAGAGGACTCTCTTTTATAGAAAGGGGGAGAAGGTAATACCTTCCCTACATAAGTGGCAATCAGTCCCTACATCAGTGGGATTGTCTTTGGCTTACATTGTCACTTAGGTCACACACTTGAACAACGTATGGCTCTTCTCTTTAGCGCAGACCGGCTCGTTGAGATTATGGCCTCTGCTTATCCTTTCCTTCTCCCTATGCTTAGTACAACATCACTTGGGATGTTACCATGTTCATTCTCATATGAGGGAGGAAAGTATGGTGTGGTATCTTGGCATAAAAGCTTCTTTTTAATGTCCTTTTTTCAATGATAAATATCATTGTCAGTCAGTTCGAAAGCAGCAGGAAGTGAAGAGGTGCATGAAGTTTATTAGCCCCAACTTCATGTCACAACATCTACATTACATTTTAGACATGCCTATAGACATACACCACAGTACAGATGCGCCACAGAGTTTAACATTATCAACTCATGCAAGAGCAAAATTTTTGGGTTGTTTATTTGTAGGATGTCTTCATCTTCAACAAGTAGCTCCAGTGAGAATGAATCCCTCCATATCCACCATTGGGAAATATGGTTGGAGCAAAAAATCAAATGTATGTGTGAATTATAATCTTCCACCCTCTATGGCTATTAAGAAAGAACTTGTTATGTTATCCCTTCTAATTCCAAGGAAACATAAGGTTAAAAATACTGATGTTTATTTGGAGCCTTTGATTGACAGAGCTAGAGATACTTTGGAGAGGTATTGAGGTGCATGATGTGAGTAGGCGTCCCTTGTCATGAGGCTTCAACTGTAAAGCCATCTTGATGTGGATGATGCATGACTTCCTAGGCTATGGCAAGTATTCAGGTAAGCATTGCACTTTTAATTATGAGTAGGCAACTAATGTGGCCCCTAAACCCACCTTCAACTCTTAATTGCATCTATTGTTCAGGTCTCACTACATTGGGTTACCATGCATGTCCTGTTTGTGGTCCTGCACTAGTTGCCTCACGGGAAGACACATTGAATAAGGTCATCAATGAGAATCACCATCGATTTCTCCCACTTGATCATCCTAGATATGTCACTCCTTGGAATGAAGTCCCCCTGCAATCACTCACTGTGGCAGATTGGATGAGAATTTGGGACAGTTCACGATGACTCCACCACTTGGCATGAGCCGGTAAGGGTTTGTAACTATTGTGTTCTATATTGGCTAGCAATAAAGATTGCCCACTAACACTTTCTTTTGTTTAGATACTCCATCTTTTATCGTTTACCATATTGGTCCCAATCAATCACTTGCTTGATCCCATGCATATCTTCAAGAATGTGGCGTCTACCATTTGGGAACATTTGAATGGGACACGAGATTTCGTAGGCATAAGGGAGGATCTATGCACCACAAGGAGGATGCATGAAGCTTGGCAACAAGAGAGACCAAATGGGCATGTTTTTTTACCTCGTGCACCGTGGAGGTTATCAAAGCTAGAGATGGTGGCGGTGAAGCACGCTATCACTACCATTCATATTCCCACTGGTGGATGCATGAGGTGTTTGAAGGGGGCCTTCACATAGAGCAAGAAAAGATGTAGGTCAATTATATGGCTTGAAATCTCATGCAAGTATTTTATGTGCATAATATATTTTTCCTTCCAAATTTGTGAGTGAATTAGAAGCAACTAATCAACCATTCCTTGTGTGTTTAGTTCATACTACCTACTAGCATTTCTCGCAGTGCATTAAAGGACCTGAAGGATTGTATTTACAAGATGGGCGAGCTTGTGAGGTACTTTACAGGATACAAAATGTGAATATTGTATTTACAAGATGGGCAAGCTTGTGAGGTACTTTACAGGATGCAAGGTGTTCATATTGCTAATATTGCATACTTTTTCCTTTCTAGGTATGTGAGCTCAAAGGAAATAGGTCCCACCATGCTTGAGAATGCTCGAGTTATGTCAGTGGAGGTGGTTTGTTTAGTGGAAGAGACATTTCCACGTTCTATTCTCACAAGTCAACTACACCTCATAGTGCATTTGGTGGATGAGATTGCTATATGTGTTCTTCCTCAAGCGCTTCATGAAGACCTTGAAGGGTTTCGTGAGACAAAATGCAAGACCCAAAGGTAGCATGGCCGAGGGTTGGTTGGTACAAGAATCACTTGTATATATTTCTGAGTTTCTTGTTGATGTGGATAGCTCTCTCCCATGACTATGGAGAGATGATGAAGATGTGGGGGTTAAAGGACACTGTGCCTTTACCCCGGTTATGTACAATACTCAAACACGTATATAAATGAATGAAAAAGAAGATTAGGATGTTCTGCACCCACCAGAACTTGTGTGGCTCTCTATTTCTCTCTCTCCCTCTTCTATTCTTGCTTCCATTGAGAGCATTTTCAACTAGTATCAGAGCACGGGTGATCTAGCTGAGTGTGCATGAATGCTTGAAAGCTCAGCAGCTTTGTGGGAGGAAGGAGAAGCTCTGTGGAGAGCTTTCTGGGTGACTTTATTTGCATTTGAGTGTGCAAAGACCTTGGAGGAACCCTTGGAAAAGTAATTTTGGTTTTGTGAAGTGGTTTTGAGAGCCTGTTAAGTGTTTTCAAAGAAAAAGTCGTTTTTTAAGCTTTTCCTTGTTCCGTCTGACGACAGAGACTCCGTATCGACTTGTAGAGGCAACTATTGCTTGCTTTTGGTGTCCATTTCACTTCAAGAGCTTGGAAACACCTTCATTATTGAATTTGGGATCATTTCATTGGTTTTCCGACTAACTGTGTCAGTTTCTATATTTTTCTGCCTGGGTGTTGGAACTCAAGTTTAGAGCAACCATTTGTAGATCTGTCAATTTCGATGGACTTAAGAGGTCCTAAAACTTCTATGTTGCTCATCATTCGCACTCCAATGGGGTTTAGAAACAGTTCTATTTCCAAAAATGTTTTCCAATCCGTGTGTTTGGACCCAGTGATTGAGACCACGGTTTCTAAAACCGTCTGTCCCATTGCGTTTCAGATGCCTAAAAACCCTACCTGTTAGTTCTTGCACGATTCGGTGGAGTATTTTTAGAGTTATAGATCTCTGTGTATTGGATTTCATCTCTCTGTTATGCATTTTTCATTCTAAGGTTTTGAAACCTTAGATTTATGCCACATGGCAGTGGATAAGTGTTGACTCCCATTTCTCACTCATCGGTTGGGATTTTGGAGTTCCAGCAGAGAAAAGATATTTGTAGATTTTCTTATTGAGTCCGATTATGCAATGGCACCCATGTTTTGAAGCATCTCAGGTTCTATTTTCGGTGGTATTCATTGCTGTGGGACCATGATTTCTTGAGCATACCTTATACAGATCACTGTAGTTGCAGTTTGAACCATTGAACTCATTTGTGGTGTGCATTGGGTTGCAATGGATGATTTATAGGCCATTGGGATGATTGTGATCCTTATTGGATGCACTGATAGGCCCAGATTGCCTTATGGGATGCTATTTTTATGGACGCTTTGCACTTGGATGCTATTTTATGCTGAGGGACAGCTTCAACACATTGCAGGTGATGCACTGATAGTGTTATGCTCTCTTTGATGAGATATTGTTGATGCATATGCGCATGGATGGTGTTTATGCTTGAGCCATTTGGCACTTATTGACATTTTGGATTGCCATTGTAGTTGGCATTTTCTTTTGGGCCAATTTTGCTCATATGGATGCATAGTACATGCACATGAGTCAGATGCATTTTTTTATGCTTTGAGCCTTGAGTTTTGGTGACACTATCCTTCATTAAAGCAAACATATTGGGTGCACCCAGTATCTAGTGTGATTCTCTCTTGAAACCACTAGCATTTGGGATTTTTCTTCATTTGCATCATGGCATCCTCTTCCATGTCTGAAAAGGAGTTTTTTAGCATTAAAAAGTTTGATGGGACAAACTTTTCTTTGTGGAAAGAATAGATTTTGATGTGCTTATTCAAAAGAAGCAGATTAAACCCTTGGCAGGGATTGAAGCTAAGCCTGCAGATATGTCTGAGGATGATTGGAATGAGTTGGATGCATTAGCAAAGTCTACTATAAGACTTCATCTTATAGAGTCAGTTTATTTCACAATAGTAAATGAGCAGACTACAGAAGATTTGTGGAAGAAATTGTGTGCTACTTATGAGAAGGAAACTGCCTCTAATAAATTTTACCTCATGAAGAGGTTGTTTAAGCTACAGATGAAGGAAGGGGTCTCCATTGCTTCTCACTTGAATATTATTTTCAGCCAACTTCAAGCTCAGAAGATGAATTTTGATGCGGAGACTAAGGCAATAGTTCTCTTATGTTCATTGCCATCCTCATGGGATACCTTCTGTATAGTTGTCAGTAACTCTACACCTAGTGGAGTACTGAAATTTGATGATGTTGTGGGTAGCTTGTTGGTCGAGGAGATTAGATGGAAGTCTATGGACAGCAACAAGTAGGATGTAGCCTTAAATGTGCAAAGGGGCAGATCACAATTCAGGGGGAAGTCCCAAGAAAGAGGGAAGTCTCGTAGCAAATCTAGGGCATGGAACATTGAGTGTTACCACTGTGGCAAGAAAGGCCATATGAAAAAGGATTGCTACAAGCTGAAAAGAGAGCAAAAGGATAATAAAAAGAATGCAAATTGGGGTGAAAATCAGAGGGAAGAGAGTCCAAGGGAGGACAAAGGAAAAGTCAAGATCAAGGAGATCAATGCAGTCACACATGATAGTGACAATGACATTCTCTTCATGCCTAGTTTATCTGCAGAGTTGCTTACCACTTTAGATGATGCATATTCCCAATATTGGATTTTGGATTCTAGTGCTTCATTCCATGTTACTCCCCATAGGGAATGGTTCTCCACGTATGACAATGGAAAGATAGGTTGTGTGCATCTTGGAAATGACTATGCATGTGACATAGTGGGAGCACATGACATAAAGTTTTCTTTTGCAAATGGGTCTACATTTGTTTTGAAACATGTGAGACATGTGCCTAAGTTGACCAAGAGACTTATTTCAGTGGGTTAGCTAGATGATGCTAGTTTTCACATCACTTTTGGCTTTCAGAGTTGGAAAATTCAGAAGCGCTCTATGCTTTTGGCTAGGGGTGCCAAGTGTGGGACTTTGTGTCCCTTACATGTATCAAGGGTGTTTGATCATGTTGTTGCAATAACCGAGCAGCCAAGCACTTCTTTATGGCATTGCCGGTTGGGCCATATGAGCCAAAATGGGATGAAACTCTTGTGCCATTTGGGTTATGTACCCATTTGAGTTTCTCTGATTTTGAATTTTGTGAGCACTATCTCTATGGGAAGCAAACTAAATCAGCCCATAAAAGAAGGGGAAAGAAAGAGTTTGAAAAGCTTGATTTGGTGCATTCAGACATATGTGTCCCATGCCTACTAGTGGGGCTGAATACTATGTGACATTCATTGATGATGCACATTCATTGATGATGCAACTAGGAAAGTGTGGGCTTATGCTATAGCTCAAAAGAGTGATGTGTTCCATGTATTTCAGAAATGGCTGGCCTTGGTTGAGAATCAGTCAGGTAGAATGCTTAAATGCCTATGGACTGACAATGCTGGAGAGTATCTCTCTCATGACTTTCAACATTTCTGTGATACACGTGGGATTAAGAGGGAGCTCACATCCCCTTGTACTCCAAAAAAAATCTAATTGCAGAAAAGATGAACCGTACCATTCAAGAAAGGTTGTAATGCATACTTTTCAATGCAAGTCTTTCTAGCGGTTTTTGGGCTGAGGCAATGAAGACTGCAGTGCATGTGATCAATAGATCGCCTAGTAAGAGTTTGGATGGTGGTATTCCTAAAGAGGCATGCAGTGGCAAGAATCCCTCTTACTCTCATCTACGTATATTTGGGTGTGAGGCATATGCACATGTGCCAAAAGAGCTTCGAAAGAAGCTAGATCCTAAGTCTAGGAAATGCATCTTTCTAGGTTATGGTGAAAGTGGAGAGATGGGCTATCGTCTCTGGCATCCAGAAGCAAAGAAGATCATACACAGCCATGATGTAGTCTTCAATGAGAAGAAGATGCATAAGGCACCCATGAAGGATGTGGAAATGAGGAGAATCATTTTCTAGGACGTGAATCCACCTACATATGTTGATAGATAGCAAGCTATCCATGCACCAAATGTGCAAGAAATGGTACCACCAAATACTCCCATAGGTATACAATCAAGGGTAGATGATGGATCATCTATTAGTGGAAATGATGAGCCAAATGTGGCTGATATGCAAGTGGGACAGCATGCTGAAATGCCCTTAAGAAGATCATCTAGAGTGTCTAGATTGCCTGATAGGTTTGTTCTAGGGGTAGACTACATGATGCTTACTGATTGTGGATAGCCTTCTTGCTACAGAGAGGCTATGATGCACGAGGATCAATGCAAGAGGGAGTATGATATGCAATTAGAGATGAGTTCACTTATGAAGAATAAGACTTGGGATTTGGTTTTTTTGCCACATGGAAAGAAAGCATTGCCATGTAAATGGGTCTACAAAATGAAGGTCGCAGGTGATGATGTGCCTAGGTACAAGGCCCGTTTGGTCACTAAAGGATTCAAGCAAGAGAAGGGTGTGGACTTTGATGAGATATTCTCTCTGGTTGTGAAGATGACCACATTTAGATGCATGCTTGGACTAGTGGCAGTAGAAGATATGGAGCTTATGCAGATGGATGTCAAGACAACTTTCTTGCATGGGGATCTGCATGAGGAAATTTACATGGTGCAGCTGGAAGGCTTTGAAGAAAAGGGCAAAGAGCATTTACTTTGCAAGCTAAAGAAGAGTCTCTATGGTCTTAAGCAAGAGCCTAGAGAATGGTATTAGAGCCGTTCGTAGTAATTGAGGAGATTTGCATGGAGGCAGTTCACGTACCTGTGGATGAACCTTGGATTATTGACAGTGGTGCATTGTGCCCTCATTACGATGCACTCTAGTTCTCTACTAAGCATGTGAACCTAATGACTAGTAATTTTTACTACACTCATATTGATCATGCATGCCTAAGCTTAGTGGTGGGGATGAGCGATGTGGTTGGTAATTTTAACTGCCATCTTGGTGGAATCGTAGCCATGATAGATATGGCTATAATCACTCATTACCATACACTCTCGTATTCTACTAAGCATGCAAGCCCAATGATTGGTAATTTTTACTGCACTCGTAGTGATCATGCATGCTTAAGCCGAGTGGTGGGTGAGTGGTGGCTAAATTAGATGAGGAGAGGGCCATGATGGCCAAGGTTTCTTATGCATCAGTGGTTGGGAGTCTTATGTATGCTATGATAGCTACTAGACCAGACACTGCATTTGCAGTGGGACTTGTTAGCCGGTATATGGCTAATCCAAGAAAGAGGCATTGGGAGGCAGTTAAGTGCATCTTGAGGTACATGAAGGGTACCAAGGAGATGTGCATCTGCTTTGGTAGAGGAGACATGCGTGTACTTGGGTACACAGATTCAGACTATGTAGGACACGTGGATAGTAGGGGATCCACTTCTGGTTATGTGTTCACCTTTGCAGGTGGTGCAATGTCGTGGATGTCTCGCACACAGAAGTGCATTGCTTTGTTTACCACAGAGGTTGAGTATGTTGCAGCCACAGAGAGTTGCAAGGAGGCTATATGGCTTGATCAGCTAGTGGGAGATTTGGGGATTCATACAGGTGTACCGACATTGCATAGTGATTCCATGAGTGCTATTCAGCTAGCATGAAATCAGGTCTTTTATGCAAAGACCAAACACATTGAGGTCAGATACCATTTCATTAGGGAGGTACTTGAGGAAAAGCGCATAGAGCTTGTCAAGGTTCATACATATGATAACCCTACAGATATGCTGACGAAGAGTCTACCTAGTCAGTGGTTTGAGTATTGTCATGTATAGATGGGCATAGGATAGTATGCTCACTAGTTGTTCTCCCTTAAAAGCACATTGTCCTTTAAGTGGGACGTTGTGGGGGGTAACTGTGGCTTTACCCCGGTTAGGTACAATACTCAAACACATATATAAATGAATGAAAAAGAAGATTAGGGTGTTCTGCACCCACCAAAACTTGTGTGGCTCTCTGTTTCTCTCTCTCCCTCTTCCGTTCTTGCTTCCATTGAGAGCACTCTTAGAAGACCTAAGGATGACCTCTATTGTGCTTCAAGCGAAAGGATGCAGCAAAGTAATAGACATGGAGTTCCTAAATAATATCAACCTCTATTGCATGCTTAATAGTGATGTGATGAAAAGATGGGTGACAAGATACGAGGATGCAAAGGCAAGAAGACAAGAAGAAAGGGCCCTCTTTGGTACACACCACGGATCTCGTGTGCCATACCCTTAGTATCTAAGAGCACTTCCAAAGGATATTCATGTGGATTGGCTACTTGACGAAATGGAGAGAGCAGAGAGAGATGAGGGGATGCATATCACAATGGAAGAATGGGAGTATGCTAGGGGATGCATGAGCAAGGTTGTATATAGAATGTTATGCACAAGTTAGGAGCTTTCAATAATTTAGATTGCTTATTTAATTGATTTTGTCTTGGTGTATTGTACTATGTTCAATGCTATATGGTGTGAGGAGCATTTTTGAACACAACGGATTGATGATAAGAGAAACACACAAGATTGCAGCATCATTGCTAGCTTTGAGGGAGCCAATGGAGCCATGGATGATTATTGTGGCATAATCCAAGATATTATTAAGTTTGATTTTCAATGCTTCTTTGTGTATGTTTTGGATGTAATGTGGTTTAAGGATGTGGTGGAAAGAAGCCCTAATGCAATAATCAAACACCATGCAAGTGGCTTTGTAACTATTGACTCCACAAAGTTTTGGCAAAGTAAGAAGGACACACTAGTACTACTACAAGTCTATCAACCAATGGTGGATAATAATAAATGGTGGCATGTCATACCTATTATGCCATGTTCCAAAGTGATGTATAGTACATTTACTAATATGGATCGTATGGAGGATGATCATGGCCATGGAGGTGATGATGACCTTGATATGAGAGAGGAGGATCATCATGAGATAGGAGATATAGATATGGAGGCCATTACCCGTGAGGATGAGCCTACCATTGGTGATGCTAATTTTGATGAGCACATGAATAGCACAAGTAGTAGTGGGTTGAATATATTTGTAGATCTCAACACTAGTTTGGATTTTGAAGTAGATAGTTTGGCAAGGGTTGATCTCATTGAGGATGAGATTGAGCCATAGCCCATCATTGATATTCGCAAAACTATTTTACATATTGTCTCATTCTCCTCACCTCACTTAATTTTTGTATATGTGGCATGGGTTTGCAAAAAGCATTGATATTTTTGTTAAAATTATATGCTTTGGTAATCATGGATAATGTTTGGAAAGAAGTGATGTACATTTATTAGGCTCCCCCAAAATCTCACTTTCTGTATCTTCTGTTTTGCGTCTAAATCCGTGTCCAATTCACAATGTAGACGCGCTGGTAGACGCAAGAATAAATGTGTTTATAGACATGCTATTAGATGCACTAGTAGACATGCTATTAGATAGACATGTGAATAGATGCGCTCATAATTTCTCTATTTAAACAGCACCTATAGATGCGCCCACTATTTTGCGCATCTATGAAACGTGTCTATAGTTGCTTTGTGTTGTTGTGAATCCACATAAAACTTTGAAGGAAAAGTTATATTAATAGACTCATTAATGTGTGTGAAAAGTATCATACCATCGGACATACACATATATGCTAGAAGCACATTGATGCAAATTTTTGCAGCCATGCACAATGCATTGTAAGAATGCAGAAATACGCATGCCTGCTCATCAAAATATTGTGAGATTTTTTTTTAAAAATTACAAATTTAAGTATCTTATTCTCTTTAAGTCCTGTATAAAGTATCATACTCATTGGACACACGTAGATATGCTAGCAACACATCGATGCATATTTTTAAAGACTCATGCATGATGCATGGCCAGAATTGTGGAAACACGCCTTCTTGACCATGAAAATGATACTTGATACACATCAAGATTTGAAAGAAGAGTACCTTAGTCTCATGAAGACCTCTACAAAGTATCATACCCATCCAATAAGCACACATATTCTAGTTTAATACACTAATGCATGTGTTTAGCACTCATGCACTATGCATGGTAAGAATCAAGAAAATACGCATGAAAAACCATGCGAGAACCATGAAAATGATACTCAATCCACATAAAAATTCACATGCACAAGGGCATTATTGTCATTAAGTCCTATGAAAAGTATCATATGCATAGAGCACAGACATATATATGGCTAGAAGTACACTGAAGTATATTTTTAGCACTCATGCATAATGGATGGAGATATTGTGAAACTACTCCCGCGCAAAATGACAGACAAGAAAATGTTGTCATTTCCTTTTGCCATTTCTTCCCAAGAAATAATTACCATTTCTAAGTGGCCATTTCTACGCACTTCAACAACTGGTTACCATTTCTAAGTGGCCATTTCTATGCACTACAAGAACTGGTCACCATTTTTAACTCACCATTTCTACTAGATATATGGCACTTTGAAAAATTGTTCCACTTCGTACATGAGAAATGGCAAAAGTTTCTATTGCTATTTCTACCTACTTTTCTCATACTGTGCAAGGACATAACTTCCCCTCCATAGTGCCTCCTTTACCCATCCTTACTGACATTCAGTGGTAGGCCTAACAAAGATTTTCACGTTGTTATACTTTAGTTTTTCAGTTTAATTTAGAAGAAGTTTTGATCGTACCGTGGAGAAACACACTATTCAAAATTTTTGGACTTTCTCTACTAGTTTGGACTTTTTTTTGGAGCATATCCTCTTCATTCAACTTCACTTAGTGAGCTCAAAAATTGGGTTTTTTAGAGCACTAAATGCATCACTTATATACAAATATGGCCTTATTAAGCTTAAAAGTCAAGTGGTAACCTCTAATTTTTTTAAAAAAGGCTCAATGAAGCTATAATTCCCAAATTCATGCATGCTACCTCCATCCAATAACTATAATAATAATAATAATAGTAGTCTCCTAACTCTAGTTCAATTTTAGCACTATGAAGTGAAAATATGACACCATATGAAAAGAGTTTGTTGAATTCAACATATAAGTGGTGTATAGATACACCATTTTTTTGAAAAAAAAGAGTTTTTTGAATTCAATATATAAGTGGTGTATAGATACACCCTTTTTTTGAAAAACAAAGCGTACAATGCATTATCTTATTGGTGGTGTATAGATACACCATTTGTATGGAAAAAAGCATACAAAACATTATCTTATGCATCTGAATCTCGTTCACAGTCATCAGATTCATGTAATGTATTTGCACTTAATGGGTCAAGTCTTGCCAAATGATGTTTAATATGGACACGACTTGCATCAGAGATTGTGATAACGTTTTTCTACATTGTATCCATGCTTCATTTTTAAACCATTAGGGGAGACTTGGGGTCTCAAAAGGACCTCATAAGGAATGGATTAGGGAATGCTTAGTGGGCTAATGCAAGGGGCTTGGAGGGTCCCAAAGAGGCCTAACCAGCCCAACCTAGGTGGGTTAATCCCACATTTGAGCCCACCTCTTCCCCCATCAATGAGGGGAGAGGGCCACTTTTTGAAATTTGAATTTCAAATTTCGAATCTCCCTCCCTCCCTCTCTCTCTCTCTCCCTTCCTCTCTCTCTCTCCCTCCCTACCTCCCTCCCTCCTCCTCCTCCCTCTCCCTCTCCCTCTCCCTCCCTCCCCCTCCCTCCTCCTCTCCCCTCCTCCGTCTTGCTCCTCCTCCTCCTTGCTCCCTCTCCCCTCCTCCTCCTCCTTCTGGCTCCTCCTCCCTCCTTCCTCTCCCCTCCTTCTCTAGCTGCCCAGGATCCCTATCCTCTACTCCTTCCTCCTGCAGAATCTCTCCCCTCCTCCTCCCTCCTGTAGCATCTCTCCCCTCCTCCCTTCTACAATAGCTCCGTCCCTCCCTTCTACACATGTCGCCCTACTCTTCTCCTCCTCTTCCTCTTGCCCTCATCTGCTTCTCCTCCTCCCTCTTCCTTGCTACTCTCTCCCTCTCACTGCTCCATCTTCACCAGCTCTCCCCTACATTTTAGCCTGCATCACTGATACCTCTCTTTGAGTACTCATGGCACCATTCGAGGACATATCCAACAAGTACCATGTGAACCTACAACAAGAGGCAGAATATGCAAGCACACGCTCTTTGGGATATAGTGGAACTTCTCAAAGTGTGCTCCATAGTCTTCGATTGCAAGGGAAGAAGCATCTTGACCTTTGGGTGGATGGAAACTTGTATCCTTTAGACCCTACCACCCAAAAGAGTCCTCCTTTTCATATAGTGCATGATGTTGTTTGGTTTGTTGGCAAGGGACATGCTGGACTGCTCGGTTATTGCAATCAATTGAACCATTCTCAAACATTGGCTATGCAAGCAAGCGAGGTACAGAGAGCCCAAGCAGAAGAACTTGCACATTTGAGAAATATTACTATTGTGGCAATGCATAATAGTATGCAAGATCTCCAATTGCAGAACAAAGAACTCAGTGACAAAGCACATGCACTGGACTTGGAGCGACATGAATTGGAAGAATCAATCCATAAGCTTGCTGAAGGCAAACAAGATTTAGAAAGTTCTATCTATGGCCAAGTTCAACATGCTATGGAGAAGGAATGAGAGAAGTCGATAGAACGATCACAAAAGTTGAAGGGAACACCTTTGGGACTGAAGGAGAGGAAAAGACAATTGCAATCTATGGATGCATTGTCAACCAATAATGGTGCCTAGAAGAGGAGAATACAGGCTACAAGGTTAGTTGACCAAATTATCAATGAAATTTCTTACCCGAAAATATTTGCGGTGTTGCATTCTTTCCACTAAGACTCATTTGTACTCTACTTTAGAAATTTCATGGAGGATGTGATGGGAACAATGGAAATGGATGATAGTGATCCTTCATATGTTCTAAGAAGTTTAATAAAGCCAAGTGATGTCATGGAAGTGTTGAAGGACCCTAGACAAAAAGGGCTATGTAAACAAGTTGCTAGAGAGGTAATGAAGGATTTCAAGGGCCTCATCCAAGCAAAGGAGGTGCTTGGAGCTTGTGATGCTACTGGTGTAAGTCATGAAGCTTACAACTCTATTTTTAATATTGCCATGGGCCAATTTTGTATTTGTTAAATTATTGCAAGTTTGAGCAATATATTTTGTAGTGGACATTTAAGAAACAAACCAATGTGCTAGACAAAAGCTTGGAGGATACCATTGTGTAAGTGGCACAATGACTTGGAAGAGTAAAAAGAAATCTAGCATCCAAACATTTGAGATGAATGCTTTCAATAATGTTTACATGGATGTAGAGAATTTGCAGAGAGCCATGGTCAAATTCTATGGGATGAGAGAAGAAGGTAAGAGAAATTCCCTCTTTACATTCAACTTTATTTCTTCTGATTTCTATATCCTTACTGAAGTTCTCTTTCATTGTACAAATGGCAAGCTAGTATTTGTTATAAAAATGGATGAAGCTCAGTTGGTAAAATAGCACAAGCTAGAGAGGGTGAGCATTTGTATTATGAATGACACCTTGCTTTTTGCTCAAGGGGATGAGGAAGTTGAGCAGGGTTTCTCAGTCCAATCTAAGAAGGAAATATGGTGGCTTGCAGCCTTTGAGACCCCAAAGGAGTGCCACGAGACATTGAAGTGGGTTTTGGAGAGAACCGACATCCCGTCAATTATTCGAAGACAAGAGGCAGGGCAAACATTAATTGTGGATGGGCATGGAATATTTCAAGTTGAATGGCATCTAACTAGTGATTTGAAGACCCTCAAGTGCTTGTACGGTTGTGATATAGGTGCAGATGCAAAATGGACATGCTTGTATTGCACCCACTCTTGGAAGATGCAAAAGGGAAGCCTATAGTGGGAAAATGGCATCCTTTCTTGCAACCAAACTGCAACCCCTGATCATCACAAAAAGGAACCTAAGTGGGACCCCATTCTACCAATTCCATTGGAGCAAGTACACGTGTGTACTTTGCATGCTGAACTGCGTATACTTGATAAGTTACTCTCTCTCCATCTAGTTTATGCTTGGAATTTGAGGCCACAGCAAGTATCTGCACAATGCATTGCAAAAGCTGAAGAACTACTCTCACTGATGGGACTTCACGGAGGCAATGTGAAGCTTAAACAAGACAAGAAACAATTAGGAAAGACACAAAATCTTCTTGCTAAAGTGTCCATGGGTGGAGGAAAGGCAAGGAGGTTCTTGTCCAACAACAATGTTGATAAAGAAAAACATACATCAGCTCAAAGCACCCTAGGTTGGGAGTACTGGAAAGATTTGTGTGAGTGCACCACAAATCAAGCTTCACATCCACGAATTGCTACTTTGAGAGCAAACTATGGACAAAGCTTGATGCATTTATAAAGTTGCTTAGACAAGGTCAAACAAATGAGCTTTATTATGAGAGATTCAGGACAGCATTGGAAGAATTCATATCATTGATGGTAGAAGTGTGGGGGGAGTTACATATTACACATTACATGGTAATCCTCCTTAGGTTGAAATTTTGTGCTTTAAACTTGAGTTAGTTTATGTTTCTAATACAATGTTTTTCTTTACAACATATTCTTTACGCACATGGACCATGGTTTATGGAGCAATGGGGCCCTCTGTCCATTTGGAATACTCAAGGAATAAAGAAATCACACTACAGGGCAAAGGCAGCATACTTCAAGAATACAAGGCATGGGGGTGGTATCGCGCGAAGCAATGCACTACACGAAATGTTTGATTGGCTTTATAGATGTCTAGAGGCCAGGACTCTCAAGCGTGATAAGGTAGAGGTCTCAAGTCTCACAAAAGCGGTTCAACATGTCAAGAAGACAAGGAGATGTGTTGCTTGGAAGTCCTCAACAGGGAGCCAAGGGGTTGCACTTTGGTTGCAACGTAGAGTCAGACAGGGGAGGCGTTGGGTCCTAAGAGAGCCCCAAATGTAAAATGTTTGATGAATAAAGTTAACACTATTTTGAGTCAATTATAGATTCCAAAATTCACAAATTTGTTTGGAAATTGCAGAATTGCATGTGTGACATGGTAGGACGGAGGGGTGAGTGGGTTGGGAGGGAAGGTGGTGAAGTAAGTATTACCGAACTAGTGACAAAACATGGGGGGAGGAGGTGCACTCAAAAAACCCTAATTTAAAAACAAACCCTAAAGTGCTTTAAAAAAGACTATATAAAGTACTTCAAAACCCTAAAATCCCTCATTTCTATGGCACGAGTTAAACAAACTGCTAGACCCACTGGACACCATTTAGACACTACCTGTTGTCCTCCTCAGAATGCCATGACCTCCAAACACACTGCAAGCCCCAGTGGCCAAGAGGGCAATGATCACCAGGTATTTGAAGGCAGTTCTCATCATCAAGAGTCCAAGCAATGCAAGTCCCCACCATCCGACTCTCGTGGGGGATCCCAAGGATCTCAGGACCATGAGGAATCCCAACACGATGAAGGATCCAAGCACAATCAAGGGTCCTCTTAGTCCTTCCACACAACTAACCGTGGAAGTAGAGAGGTCTCCCAAGAGGGGCAAAATAGTCCAATCAATCCTGATCAACTGACCCTCTCTCCTCTGTGGGGTCGTGGCGTAAAGCATCTAGATGAAAAAGGGGAGCAACAAAGGCAAAGAGAGGAGATGGGGAGATTATAGGGGCCACAACAAGAGGAAGTATTTGGTGGGCTCGCAGATATAATGAACCTTGGCCCCAATCCTCCAACCAAGTAGACCGCATGGAAGAGCACCATCAACCCTTTGTGCCTCGAGATTATCAAATATGAGGAGCCTCTAGCATGACCTGAGTAAGAGCCTCAGCCTGCTATCTCACAGCCTCGTGAAAAGGAAAAGAGACCAAGGACAAAGCAGATCCCTAGGCATGAGAAGCCACCTCGAATGACCCACCTGACACAGGAAGAGGAGTATGAAGAGGTGGTTGCAAGGGAGGACAAGCGAAAGAAGTTCAAAGCGGACAAGCGACCATGTGGAGGTCGAAACAGATTGTTGCGCATGTTGAAGATGCAACTGTTCTCATCATGGCCGTCGACGATGCAGATATGGCACCACAACCATGGCGGTGAATTTGCTTGTGCAAGAATCTTGGCTCTGAGGACTGGGCATTCATTTGTTGTATGATTTGCCAGGCAGTGTGGACACCAGACATTTTCTCACCGTGGATATGTTTGAGTTGGCGGTTGAGACGAGTGGAGTTTTTGATCCATGGCCTGCATCATATCTTCTTTCAGCTTCAAGGTCATGGCTTGTAGCCAATCTTCATTAGATGTTTCGGTAGTGTCCTTTGATTTACCCTTTTTCGAGCACTTATCTCCTGTATTTGATCTACCATCATCACTGCTAGTGTCTGAGTTTGTCATGCCATCTTCAATGTCAATGGCTGCTGCTGCATGAGCAGCATTGAATGTTTCATAGCTACTTATCTTTTTCATATCCTTTCGGAGTTTCTTTCTTAGACTTGCTATGAACCATGCCATGAGGTACTTTGCATCTGGGCATGGGTCACATTTGGTGATCAATCTCTTCATCTTTCCTAGGTATGTGCGTACATCTTCTCTCCGGCCTTGTTCAATCTTGCTGAGTTGGAGAGCGGGATCATCTTATAGCCTCTCTGTTTGAAAGCGTCATTTGAATTCGGTTTGAAGTAGGTCCCATGTGGCGCATTCTTCCATGAGAAGGTCGAGGTACCATTCTGACGCTTCATCAGTTAAGGCCATTGGAAACCAAGCCACCTTGGTTTCATGGGATTGATCACCACCTGCTCGACATGTGAAATCAAAATGCTAGAGGAAGCGGGATGGGTTTCCCCTACCATTATATTTGGGAAGTTCCAGTTTTCCCAAGGGGCGTCAGCCTTGATTGTTGTGATTTCTTCAATGGAAGAAGTTGTCAGCCTCTGCATCAAGCTCAATATCCCCATCATGTTCATGATGGCGTCCAGCCATGTTGGGGCATGGAGGAGTTAGAGGGAGTGGTTGAATCTCAGGGGGGGATTCGAGGTAGAGGATTGGCAGGGGCGGTTGTTGCAGTGAAGATATATTCAGATGTGGTGAGCGTTGGAGTCGAAGGCGTTGATCGGAACGTAACTGCATGTAGATTGGGCTAGATTTGCCAAGGGTGTCGCTGCCCCAAGTGCGGGTGTAGATGTAGCTTTGTTAGGAGGGTTAGAGTGTTGTTAGTTTGTGTAGGGACCATCGTGGTAATAATGTGCCTAAGATTGTCTACGTGTGTAGGGAAATGTGCTGGTGCAGACGAAGCGTTAATCGGAGGTCACGGCGTGAAAATGCGAGTGAATTAGTGCAGAATGAGGCCCACACGGGGGCACAAAGGAACGTGTGCTAGGGATTCCAAAATGGTGTGCGATGGGTTGAGAAAATACCCCGTAGTGAGGTGTTTCCATGTGTGAAATTTGGGTTCAAACGGGGTTCAGTTTGGGTCCCAAATAGATGAGTTATGAGGGGTGAAAGTAGGGGTAAAATTGGCCTTGGGGGGGTCCTAAAGGTTTTGTGAATGGACTTTAAGTCCAACCGAGGGGTTGAAACCAAGTTGATCTACTTAGATTAACTAACCTATTTGCCTAGTTAGATGCCTGATCAGTTAGGCTTAAACTAACCACAGTTAGTTCAACTAACCTAGTTAGGTTAACTACTAACAGTTAAGCTAACCTAGCTAAGGTTAAAACTAACTGAACTAAGGGCAAACCTAACATAGCCTAGGTTTTTGCTAACTAACCTAGCTTAGCCTAATCTAACTGAGCTAGACTAACTAGCCTAGGGTTAACCAACTAACCTAACCATTGTTAGTAACTAACTTGAGATTAGTTGTAGGTTAGGGGTTTTTCCCCCCCTTGTGGGGGGGCTTCCCGATGGCAGCGGCGGCGAGGGGGGGGGGTTTGCGCAGGGGGGGTGTTTGCGCAGAAGGAGGGGGGGGTTCTGTGCAGGGGTGGGGGGAGAGGGAGGGCGGGGGGTGAGGGGCGAGGGGGGGCGGGGTTGAGGGGCGAGGGGGAATGAGGGGTGAGGGGCGGAGAGCGGGGGGTGAGGGGAGAGGGCGAGTGGGGGGTGAGGGGTGGGGGGGGGGCGAGGGGTGAGGGGCAGAGAGCGGGGGGTGAGCGAGGGTAGGGCATCACAGGGCAGCACTGTGTGCGCCGTTGGGGGCGGGCGGGGGCGGAGAGCGAGGGGGTGAGCGGGGCGGGGTGTCACAGGGCAGCGCTGTGTGCACTACCGGGGGCGAGCAAGGGTAGAGAGCAGGGGTGAGCGAGGCAGGGCAGGCGACAAGGGGGCGTGAGCGGGGGTGGTGAGCAGGGCGAGGCGGGCGGTGAGGGGGCGGTGAGCGGGGGCGTGGCGTGCGGTGAGGGGGCAGTGAGCAAGGGCAGTGAGCGGGGAGGCAAGGGGGCAGTGAGCAGGGGTGGTGAGCGGGGGTGCTCCAGTGGCACCGAGCGCAGGCAAGCGGCACGCCGCGGGCGGGGACACTCCGGTGGCACCGCAGGGCGACTTTGTGGGGTGTCGCCGTGGGCCGGCCCGGGGTAAAGAGAGGGGGGAGTGGGTAAGGGGGGAGAGAGAGAGGGGGTGGGGGAGAGAATGAGGGGGAGAGAGGAGAGAGTGAGAGAGAGAGCGGGGAGGGAGGGGGAGAGAGGAGAGAGAAAAGAGAGAGAGGGGGGGAAGGGGGAGAGAGGAGAGAAAAAAGAGAGAGAGGGGGGGGAAGGGGGAGAGAGGAGAGAAAAAAGAGAGAGAGAATGAGAGAGAGAGAGAGAGAGAGAGAGAGAGAGAGAGAGAGTAAAGAGAGAGAGAGAGAAAGAGAGAGAGGGAGAGAGAGAGAGTAAGAGAGAGAAAGTAAGAGAGGGGGAGGGAAAGAGAGAGATAGAGAGAGAAAGGGGGAGGGATAGAGAGAGAAAGAATGAGTAAGAGAGGGGGAAGGAGAGAGAGAGAGAGACAGTGAGTAAGGGAGAGAGAGAGAGAAAGAAAAAGAGAGAGAAAGGGGGAGGGATAGAGAGAGAAAGAAAGAGAGAGTGTGAAAGGGGGAGGTGGTGGGGGTGGTGGAAATGGGAGGGGGAGGGGGAGACGGAGGGGGGAGGGGGAGGGGGAGGTGGAAATGGAGGGGGGAGGGGGAGGTGGAGATGGAGGGGGGAGGGGGAGGGGGTAATGGAGGTGGAGATGGAGGGGGAGGGGGGAGGGGGAGGGGGGAGGGGGAGATGGAGGGGGGGATGGAGGGGGGGGGAGGTGGAAATGGAGGGAGGAGGGGGAGGTGGAGATGGAGGGGGGAGGGGGAGGGGGTGGTGGAGATGGAGGGGGAGGGGGAGGTGAAAATGGAGGGGGGAGGGGAAGGTAGAGATGGAGGGGGAGGGGGGAGGGGGAGGTGGAGATGGAGGGGGGAGGGGGAGGGGGAGGTGGAGATGGAGGGGGGAGGGGGAGGTGGAGATGGAGGGGGGAGGGGGAGGGGGAGGGGGAGATGGAGGGGGAGGGTGGAGGGGGAGGTGGAGATGGAGGGGGGAGGGGGGTGGGGGTGGTGGAAATGGAGGGGGGAAAAAAGGGAGCAAAAAAAAAAAAAAAAAACTTGACGGACGAAAATCGAAAAGGAGGGAGAAGTGGTCACCTGAACGCTCTCCAAGTCTTTCTCGATGTAGCGGGATGTTGTGGAACAATGGAAGGTGGGTGGATGGCTAGGTTATCACTACGAGATGGGCTCGAAGTCATGCGAGGATGGGAGTAAGGTGGTGGTCGATGGAGAGGGAGGAGTGTCTTGCGTGGGGCTCGGAATGAAGAAGAGAATGGAAGCAAAAAGTGAAAGATCAAGAATGAGGGGATGGAGATGGTTTTTATAGGTTTTGAGTTTAGGTTTAGGGTTTAGGTTTAGGGTTTAACCCTATACTCTTCCCGAGCCATAACTCTTTATGGATAGCTTGGTTTTCTTTTCTGTAAAAATGTAAAATGATCGAAATTGCAAGCTCTACGCATTCATGTCCACTACCTAGCCTAATTGTATATCATATGGCTTGTATTTAAGAAATAAAGAAAATTTATTAAGGTAGTAACCCAAGGTTGATGCTTGGGGTTGATATGTTTGGCTAGAAATGGAAAAAAATTTTACTCTCCTTGCCCTTGAGTGTTGTGTTCGTGAAAGTTTGAAGTAGTTTGTTGTTTTACACATACCTATGTATGTTTACTCACTACTTGAGATGCTAGTCTCCCCAGCAATAGCGCCAAATGTTGGCTCTTTCCTACTGCTTTCATAGGAAGAGCTGGGTATTCTATGTTTGCAGGGTTCCGAGGCTTTTGTTCACCTACAGATATATTGGGATTGTCAGTTGTAGTATATGTGTAGCTTAGGACCTGCAGTCATGTTCCGGTGAGAGACATAGGCTTAAGTGTGGTAAGCAAACAAAGTGCATGCATGTGTAAAAGGAACGTAAATCATCTATTGAGGAAATGAAGGCTTCCGCCTTCATTGGGGGTTGTAGGGTTTAGGAGGAGTTTAAGGGTTAGAAGGAGGTTTCAAGGTTCAGAAGGAGATTCCAGGGTTTAGAAGGAGTTCCAAGGTTTAGGAGGAGGTTCTAGGGTTTAGAAGGAGTCCAGGGTAAGAAGGAGGATCCAAGGTTCAGAAGGAGGTTTCAAGGTTTAGAAGGAGTTCTAGGGTTTAGAAGGAGGTTCCAAGGTTTAGAAGGAGGTTCCAGGGTTTAGATGGAGTTCCAGGGTTTAGAAGGAGGTTCCAGGGTTTAGAAGGAGTCCAGGGTTAGAAGGAGGTTCAGAGTTAAAAGGAGGTTCTAGGGTTCAGAAGGAGGTTCCAAGATTCAAAGTAGACTACATGGTGGAGAACTCGTCTCCCTCATAGATCATGGAGTTTAAGGGTTGAGGAACAAAGGGTTTAGGAGGAGCATAGGAGTGGGAGAGAAAGAAGGTGTAAGAGCATGGGGGAAAGAAGAGAGAGGAGGGAGGAGGAGGAGGGAGGAGGAGGAGAGAGGAGGAGGAGGAGGAGGAGGGAGGAGGAGGAGAGAGGAGGAGGGAGGAGGAGGAGGGAGAAGGAGGAGGAGGGAGGAGGAGGAGAGAGGAGGAGGAGGAGGGAGGAGGAGAGGGAGAGGGTGGGCTGCAAGGTTGGAGGAGAGGGGAGGAGGAGTTTAAGAAGGAGGAGGGAGGAGGAGGAGGAGGAGGGAGGGAGGAGGAGGAGGAGGAGGAGAGGAAGAGGATGGGTTGCAAGGTTGGAGGAGAGGGGAGGAGGAGTTGCAAGGTTAGGACATGCTTTTGGACGTGTAGTCCAAGGAAGCATGGACACTTGAGACAAATGCTTGGAATACCAAAGTAGACTCAACACAATGCCCCAAAGAGTGCGGGCTTCATTCCATTATGGGGTATTTATACAAGTTGGAGAGCTTCTCTCTTTGCATGTAACACAAAGTTGTAACACAAAGTCGTATCACAAAGTTGTAACACAAAGTTGTAACACAAAGTTGTTACACAAAGTTGTTACACAAAGTTGTAACACAAAGTTGTAACACAAAGTTGTATCACAAAGTTGTATCACATTCCCTTTCTACATAAGTTCATGTTGGCACAGAGTCAACAGGCATGCCAAACAATAGGTAGAATATCATATCAACATTATGGGATGGTAACTTTCAATATTTTAAAAACTTAAAATTTTCAAACTTTAAAGGGGATGGGAAAGAGAGGATAGGGAGGAAGCATAGAGAATGAGGAAAGAGAAGGGGATTGCTTCTACCGATATCAAATAGGGGATGGGAAGGAAGGGGTTAGGGATAGGATACAGGAGGGGAGGGGATAGGCTAAATTAGGGAATAGGGATGGGCTAAATTAGAGGATGGGACATCGGAGGGGAGAGGATGAAGAAAATTTGGGGATGGGAAGGGGATGGCAAGGGGATAGGATAGGAATAGAATAGGGGATAGGAGTGGATAGGATAGTAGATAGATGGAAGGAAGGGGAAGAGATAGGATAGAAAGTAGAAGGGTTTGCATAAAAAATGGGGATTGATGGTTAAATAAGAGTTAAATAATATCATCACAATCTATGAAAAAGAGGCATATCACAAATAATAGGCAAAATAGGAGATCAAGAGGATGGGATGGTTACCTTTAAACCTTTTAAAACTTAAAACTTTTAAAATTTAAATGGGATGGGAGGGGATAGGAAAGAGAGGATAGGGTGGAAGCTTAAAGAACGAGGAAAGAGAATGGATGGCTTCTAAGGATAGGGAGTAGGGGATGGGCAGGAAGGGGCTGGGGATAGGATAGGGGATGGGAGGGGACAGACTAAATTAGGGAATACGGATGGGCTGAATTAGAGGATGGGAAGGAAGGGGATGGCACATCACAGCGGAGGGGAGGGGACAAAAGGGGATGTGAGGAGAAAGAGATAGGAGGGGAGGGGATGGGAAGGGGATAGGATAGGAACAAAACAGGGGATAGGATAGTAGATAGATGGGAGGGAGGGGAAAAGGGATAGATGATAGTGCATAAGTATTAAATACAAGAAAATAAGGTTCTAAATCATGAATCAATCTTATATACTTTGGTTCCAATAAAAAAATATACTCACACAACAGAACCGAAGAAGGCATTATAAGAGATGGGTATCTAAGGTAGGCCAAGAGATCATGAGAACTAGTGTGACAACTTCTCATGCCACAAGAATACCAAGGAAGAATTCTACAGAAAGTATTATGATGCATGTGTGAAATTTACTCAAAATCTTGGAGCACCCATAAATAAAAATATATACTCACACAACATAACTCAAGAAGGCATTATAAGAGATGGGTATCTTATATACTTTGATTCCAATAAAAAAATATACTCACACAACAGAACTCAAGAAGGCATTATAAGAGATTGGTATCTGAGGTAGGCCAAGAGATCATGAGAACTAGTGTGACAACTTCTCATGCCATAAGAATACCAAAGAAGAATTCTATAGAAAGTATTATGATGCATGTGTGAAGTTTACTCAAAATCTTCAAGCACCCATAAAGAAATGGCTTATGTCAACCAAGTTTCTCGAGAAGCAAGTTGTTATTTTCTTAATTTTGTCCATGTTAGTAGCGATCCCATGTTGAGAGACTATGTGTCCCAAGACTACTCCATGAGGGACCAAGAATCGGCATTTGAAATGGTTCAAGGAGATTCCATACTCTTTGCATTTTTTAGACCCAGCTACCCATTCTAGAACTATTTCAGTCAATGGTAGAGGGTAGTGATTATTGTTAATGCATTGATGTTTTTGAGGTTCATGCATATTCTAGGCTTCTTGTTTTCCTTTGGGACAATCACAATTGGTGACACCCAGTCGATGTGATTGATCTCATAAACAAAATTGGCATCTAGTATTTTTTCTAGTTCTTCATAGACATGGGTACTACACTTTGGGTTTGTCCTATAGAGTCCACATACCTTAGTTTTGGATCCTTTTTAACCCCATGGGTGGCACATATCAATTGAAAAGTTGTTACTAAAAGAGAGAGGAGAAAGGATAGAAAAAACATGCCTTAGCACTGCATGGCTGGGCCCAAGAACATTTGTAAAGAGAGAGAGAGAGAGAGAGAGAAAGAGAGAGAGAGAGAGAGAGAGAGAGAGAGAGAGAATTAAAGAGAGGGTTATCCCTTCATTCAAAAGGTGGGCATTCATTTTTGTGTTTGCATTTAGCAAAAGTCAACGCCTTTAGTTTTTTTTGACATCGACTTTTGATTGACCTGGGCAACTATTGATGGCATTGACTAGTTGACCAGGAGCAACGGTTCGCATTTACATTTCGACCAGAGTAGGCTAGTTTGCCCTAAAAGTCTATAAAAGGAGATACCAACCCATTCATCCCAAGATTCAGTTCAAGGATTCTTACTCACACATCTAGCCTTTAGCTTCAGCATCTGAGCCAGCATTCAATCTCCATAGATCATTCAAGATACACCCAGAGCCTATAGCATCAGCTTCGCATACATCAAGAGCAGTAGACAGTAGCAGCATTGAAGGTCTTCAGTTCAACCTAAGCCTCATCGTTTGCTCCACATCAAGCTCATCATTAGCAACCAAAACCTTGGCATCTAATCTACATTTCCTATAGCCTCTACATCAGCATTTAATCCTCAGTAGCCTCATAGCAAGAGTCAATCATAGCCCAGCATCTAAAGGGGTTGAAGAAAAAAGGACGATACGCCACACTAGGGGCCAGAAAGAAGGGTTGCCCCCCCCCCCCCCAAGGTCCTTACTATAATAGAATAATCTTTGTACAACCGGCTCTGACAAAGCATAGTGCTGATATGACTTTGAATCCATCTGGGGAGCCTCTGTCCTTGCTTTTATAGGCTAGGCCTAGTAAAAGGCTAGGGCTTGCTTTCTAGAGTTGTTTTTACATGAAGCCTACCTTTTAGGGTTCCTCCATGTATAGATACTTTGAAGACTCATCAAGTTGATATGCAAAATCAGAGAAATTGTCTTGCAAATAGTTGATGAGCTCTTTGAAGTCTTCCTTGGCTCGTTGATATATGCCTAGGACGTCTATGATCCTATAAAACACCCTAAAGAGCTCCTCCTCGTGATCTACAAATGTAGTTCATGAGATGAATACATGGAAGGAAGTTCTTGCAGAACCCATGGAAATAGAGGTTGAGGAAGCAAGGACTTTGGTAAGTGGAAGTTTCTATTGCTTTATGAAAGTGAAAGTGAGAAATGCTCATAAAAATGACTCCTATCTCTATATATATAGAAACCCTAAAAGTTAAAACAATTAAACATAAAGTCTCCATATCTTTTGACTTTTTTTTAAGTGAAAGCACATTAAAAAAACATCAAGGTAGATTATGCCACATTTTCAAATAATTTAATGATGCACTATTCAAACACATTGTTTACTATCTTCAATGTTGTAGGAGGAATGAAACTGACACTATGCATGCACTTCTCTACACATCACCCAATCTTTTCACCATTCAATGTAAACTTGAAGGACTCTGACATACCATCATCCATGACCAATATATGTTCTTACACATCCCTTAGAGTCCAATGCAATGTGACAGTCACATTCATGGAATCTCCCTGATCAACATCAATAGACAAACTTGCCCGTGTAATATCTTCATCATTAGGGTCAACGAGAAGCCACTAGCCATTTGCTTTATTCTAATGCCTGTATTGAAAAGCTAAATACAACATTTGGCGTGATATATGGTATCTAATAAAACAGCATTGTCCTTACATGCACAACATTGAAACATATCACCCTTTTGCTCACATGACCTGGTTCCCCAGTTGTTATTGCATAACCATGCAAGTTAGCATCAGTGACCTAGAGGGGTGTGTGAGGGTAGGTTAGCCACAAGGGTTGACGGTTCAAATCTCCAAGCAGTTGTAGTCTTCAACGACTGCTTCTCTAACTGTCAGTCGGTTCTGTATGCATGCTATTACTAGCATTCCGAGATCATTGTGTACGCAGATGTTGTGTGAGCTATTGCTCTGGAATACAGTGTTCTTCAACATTCTATCTCTCGCAAATCTGTATTCTATCTCATGGATGTTGCGCTTATCGTTTGTTTATTTCTTTCCATAGCATCTGTGTGCATTTATGATGCTACACATTGGCGATCATGATGGGCATTCTTACCATCACGCAAGGAATTCGTGATCGGGCAATTGAGCGCTCATGTCATCCGCTCCTTGCCATCTTTGTGGAGGCACTTTCCATGGAGGTTTTCATGTAGTTGCGCTCACTCCAAAGGAGATTCAGGAGGAGATTGCTATGGTGAGGAGACACATCCGAGGATTTCAAGATGAACTCTTGCGCTCACTCCAAAGGAGATTCAGGAGGAGATTGCTGTGGTGAGGAGACACATCCGAGGATTTCAAGATGAACTCCATTAGATACATTTTGACCCCCCAGTATCCTGCTTACGGTTGAGTGAGCGCAAAAATTCTAGTAAAGAACCTCATCCAATGGTCGTGGTAGCGTATTTTGTAGTTGTTGGCTTCCCAGTATGCATGCATGTGCACATGCTCGAAAGGACCTCCTGATCCCTTGACACCGACGATGCGGCTGCGGCTGCACAACAGTGATCCTGAGCATGGGGCCGACAGTTCACAAGAAGCTCCAGGAGGGGTCAATCGGTGTCAGAGCCCACCTGCACAGTCAGTATCACTGCCAAAGCTACAGGTACGGGTCTCGATTGATGGACGTCGGGTGCTGAGTGCATCTTCATCTCCAACTATAGTTTTGGCGACTTCTCGTAATCTCTTCGATCAAGGAAGGCGGTCTAGAGGAGCACCAAACATTGGCAGTGCGGTGATGGCTGCGATGGGTAATGTCAAGTATGTCAAGTTTCTAGGGAAAAGTCGAACAACCTCGATGCGCATGTTCGGATGTTTGAAAAGGTATATGGAATCAACAATCCAAGAGTTGTGGTACCGCTCCAACAAGAGGCGGTTTTGAGTTAACCTATTGGATAAGATAGCACGCTAATTGGTAGAGTACGTAGTGAACCATTTCACCACATATGATGCGGCCCACAATGCATTCTTGAGGCAGTTTCATTAAAAAAAAAAGATCCTGCTAACTCTGGAGAGATTGTGTAGCTTGGAACAAGGCAATCAGGATGTGGAAGGTTATGCTTCCAAATTCAATTTACTCTTGCAACGTGTACCTGTGGCTCAACGCCCTGCTCAGGAGGTACTCAATTGATTGCTTCATTTTGGGGCTATCACAGGATCTATGAACGGCGTTGGCCATAGTGGATCGGACACAGACAACACTTGTGGTGGTCACGGTGCAAGCAGTTCAAGCGGGGGAATCGCTGCAAGGGAGGACATCCAAAAATTACAAATCTGGGAAGAGCAAATCTAAGAAGAAATTGTCCAAATCCAAGAAGTCGGATGACAGTGAGGAGGATTCAGATGCGACCAGTTCGAATGGAAGGTCTGAAGGTACCACTTTGGAGGAGTCTGGACTCAGAAGCAGAGACAAAGACCCAAAGAACCGCTAAAGGAGGTAAGGGCGCACTAGTGGCTTCCGGAGACGGATTCATACCAAAAGGCTTGAAGGGGATATGGTATACGCACTGCTGCAATCCTGGTCACTCTGCAGTCAAGTGTGCTCTTAACATAAATTGGTGTGTGATTTGCTTGACTAATACACACAACACAGTGGCATGTCATTACAATGGACGTGGCTATGGATGTGGCTAGAGAGCTGTTGCAAGATGCGGCTGCATCTTTTGTGCAAGAAGAGTTGTAGCATCAAGCATTCTAGCCACAGCAACAGACATTCCAACGAGGGGTTGGAGTGCATTTTGGAGACTCCTATCCATTTTTCATTGGGCCGATTACTTAATCTGGTTCCGGGATTCCACGGACAATTGTTGCACTCCCTACACACGAAGTTGGAACTACAAGAGATGGAGCTATGTCAAGCTATTCATGCCCAGTTCTAGCAATTCCTTTGACCAACATGTGGATTCCGATGATTTTTGCAAAGGCACAGGGTCAGAATTTTGCTCAGGTGCTAGTGGTCAATGGCGGTTCAAGGGTCAATATTGACACTTTGAAGACCTGCCAAGAAATGGGCTGTATGTGTTGGGAGCCAGCAACCTTCTTAGTCCACATGGCTTATCAACGCCTGGTTCGACCACTCGAAATCTTGCCAACCATTGTTCTAGAGGTGGCGGGCATTTCATTCGTAGTGTCTTTTGTGGTGCTCAACATGGAAGCCACAACACCAAAGTATAGCATCCTTTTGGGAAGGCCTTGGTTGCGGTAAGCAAAAGTCAAGCAAAATTGGAAGCAGAACATCATTTCAGTGCGGAGAGGAAAGAAGAAAATGCGGGTCACAATGGGAGTGGCAACACCATTGGCGGATGCGGTTTGACCTGTGTTGGTAGAGACAGTGAACATGGCAAACAGATTGGAGGATGATGAGGAGGAAGCCTTTCTTAAGGCAAATCCAGAGTTGGTTCCTATCTTCACCATTGATGTGGATGGCATTATAGACAACTATATGCATCACAGTGGACTGGTGGATGCAGTCAGCAGAGCCCTATCCCGAAGGGGGACTCCGAGCCCCAGCAAGTTGCAGTAGAATTGGATGTACGGGACCTCCTACTGCAGGAGAGGGAATTCAAAGAACGCATGAGCAGAGTCACGCATGTTCAAGTGGATGCCCTCAATACAGTTTTTCTCGGAGCGGATGGCACATCTAAACCAGTCAGTCAACACTTTCTTGACAACTAAATTCCATAGCGAATTGATTGCCTTGTTGCGGGAATTTTCTGATGCGTTTGCCTAGGACTATGCAGATATGAAGGGTCCGGATTCGAAAATTTACCAACACCCAATTAGCCTCAGACTAGATGTCATTCTGACGAAGATACAGAGGTATCATATGAATCCGCACGTGGCCAAGCAAGTGCATGAAGAATTGGAGCACTTGTTGTGGGTGGGATTCATTGCACCGATTGAGAATCCAGAGTGGATTTCCCCAATTATCATTGTGCCAAAGAAAAACAAGAAATTGTGGATTTGTGTTGACTACTGCAAGCTGAATGCAGCCGCATTCCTAATCCATTCCCCTTGCCCTATATGGATTCGCTTTGCTCGATGAAGTAGCAGGGCACGAGGTGTACTCCTTCTTGGATGGATATAGCGGGTACAACCAAATCTGAATGGCTCTAAAAGACCATCCCAAAACAGCATTTATCACATCCTAGGGGGTCTATGTTTGCACTATTATGTGGTGTTTGGGCTAGAAGCAATCACGCCAATCAAGCATATTGTTCCGAGTTTGAGGATTGCAGTAGAGGATAGGCTACTTCCAGTTGGATGTTCTCGACCAATTGGATGATTTGTGACTAGAGAGCTATTATCTCACCTTGGAGGTTCAAGCGAGGTGCAAGCAGAGGGTGGATTTGGTGTCTAAGAAGAAATCTTTTGAGCACAGGAAATTGGTTCTTCTGTTCAACAATCATCTTGGAAAAATGTCAGGGAAATTGAAATTGCAATGAACGGGTCCCTTTTGGCTTTTTCATAATTGCGGATCGACATCGTTTTATCTTGCAGATTTGCAAGAGCACATTCTTCCACATCCAATTAATGGGTTTCAGCTTCATCCATACCATCATGACAATAGGCTTTAATGCCCATTCCCCATCTCTAATGAGGCACAAATTTCTCGGGTTGAGGTGGAGGCAGCCGAGCCATCGCATGAGGACACATGGCAGAAGGGTTCGCGGCATGATGACAGCAATCTTCTGTGAGATCCTAGCCTAGACGCCATGCAACTCACTGTCCTCAGGACAGGATATTGGCCATTTGAATTCCAACTCTTGCTCCATTGTTTGTATGTCTCAGTTGCTTGCTACTTGCTCGTTACCACACTTGCAGTTCTCTTGGGTGCATTCGCCTTCCAACTATCATCAACCTTCTCTGTTATCTTGGTTCTTCTCCTTCATCTCATCATGGGGATGGCTCATGCTCAATTTCTTCCTCTTCTTCTGTTGGTGTATATAGATTCTCAATTGATGCTCATCTTCAACAGCTACAAATTCATAGTTTTAGCAGTATTGATTGGCAGAGGGTGGCTGTTCATCCATCAGCATCGGCACTTTGCCACAACAGTTGGCGGTAGGAACTGTTGTAGAGTTTTTGGATGAGCATCAGGAGCTAACTGTTCAATTGATTCATTGTCTCTTTTTGCCTATGGATGGTAAGATGGTTGTGCAGCCAACATGTATACTAGTGGTGATGGAGGCAAAGTTTGGAGCTCCTACCAGGAATGAATACAAGCTGAGTGGGTGTTAAGATGCTCAGATGAGGGACCTATATCACTAGATACTCGATTCGTTCTTGCAGGCCAAGACATATACCATCGATGATGCCTCGGACTCACGGGATGATAGATGTTGCTGACGAGAGGGAGTTGCCATGGGCGTGACTCCTTAAGGAGCGGATTTATGCAGAGGTTTTACGGGTGGCAACTCACGTTGATAAGAAGCAGGTAGTCTTGGGCAGAGGTTTTGGAGATTTTGTTTCCTATCCATTTGGAGTTGGCAGCACCTCGACGGCAACGGCCTTGGTGCTCACTCTTGCACCTGAGGGACCTGCACAGGATGAAGCAGAGGGATCTTCTGGTGCAGTGGCTATGAAAGAATGACGGAAGAAGCCTCGCCTTAGCCAGGGGATGGTGTCTCCCCTTGCACCTTCAACTCCGGTACATACTAGTGCTGTGGGAGGTGTTTCCACTAGTGGGGTGGCAACGCTGCAGATTGCTGTGTCTACACCAATGGTGTTACCAGTCATGGCGGAACGGGTGACAGTGACTCCAATGTCTACCGCAGTGGTGATCCTAGGTGGTACTCCAGTGGTGGGAGGTTCCCTGATGCAACGGTGGATGGAGCAGCTTTAGTAGAGTACAGCAACAACAATTGCGACAACTACTACAACATCAATGGCAGTCTCGCTGATGCGGCGAGGGTGTCACGAGTAGAAGTATTAACGACAATCTTGGAGTCTGCGGGTGTATCGCCGGTGTCTTCTACAGGGTTCAATTTTTGGTTGCAGCCTGTGCATGTCCATCTACAATTTTATTCAAATGTGCTCGTGCAAATAGCTTCCCAAATTGGTACAGGGGGAGAATCTGCTAGGGTGACCAGTCTGGAGGCGGAAGTCATGCAGTTGTGCATGAAAAAAGAGTCTCTACCAACTAGTTCTAGACCAAAAGGGTCTAGCACTTCTTCGGGTGGTGGTGGTACGAATAAGGGGAAAGGAGTGGTTGCGGAGACAGTGCAGATTGAAGAGGATTGGCAAGCCAAATATGACGAGCTGGCGGAAGGTATTGTGGAAGCCATTCTCCGCAACAGCAAAAGAATTGATGCACTGAAGCGACAGAGGCATTCACTTTGTTTGTGGTTGGAATTGTGTGCCCATTCTTTCAGTCTGTCTTTACCTCCTTGTCCTCCTTAGTGGAAAGAGGCAGATAAGTTTTGGGGGAAGTATTTTCATAAGCACACACCTTTTCCAGGGTTAGTAGATCCCCCTTCCTATGAGCTAATGATGATTTGGAGACCTACGACGGCACAGAAATGATGGCAACAGCAATTACCGATGGCTGCATCGATAAATGAAGTATTACACACAGAGCAGTCGCCTGAACAATAGGTAGTGAATCGATCCAAGCCTCATCTGTTACAATGGCTGATGGATCTGGAGCATGATCGAAGACTAAAGATGTTCATGCGAAAGCGGCAGTTAGAGATGACTGCGGATGCTAGTTCAAGTGGAGAGGCGACACAGTTGTCGAGAGAGTTGTCTGAGAGTAGTGATGTAGGACTGGGCAAGCGCGGTGGCATTGTTGCACCTGTTCAGTACATTTCTAGTTCGGATGAAGAATAGAACTATGGCGATGGTTGCAGAAGGGCCTCGTTGAATAAAGTATCGTTGTGCAGCAAAGTGCATATGTCACTATAGTTGTTGCTTTTGGACAAGCAACATCGAAGATGTCCAAAATGCGGAGATGCTTTTGGACAGGGAGGAGAAATATCAAAAGGGCATTCAGACAGACATTGCGACTACAGAGAGTGGATGTTTTTCTGATTGTTTTTCGGAATGAGATGTTCGGTAATTCTTGTGTCCTGAGTGAAGAGAAAGATTTAACTTACTGCACTTGGTTCTCTGCCGAGGCTATGACTAAAATGATTGTTGCACATAGACTTTGCACTGTATAAGGCATCTGACTGTAGTTCGGGGATGTGCATGTGTGGTTCGCACAGTCCACCATGAGTGCCATGTGTTATTGCATAACCATGCGGGTTAGCAGCAGTGACCTAGAGGGGTGTACGATGGCAGGTTAGCTGCAAGGGTTGATGGTTCAGATCTCCAAGCAATTATACTCTTCAACGGCTACTTCTCTAACCGTCAGACGATTCTGTACGCATGCTATTATTAGCATTCAGAGATCATTGTGTACGCAGATGTTGTACGAGCTATTGCTTTGGAATACAATGTTCTTCAGTCTTCTATATCTTGCAAATCTGTATTCTGTCTCATGGATGTTGCACGTATCATTTGTCTATTGCTTTCCATAGCGTTTGTGCGCATTTATGACGCTATACCAGTCCTTCCCAAGTAAATCCTCTAGAACATTGCAGTAGTCAATGCACATTCTAAAAGTCCCATTTTTCTTCTTGACTAATAAGACTGGTGCTCCGTAAGGAGAACTGCTAGGTCTTATCAATCCTCTCTCTATGAACTCCTCCAGTCGTCTTTATATTTCTTTTTGTTCAATTTTTTGGGACCGTTTTGGGACGCAATGCGACATGCTTGTGGGTGAATTTATAGCAGACCCGTGCTCTCGCCAAAAATTTTCACGATGTCATGATGCCACACTGGCATAATAATGAGACAAAATCTATCATTCTGAACACCATAGAGATCGACACACGGCAGCTCTGCCTTGCTTTACGCAATGCAGTCTCTAGCTTGATGCTCCAAGCCAACCTTCTACTTCAAGGTTGGCTTGGAACCACACCACCACATTGGTGGTTAGTTATCATGCAACCTTTTCCGTAGCATTTCCACTCCAACCACTAGTGCAATGGTCACTCTAAGCCAACCTTGAAGTGGAAGGTTGGGTTGGAGTGACCACCACATTGGTTCTTAAGGTTATGGGACTAGTTGCCCATTTTTATAAGTGCACCAAGAAAAAATGATTTCCTTGTGCAACCAAGGAAAATGCAATTGTTGATGTGGCCCTTAAGGGATCCCCTTTAGGGAAAAGAGCCATATCAACATGCCAAATTTGTCGATATGGTCTTGCCCCTAAAAGGAACCCCTCAAGGGCCATATCATCAATTGCATTTTTTTAAAGTTTAATTGTATTTATCTAGATGTATCACCATGCAACCACCGCAGTGGTTGTTGGAGTTATTTTAGCTAAACCTCAATGGTTGTTGGAGCTATTTTAGCTAAACCACCATAGTGGTTGTTGGAGCTATGTTAACAGCTTAGCAATGGCTGGATGATTCACGTAAAAAAGTAACAACAGTTTTAGAAAAAAATGAACAAACGAGATTACACTCATAAAAAGTAAGCAATTGCTGAGAGCTTTAGCGGCCAAAATATTACATCTACGTAGCTGAGCAAGTAGTTTATTAAAAATTTGATGACAAGAGCCTCATGGAGCCAAAATTAAAGAAACGAGATTACATTATAAAAACTCAGCAATTGCTAAGAGCCTTAGAGACCAAAAGTTTACAATTCAACAACTGCTAAGAGAATTGAAGTGACAGGAGCCTCATCTCAGCCTCATGGAGCCAAAATTGAAGAAATGAGATTATATTATAAAAAATCAGCAATTGTTGAGAGCCATAGAGGCCAAAATATTACATCTACATTGTTGATCAAGTGGTTTATTTAAAAATTTACCAAGACACGAGCCTCATGGAGCCAAAATTGAAGAAATGAGATTACATTATCAAAACTTAGCAGCTGCCTGCTAAGAGCCTTAGAGGCCAAAAGTTTACAATTCAATAGTTGTTGATGTTGTTTAGAAGCTTAGAGGCTGGCCAAAATATTACAAGACAATATTTACAGCCCTAGAGGCCACAACAATATTTATACAATGGAGGTTTTAGATTACGCTCCCCTCAACAAGCCAAAAGAACTCTGTTCTGAATACACATAGACCTTTGTCAATGTATATACAGTCTAGTGGAATACATGCCTTCTAGGGTGGTGACATGCAGAATTTGGGGGAATCAGTTAAGGGAACAAAAGACCACAAGAGCCACCATCTCCATCCCCACCAGGGAGTGCAAGACGACCACCTTATATATGAATCCAGAGATGCTTGGAATCATGGTGGCTTGAGGGGGGATAGTGATGCCAGTGCAAATAGGAGTCATGGTGAATTGAGTGGGTGAGGAGTGGAGCTAATGAGCAGTGGAGCTGGTGAGTGGATGAGAGGTTGAGGAGGCAGCGTGGAGCAAATTAGAGTAGTAGAGAAAGCTAGAGGAGGGTGCATGGAGCAACGTAGCAGATTATAGACGGGAGCCAAATGCCACGTCCCTTATATTAGTTCGAGCCACTATGGTGGTTTGGATGATGGTGGAGCATGCTGCCCCGTGTGCCATCCAAATAATCATGAGCCATTTTAAACCACTACCTTAACTAATCACTAATCAAAAAGTTTGAGCCATCGCAGTGACTGGAGGAACAGATGAGTGTGCTACCCAGTGTATCATCCATTAATAAGGAGCCATTAGTAATCAAGAAGTTTGAGCCACCGCGGTGATGTCCAAATAATCATGAGATGAGCGGTGTGCCATCCAAATAATCATGAGCCATTACCACCGCCGTGACTAATCCAAAGAATCATGACCACCGCATTACCCTGCCATCAATAATCATGAGCCACCTTATTTGCAGGACACTGTGGTGAATTCTCTGCCATGTAAATAATCATGAGCCACTTTAATTGAAGGCCACGGTGGTGGAATAGTATTTGATCAAAATCCAAGGAGGACGCTCTGCCATCCAAATAATCATGAGCCACTTTAATTGCAAGCCACCGTGGTGGAATAGTATTTAATTGCCAGCTCGGTGAATCTTATATGCCACCAATAGCAATGCCAATTAATTACCCACCATCGACATGACTGGTAATCATGTAGCAGATGCCATTAGTAATTAACTATACTCGTACTAAGCATGCAAGCTCGATAATTGGTAATTAACTGCATTGTAATGATCATGCATGCCCAATTGTGGTAATTGGCCTAATGGTGGTAACTAGTAGTTACGTTGGTGGCTGGTAACTAACTACACTCTACTCTATCATCCAAGTGCGGTGGTGGTAGCTGGGTGGTAACTAGCCAGCCTAATGGTGGTAATCGGCCCGCTAGGGAAAGTGGCAATAAACTGCACTCAACTAATCATTTCATCCTGGTGGTGGTAATTGGTCCGATGGTATACTAAGCATGCAAGCCCAAGAACAAACCAAAGATAAGGGCCAACATTAATATCGCTGAACAAAGGCCAAGAACAGCTAAAAATCAAGAAAGTCTTGAGGCTTGAGTGAATTGACATGAGAAAGTACAATGCCTTTATAGGATAGGCACACACACACTCTAAGTGTCAAATATATATGGGATAAGTCCCATAGTGACACGTGGCACTCTAGGATATAAAGTAGTATAGTACTACGCTAGAACTCAATAGAAACACACTAAAAGTCACTCAAATTGACTCCATTTCCTAACACCCCCCCATGGAGGAAAGGTGAGGGACTACATGAGTGGAACCAAAGTCATGATAATGATGGTCATGAAAACTGTCCATGCCAGTCTAGAACTAGACATGGCTCCCACACAATCTCAGAGGCAAGTGAGCATGGCTCCAAGACTAGTGAGCATAACATAGAAATCTCATCTAGCATGGCTCAAAGGCTCATCATGCATGGATGCATGATCAACTTAGAGGTCTAGGAGACCAATGCACCAACAAATAGACCTATCAAAGCCAAAAACACATGGCTCCCATAGTACTTCCCCTCCTGGCTCCAAAGACTAATGAGGAACATGGAGCCACACCAAAAATAGAAAATAAATACATCATTTTAGGAGGACTATCCAAGGCAAAGTACCTTTATTAACTACACATACATGATTTATTGCATTCATTTTTTGGAAACGTCCCCACGGTAGAGTACCCAAGTACATCATGCTCAGAAAGCAAAATCATCATCTCCATCATCATCTAGATGTTGGAGACAAACAGTAAGAGCATGATCCTGTGTCGGATGATCATCTTCGTTTGCATCATCACTAGTGGCAGATGCCACCCAATTGGCATGATCCTTCGATTGTTGTTGAGCAAGCTTATGTGCAATATGTGCATTTGAACATCTTGAATGTCTTTCCTCGTGCTAGTGGAGTCGATGGCCTAGGTCTCCATTTGCTGGTGGAGGCAAGAGCCTATGTAGTATCTGATGAGTAGGATGGAGATTCTTTGTTACGGCGATCCTTTTCAAGAAAAAGAGACACCATATCTTCGAAGGTAGTAAATGCAGTTCGAAGTACTTCAAAGGCATTCTCAAAGCGAGAGATCCCTTCCATACTCATCATGAGGACAGCCATTTTGACATGACCCCAAAAACATTTCATTTGACCACACACCGGACAACCTTGCTCTGGAGGTCTGGTGCAACCACATTGCATTTCATCATTTTCCTAATAAGTCCCCGCAAAAAAACTTTTAGTCTTTCAAGTTCAAAATAAAAAGGTCTTTTGCATGTGCAGCCAGTTACATTGGCTTATTCACATGCAACCCGCAAATTAACACTATCATGTGTTCAATGTCTACCCTCGCACAATCTATGTGGAGAAAAATATAAATAGATTTTATCCTATCATATTAGCCCAACCAAAAAGCTACAAACAATCATGTAGGACAAATTGAAGCCAACATTAACTGCACTGCAGCAAGTATATCTTCAGTCAAAACTTGGATGCATCTTTTTCCATCACAACTGGCCCACATGTTGACACTTGCATTATTCTTATCACATACTTCTTCAACCGGTACCCATTCACTCGATTAGTGTGCAAACTTCCATCCAAATCACTCAACTGATAAGATCCATTTGAATACTTCTTAAACACACTGAAAGGACCCACCCACTTTGTCACAAATTTAGTCTTGAAAGTACTATCCAGTTTACTGTCATATCTTAATACAAAGTCTCCTTCTTTGATGTTCTTATCCTTATACTTCAAATTAGCTTTCATTTGTTTCTTTTCCTGAGTCTGAGCATAGTGTTCAACTGCTTTCATTCTATCAAGCTGAGCTTCCTGTAGTTCAACCAACCTTCTTTCATACTCGGTGTTAGGTTCTTCATCCATTTTCATGAGCAACTTCAGAGCTAGAATTTCTACTTCCAATGGAAACATAGCTTCTTTTCCATATACAAGATGAAAAGGAGAAAACTGTGTGCCTTCCTTGATTGCTATTTGGTAAGCCCACAGTGCTTGTGGCACAACTTGATCCCAGCTTTTCCCATGCATCTTCATGATCTTACTCATCATATTAATCAACTCTCCGTTGAAATATTCATTCTTACTGTTAGACTAAGAATAATGAGTAGCATATCTATGCTTAATTCTGAGTTTATCACACAACAAGTCAACCAACTCACTCCTAAATCTAGGCCCTTTATCACTTACCAATTCCAGAGGCATTCCAAATCTACAACATATATCTTCATATATGAACTTGCTCACTTGTTTAGCATTGACTGAAGCTTCTGCCCATCTCGAAAGATACTCTACCGCAGTGAGAATGTAACACTTACCTCCTGAAGTCATGGGAAGTGGACCGATTGCATCAATCCCCCACTTCTCCAATATGTTGTATGCTATGATGAGATTTCTCAACTCTGGATGTAATACTCTTCTTCCCATCTGTTGGCATTGTAAACAGGATCTGCACCAATGCTTTGTATCTCTCTGTAGAGAGGGCCAGATATACCCTTCCATTAGTATCTTTCTTAGCATTGTCTTGAATGCGAAATGCCTGCCACAAATCCCCTCATGATTTGCCTCAAGCACATGCATGATCTCAGCTTGCCCTGGGATTCTTCTCAAGACTAAATCTGCACCCTTCATATACAAAACATCATTAATAAGACAATAAGTCTCACAAGTCTTAATAAATCTATACCTCTTTTCTTTTGGAACCTCTGGCACTTTTCCTGTGAGCAAGAAAGCCTCCACATTCGAAAGACACTCTCTCCCTCTATACAAAGGTTCTTGAACTTTTACTACACACACCTGAACATTTTCCTCTCCACAAGCAGCATCATGTGCCTCATGATTTAAGTTTCTGTCCACATGCTGTAACAACCATGCATCAAAATGTCTGAGTAACTTTTTAACAATGCTAACCCAATTCTTTAAATGTTCATGCTTTATCTTCCACACCCCCAGAATCTGTTTTACAACCAGCATTGAATCACCTTTTATAATCAGTCTTTTTATTCCCATCTTCAAACATGATTGCAAGCCTTTAGCTAAAGTAGCATATTCAACTTCATTATTACTGCTTACTTGCAAGGGAAAACCTGATTTCCGAATTACCTTACCATCAAGATCATAGACAACCATTCCACCGGTTGCTTTGTCAATACTCTTCCTATAAGAACCATCAAAGAACAAGGTATAGCTGTCTTCTAAACTTTTTTCCTGCACTCTCTCAATATGATCTTCCACTTCCTTGACTAAAATAGGGGTATCTTTGTAAGTAAGCAAATCGGCCAATTCTCTACCAGGAAAGTAAAAGCATACTCTTGCAATTCTGTTATCCATCTCACCATACTTCGTGAAAACTTAATACCATTCACAAGTTGTGGCAACAGAGTACAACTGGTAAGTACCACAAAAGAATGAGGCAATAAATCTTCTACATGCAAATACAAAGCTGGCTAATACCAATTCTGCAGCTGAATACTTCTTCTCTGCTTCACTTTTCACCCTACTAGCAAAAAACACAGGCCTCATATACCTTGATTGCTCTCCCTGCTGCAATAAAATGGCTCCCAATGCATCTGGCCCTACTGAAGGATTGACATAGAAAGTCTTATCGAAATCAGGAGCTTTAACACTTGACACTCTTCCAACAATCTCTTTGACTGCTTCAAAAACCTCTCCACATTCACTTGTCCATTGCAAAGGCACCTTCTTCACTGCTTGTTGTAATGGATACAAAACTTGAGAAAGCATAGAAATGAATCTAGAAAGATACTTAACCTTTTGCAAGAAAGTATGCAACTGCCTTGTCTCTGTTGGAGGTGCTAGAGTAACCAATGCTTTAATCTTCTTAGGGTCTTGCTCTATTCCATTCTCAGAAACAACATGACCCAATACTTTAATACTTGGCTGTGCCAACTTACATTTTTGGGATTAAGTTGGCCTCCACTATCATCAATTCTCCCAAGTTCTTGATCCACCAACTTGGAACAATGATCCTTCCGATCACTAAAAATACAAATATCATCAATAAAAGCCTTGCAAAATTTATCAAGAAAAGGGGCAAGTACCTTATTTGTGTTCTCCTAATAATGTGAGGGAGCATTCTTCAAACCAAAAGGCATCTTCTTATAAGAAAAGCAGCCCCAAGGAGTAATGAAAGTTGTCTTTGTCTAGTCGTCAGGAGAAATTGCAATCTGAAAATAGCCCGAATACCCATCACATAAACTATACATCTCATGACCGGCTATCTTATCCAGTATGTCATCCACATGTGGGAGAGGATAGTGATTACTCTTCGTCATAGCATTCAACGGTTTGTAATTAACACATACTCTCCATCGTCCATCTTTCTTTGGTACGATAACCACAGGGCTGGCCCAGTCAGAGTGAACAATGGGAAATTTTATATCAGCCTTAAGCAACTTGACCACCTCCTCTCCAAGTACCCTCACTTGCTCAAGACTCAATCTTTTCATTTTCTGAAATACTGGCCTTGCATCTTCTTTTAATTCAATCTTCAAAGGCTTCCCTTTAAACCCTCTAATCTCTTCATACGATGTGATAAATAAATAGGGATACCCGCACAACATGGCTGAATACTCTTCCTTTTCTTTCAGAGTAAGATCTGGATTAATCATTTGCTGTACTAATTCCTGTGTTGAGATAGGTGCCTCTTTAGATTGCATAAACTCCTCCATTGCTTCAAATATGTCCTCTTCTAACTGATGTACAGTTTCAGCCTACTCCTTTGTACCCAAAAGTTCACTCCCTCAATGAAAGCAACCTGAGCTTCATCACTGTCAGAAGTAGTACTACTTTCTTCTTCACTCATGGTCTCACTCTACTTTTCTTCTTCTTCGATTGGGCTTGATATCTCAGCATGACTTACCATATCAAAACTGAACTTTTTACCATTAGATGTATATATTGAGATTATTCCCTTCCCCCAATTTTGAATAGCTCCCACTTTTCTCAACCAAGGTCTGCCTAAAATGAGAGGGTAAGCACCCATACTTGCCGGCATAACATGACAATCTATTCTGCAATGCACATTGAAGACTTCCACATCCAAATCCTTCACTACCCCCAAACTCTTCACTCTGGCGTGGTTGGCCATTCTTATTCAGAAGTGAGAAGGATCAGTAACCTCCAAACCCAACCTCTCAACACAAGATTGAGTCATCACACATATCTGGGCACCTCCATCAATGTATGCTTCTCCAAGCTCATATCCTTTATGCCATGCCTCCACCGAAGGGCAAATATCAGGAAGCTCCAAAATAGACATAATATTTTTTGCTACTTTATGCACAACTCTCTTCTTACCTAGATTTACAGCTTTCCTCCATTCTCTCTTCAGCATTGGACAGAGCCCAACCATCTATGCAAAAGTAATATCCACCTTTCTGTTAGATAAATCAGCAATCAAATCATATTCAGCCTACTCCTTTCCCAAGGGATAATCAGCTGTTCTGTACTTCTGTCTAGGCTTCCCTACCTTTTTCCTCTAGTAAGTAACAACATCTTCAGCCTGCTTACTCTTTTTTACACTTGGCTCTCCTTCTTCATCCCTGTCTCTCTTCCCAAGAGGCAAAACATCCAAATCACTCTCTTCCAATCCAAGCACGCTGACAAACTTACCTTTCCCCTTATCTTCAAAAGAAACCTTCTTTACTCCATTACTACTTGAAGGTCCAGGCTCTTTTATCTCCACTCCATGATCAATTGACCTATCTTTTAAATTTGAAGAAAGTGGGTACATATCACCGCCAACTCTAGGGGGCTTATCACATTGTGTACTATAATGTCCCCAATCTAGACAATTGAAGCATTGCACATACGGAGCATACACTCCCCGTCCTCTCCCGTCTTGCAACGGTGCTTGAACACTTGAATTGGATGCATGACCTGCTCCTCTACCACCTGGAGTCCGACCTCGTCCTCTTCCTGCCATAAGGTTTAAACTGAGATTCTTCATTAATTTAGCCATTTCATGAATTTCGTCCTTCATTGATCCCTCTTTCTTTTCTTCTGGCCTCACTGGCTCAATTACATTCTGCATAGGCATCTCCATAACAGAAGGAACAACGGGCACGCCATACTCCAACAGAATTATCCTTCTTTGCTTCCTCTCTTTCTCCTTAGCCACTCTCAGGGCTTCCTCAAAAGTTGGCAGGTCCTTCACCTCAACCTTCACCCGTATCTTAGGCTTCAATCTTGCAATAAATCTATCCTTCTTTATGACACAAGGTGGTACTTTTGGCAAAAGAAATGACTGCCATTTATTCCACATGACCATAAATCTACTCACATAATCATCCACAGTTTGGTCTTTCCTTTGATACAAAGCACATAACTCCCTCCATACTCCATCTGCATCCCTGGTACATGCAAACCGTGCTAAAAAACTACTTCTTACCTCTCCATAAGTGAGATTCCTGCATTCTCCTTGCTCATTTTGAGAACTGGCCTGAAATTCCTGCAACCATGTACGGGCTTCTCCCATCAAGCAAAAAAATAAAATTTGCAGCAACACTTTGGGTGCATTTCTGTCTTTTATGAGAGCTGTGAACTCCATACTCTCAATAAACTTTTCGGGGTCTTCATTGGGTAAACCATAAAATCTCGCAAATTCTTGAGCCATTTTCCAAGCTCACTGAGTACTCCTTGACTTGGGTGGACTTTCACTCACCAAAACAAAGACTCCTGTCCCTAGCAAGATCGCCAACACAATGATGTTAAAAAAAAAGAAACACAGGACAAACACAAAATGACTCATTACTTTACTGCTGACCCCGTACAATCATATCCACTTCTTCAGAATCCAACTCTAGAGACAAAATCATATCTTCAGAACTTCCCCGGGATCAGTACTGTAATGTGGTAGCTCTCAAGGTAGAGCTTGTGCACCGACTTTTAGAGCGGGTATCCAGAGCACACAAGTAACAAGTCAACCTCCCACATAATCTGACTAGAACACGCCCAGACTCTTTGAAAGAGGGGAAATCCACAGATCCATAGCCCACTGCTCATTGGCCAGCTAAACCCCCAAGCTCACAAGCTGTTCACAAGAGGAACTGGCGGGTACCATCATCTATAAATCTATAAGTACATTCACCGCACAAGCAGCTGTACAATTATACGTACGACAGCAGGCCCGTACAACCACACAGTAATCCGTACACTCTGCATTTAATGACAATCGTCCTCCGTACAACTCGTAGAAGACATCTTCAATAACTCGTACGTGCCTGTTTAGCCTGCAATCAAGGCACCGTACTACCAGCCCATACCAATCAACAATTACACCGTACAATCTTCTAACTGCAGACCGTACAAAGCCCACGCTTCAGATTCTGTACCAGCCCATATTGCTCATAGGCGCTCACCCTTCGCTTATGCACATGCTCACAATCTCTTTCATCTATGGAATCCCTCTCCTACAGTGTAGCCCTTCAATTAACACCGCTGCGATCCTTGCGCTGCTCTCTCCTCTTCACCCTAGGAGCCTCCCACCATCGCACCAGCTCTTTGTACAGCTCATCTGCCCCTCACCGACTCCTCCTCTTCTCCTTTATCTGCAAGCCCCAAACTCCACGTACCATGCTCGCTCATCCACTAGAAGCTTCCCTCTTCCATTACGTAGCCACATGTATGAGCACAATGCCTTCTCAATCAGTCCAGCCACCTCAGCCTAATCTGCCACCTCACTAGTGACATTTTACCACTCTCAAGACATTTCTCTTAAATCACATTAGATGCACATTTTGGACCTTTAGTCACACAATTCCCACACACATTAGCATGCACATTAAAGCTTGCATGCTCCCCCATATACACACATGAAAAGCCCCTTGACATGGGCACCGGAACACATCGAATTCCCATAACATATAAGACCACAGTGACTCAAGAAAATATAAAAAAACCCTTCATGACTTGACTTAACATGACCACAAAAACATTTCATTTGACCACACACTGGACACCCTTGCTCTGGAGGTCTGGTGCAACCACATTGCATTTCATCATTTCCCTAATAAGTCCCTGCAAAAAAACTTTAAGTCTTTTAAGTTCAAAATAAAAAGGTCTTTTACATGTGCAGCCAGTTACATTGGCTTATTCACACGCAACCCGCAAATTAACACTATCAGTGTCTACCCTCATGCACAATCTATGTGGAGAAAAATATGAACAGATTTTATCCTATCAATGTCACATCTTCCCCCCCCAGCAGATCCTTTCTAGTGATAGAGAGGGTCTACTGGCCCTCAAGATGATCGAGCCTGAGTAGAATTTAAGGCGATACTCATTGGTGCATCCGGGTATCACCATGCCATCAACATCCTCAAGCTGATAGGTTCCATTGGTGAACTTCTTCTTGACTCGATATGGTCCCTCCCATCAGCCGATATAATTTTTGTCTATCCGCTTGTCGAGATGGCTATCAAATCTCATGACCAAATCTCCTTCTGCAATATCTTTCTTCTTACATAATTTGGTATCAAAACGAGCCTTGCACCGTTTTTGAGAAGCTTTCAAGTTTTGCGAGACTTATAATCTGTATTCATCCAAGGCTTCTAGCTATACCAAGCATTGAGCATAGGCATCCTCCTCCAATTCAACTGGCAAAATGGCTTCAATTCCATACACTAGTTGGAATGGTGTAAACCCAATAGCTAGCTTCTGTGTGGTGCTGTAAGCCCATAAAACTTCTGCCAAGTGCCTATCCCAATGCCTTTTCTTGGTGTCTACAAGCTTTCCCATTGAATTGCACAATAATCTATTTGTTTTCTAAGCCATTACATTAGGGATAGTATGGCATGGACATGCTATGATTTATCTTTAGCTTAGGCACCACATCTTCAATTAGTTCATTTCTAAAAGAGGTTCCTCCATTAGTGAGAATTTCTAAAGGACAACCAAAGCATGAACAAATTTGATCAAAGAGAAATTTTGCAATTGTGCTTGCCGTGACTGTGGCCTTAGCCTCTACCCACCGAGTCGCATAATCTGTGGCCACCAATAAATAATGCTTGCCCTGAGATGAGCGAGGGAGTGGTCCCACAAAGTCCAACCCCCACCTCTCAAATGGTCCATATGCTGGAATAGGCTTCAAGGTCCCATCAATCAACTGTCTCCTTCCAAACTTTTGGCATACTTTACAACTTTGACACCATTCATATACATCCTTATGGAGGTGTGGCCAAAAGTAACATGCATTAAGAATTCTTCTAGCTGTGCTTGCTGAAGCAAAATGACCAAAGCATTCATGACACATTTCTAGGATTCTCTAGTCTCCATTGGATGGACCACCTGACAGAGCACCTTATCTTTTTCCAATTTATAAAGAATGTCATCAACAATAGTATAGGGACAAGCCTTCCTTACCAATCTCTAACACACTATTCAAAATTTTTGGACTTTCTCTCTTGGTTTGGACTTTTTTTTGGAGCATATCCTCTCCACTCAACTTCACTTAGTGAGCTAAAAAATTGGGTTTTTTTGAGCACTAAATGGGTCACTTATATACAAATATGGCCTTATTAAGCTTGTAAAAAGTCAAGTGGTAACCTCTAATTTTAAAAAAAATGGCTCAGTGAAGCTATAATTCCCAAACTCATGCATGGTGCCCCCATCCAATAACTATAATAATAATAGTAGTAGTCTCCTAACTCAAGTTCAATTTTAATACTATGAAATGAAAATATGACACCATATGAAAAGAGTTTGTTGAATTCAACATATAAGTGGTGTATAGATACACCATTTTAAAAAAAAAAAAGAGTTTGTTGAATTCAATATATAAGTGGTGTATAGATACATCCTTTTTTTGAAAAACAAACCATACAATAAATTATCTTATTGGTGGTGTATAGATACACCATTTGTATGGAAAAAAGCATACAAAACATTATTTTATGCATCTGAATCTCATTCAGAGTCATCAGATTCATGTAATGTATTTGAGCTTGATGGGTCAAGTCTTGCCAAATGATGTTTAATATGGACATGACTTGGATCAGGGATTGTGATACATTTTTCAACATTGTATCCATGCTTCTTTTTAAAACTTCGTGTCCTCGATTTCCAGCAATGAATAATGCTACTGACTTCCACCTCTATTAATCCCTCATTATTGGGAACCCATTCACGTTTCTTTTGCAAGCATCCCTCATATAGTTGTTTTATTGTATATCTTCTCGGGAGATTTTTCAATGGCTTTGGTTCATACCATAAAGCTGTAAATGTTATAGGAGTTCCCTTGTCATCCCTTCCTATCTTAGCAACCTTTGCAACCCAAATTGGGCCACCTTGGTCATCCAACTCTGAACCTGGATCAGATGCCCAAACTGCAACAAATAGACCCTCTTCAATCTCATTAGATGGTATAAACATTGGTAAGGGTTTGTCTCCCTTCCTGCCACAATATTTTCAAGGTAAAAGGCATTCCTCTGCTTCCTCCATATCTACTAACATATTTATATCCAAAGGAAAACTTGGTGACCTAGCTTGTTCCGGCCAAAAGGATTCAGAGTATTCAATGCTCATTAAGTTTTCTTGTCTTTCTAAAGATTGGATAAGTGCTTCAGTTGATTTAATTGTCTCCAAATTCTTAGTTGATTGCTTAGGATATTTCTGCATCATACTTTGAAGATTTTTAATGAAGTCTTTCAAGCCTTTCATTTCATCTATGTCAAGTGATTTGTTTTCTGCAAGAACAAATCTAGTTTTCTCCAATGGAATTATTCGTTGTAATAAAGCATATGACTCACTCCATAAATGATCTCCATCTACTGAGTAGTGCTTCCATTGCATCACTGGAATATTGTTATGCATGTGAAACCGAAAGTAGTGTGGATTTGTGTGTCCTATTAGGGCATCATCTCCTGTTTGTAAATGTGGCTCTATGAATGCTCTCCAATCTACCATTCTCTCTAAGATAGCCACTTCTGATTCTTCCTTGCGAGAACCTCCAATTTTTTTCCCAACTCAAAATAGCATATCCTCCATTGTCAAAACATCCATTGCCTTCAACTCACCAGAGATAACACTGAAGATTTGATCTATGTCTTCATGTGTATGGCCAACAAGAAGAAAGCCAACTTTCACTTCTTCAAATATTTTCAAACCAACCAGCATAGAGCATAAAGCAAATATATATTTATTCTTGATCTCTCTCCAACAATTATCAGCTTGTATTCGCAATGTGTTAGGCAAACATCCGTGAGCATCTCTGACCTTTCTTATTGCTTTCATGATTGATGTAACAACCTGGTTACTATCATGGTCATGCAAACTATCAATCCATACATCACAAAAGATTCGGTATCCATGTACTAATACTCCACACAAGTGTGTTTTTAGTCCACGTTTGCCCTCCAATGCCGATGGGATACGTCTATATCATGGCAAAGTGGTTGTATTCTGGTCCATGCCATCAATGGTGATGCACATGGACTTATCGACATGTGAAATAACTTCCTCTCTCCAAGAAGCATACAACTTTAGAGCATCCTCTGCACATGACGTAAATGGATTGATCACCATTTAATATATCTTCCTCACTGCTGCTCACATTTACTATGTTCAATGGCATTTTTTAATTCATCACATGTCTTACATTTTGACATCGTTTGCTTTGATGGTGTCTTGACATGACAAAAATCTCTACGCCAAATTTTGTATAAGGTTGATCATGAAATCATGCTCTCGTCTTTGTCTTGTAAAGTTTTATAGACAGTTTCTAGGATTACCTTCTTTGTCATTCCCAAAGGAAGATGTTGTTGGCATTCAACACGTCGATCTAGCATTGTTTGTTGAAGATGATGCTGTGGTAATGCATGGTCTTCGAGAACTTGCTTTAATGTTGCAGTTGCATTTATAGTGCTTCCATGGCATTTAAGCTTGTAGGTATTTCCATGAATTGTATGAATAACTTTTTCTTTCACCTCTGCCCAGATGGTCCAGTATGTGCCATGTGATAGTCTAGTTAACCATTGATATCCTCGATTGCAAATGGGTCTCCCATTAACCATGGGTTTCAATCTAGGTTTACAGTGTCTTGTGCTCAAATCTTGATTAGTGCCTTGATGAAGAAAGCATGAAAACTCTTGAAGAAGATAGTTATGTCTATTAGGTGCTGTCTTACTCCAAATACCAAGGCGTATGGCTGCACAATCATCTTTCCCAACTTTTCTAATGCAAAGTCTCTTGCAACAAACTCGCATAAGCATCCTTTCCATATTCTCCTCGAATAGCATCACATGTCTCTTTGGTTTTGGAATTGATGCCATGATTCTTCGCCTCTTCACACTCACATACTTTCTTTTTGTAAATAGTGTCTTGCGTTTTCTAGTTGTAAGACCATCAAACCTTGAATCCATTTCCCTTGAATCTTCATCTTTATAATCAAATGCTGTGTGGGCTTGAGAATTATTTGATACCTTATAATATCTTGGAAATGGCAATCTGGTCGACATGTTCATTGATGTCAATTTGTCGCCAATGGCTCTTGAATTTTGTGGTTGAACTGTTTCTCCTTCGTAACTCAAGATTCTCCCATCTATATTCTCTGGCATGCTAGCAACAATATTATGAACAACATGACAAGTCTCAGATTCTCTGCCCCTTTTGCCTTGTATTCGAGTGGTATCATCATGATCATTGTCACTAATATCATCAATTCCTGTTATTGAATCACTTATCCCATCGATCTTTGCGTGTATTTTTCTTTGTGGTCCCATCTTATTATTCTCAACACAAGACAAGTCTTTTATATCAATAAGCATGTTTGAGTCACTTGCAACACTCTATACCAGTGAGCCTGTTTGAGTCACTTGCAACACAGGACAAGTCTTCTATACCAGTGAGCCTGTTCGAGTCACTTGCAACACATGACAAGTCTTCTATACTAGTGAGCCTGTTCGAGTCACTTGCAACACAAGACAAGTCTTCTATACTAGTGAGTATATTTGAGTCACTTGCAACACAAGAAACCTTTTCTACATCAACATCTGTTACTATAATGTCCTCAATACCTGTGAGCATGCCACTATGATACTCTTGATTACTACTATAGCTTCTTATCAATTTGGATCCCATTTGTGTTATAGTCTTTTTCTTCTGATAATATTCCATTGTGTCTTCCATGACATTGAAGGAAACTGTCTTGGGCAAACTTGATTTCAAGAAAGCTAACCCCCATTTACAAGTACTATGAACTTGTAGTTGAGACGTAGTATTATGGACGTCTAATTGTGAAGTACTATCCATTGCATTTTGAATGACACCTGCACTAGTCAACTTAATTATCTCCACTATACAGAGAAAACTCTGAGCATAGCCCTTAAAGTTTCCAATTGCTAAAACTTCTCCGGAGCAAGATAACATCTCTACTTTTTCCCCCTGGATATAAGTTTTCTTGATATCTTGAAAGTATGTCTTTAGAACAATTTCATCTTGGTCCCAGAGTGTTCTGTGTGCTTGCATATCAAATATGTCACATTGTAAGATATCTCCCAATGTTTCAAAGTCTCCATGTGGATATTTTAAATGTACTTCAGGATTTACAATAAAATATCTTCAGGATTTACAACGTTGGTGATTATCACTACACATCTTCTCTCACCACAACGTTGGAAATGACACACATTCATAGGATCAAGACTATGAATTCGTCCAAAAGCCACCATTTCATTCTTCTTATATAACACCACATCCATACCCTCTATTAGGGTGAATACCTATTTTATGTATAAAAGTAGATTAGCAACTCAAAATGAACATAATAAATAATCATTGAGCTTATTATTACTTAATAACTTCTATATCAAAACTAGCAGAGAAGGCATTAAACCTAAACCCTACATCCTAAACTTTAAATAATTAATACCAAAACATCTTAACCACCGTAAATCCTAAACTTTAAACATTTAATTCATAAACCCTAAATCCTAAACTCCTAAACAATAAATCCTAAACCTTAACCCTAAACTCTAAATCCTAAACCCTAAATCTTAAATCCTAAACCTTAAATCTTAAATCTTAAACCCTAAAATACAATTTAATGAATTTTTTTAATTTGTGCAATAGGTTGGATATATCCCCCAACCTGTTGCTTGAGCAACACGTTGGATATATCAAGCAACAGGTTGGGGGATATATCCAACTTGTTACACAAATTAAGAATTTTTCTTGTTTGTGCAACAATTTGATATACAATTGGGGAATATATCCAACCTACAACTGAAAAATCTTGATTTGTGCAAGGTTGGGCAATAGTTGGATATATCCCCCAAGCAACAGGTTCAACAGTTGGATATATCCCCCAAGCAACAGGTTGGAGGCCTATTGTTGGATATATCTCCCAACCTGTTGCTTGAGCAACAGGTTGGGTGGTATATCCAATCTGTTGCACAAATCAAGAAAATTCTCGATTTGTGCAACAGGTTGAATATACCCCCCAACCTAGAGGCATGTTGTTGGATATACCCCCCAAGCAACAGGTTGGAGGCCTCTTGTTGGATATATCTCCCAACCTGTTGGGGGTATATCCAACCTGTTGCACAAATCTAGAATTTTCTAGATTTGTGCAACAGGTTGGATATACCCCCAACCTGTTGCTCGAGCAACAGGTTGGGGGGTATATCCAACATGTTGCACAAATCGAGAATTTTCTTGATTTGTGCAACAGATTGGATATACTCCCCAACCTGTTGCTTGATTGCACAAATCAATTTTCTTGATTTGTGCAATCAAGCAACAGGTTGGGGAGTATATCCAATCTGTTGCACAAATCAAGAAAATTCTCGATTTGTGCAACATGTTGGATATACCCCCCAACCTATTGCTCGCTTGAGCAGCTGCTTGCTTGAGCAACAGGTTGGGGGGTATATCCAATCTGTTGCACAAATCAAGAAAATTCTTGATTTGTGCAACAGGTTGGATATACCCCCCAACCTATTGCTCAAGCAACAGGTTGGGGGTATATCCAACCTATTGCACAAATCGAGAAAATTCCTTGATATTTACAATAGGTTGAGTGTACCATTAACCTATTCAACTTGCAACACTTTGGAGGATATATCAAACCTATTGCACAAATTGAAAAAAATCATAAAATTTTGATTGTATTTTAGGGTTAGGGTTTAGGGTTTAGTATTTAGGGCTTAGGATTTAAGATTTAGTGTTTAGGGTTTAGTGTTTACGATTATATTTTTAGGGTTTAAGGTTTAGGATTTAGGGTTTAGGGTTTAGGGTTAAAAATCTAGGGTTTAGGGTTTAGCATTTAGGGTTTATGATTATTATTTTAGGGTTTAGGATTTAGATTTTAGGGTTTAGTATATAAGATCATGAGCTTAGAGTGTAGAATCTAGGGTTTAGAGTTGAAAATTAGGTTTTAGAATTTAAGTTATAGGGGTTAGGGTTTAAAGTTTAGGGATTATAACTATTATATAAGTTTAAGAGCTTAGATTGTATAACCTAAGATTTAGGGAATTTAGGATTTAAGATTTAGGGTGTAAGATTTAAGATATATAGACTATATAAAATATGCATTCTAAAGTATTTAGTTTAGATATATATAGACTATATGTTATATGCTTTCCAAAGTGTTTTGTTTATAGGTACGATACATTGCAAAGGCTTTACTTTAAGTAAGTATAAGTCTACCTAGTCAAAGTATCCTAATGATTAGGGACAAGCACATAGGCTAAAAGCACACCGATTCATATTTTTTTACATTCATGCTGCATGGTGTATCAGAAGGTACGATCCTTTGCAAAGGCTTTACTTTAAGTAGTTACAAGCCTACCTATTCAAAGTATCCTACTGATGAGGAACAAGTACATAGGCTAAAAGCACACCGATTCATATTTTCTTACATTCATGCTGCATGGTGTATGAGAAGAAATGAAAAAGTATGTGATAAGAAATATTCGAAGAAATATGTATTCCATATCATGGACATTCGAAGAAATATGTATTCCATATCATGGATACCATGGATATCTGGTGGTTGCTAAAGTAGAAAAATGATATGGATGCAATGATACTATAGTCTTCTAGATTCTATGGTTTTAAATACCTACCTTACAAATACATTATCTAATTTTGCATTCTTCGACTAACTAACAAGTATTATACACATGGAATCATGGATATCTGATGGTTACTAAAGTAAAAAAATGATATGGATGCAATGATACTGTAGTCTTCTAGATTCTATGGTTTTAAATACCTACCTTACAAATACATTATCTAATTTTTCATTCTTCGACTAACTAACAAGTATTATACACATGAAATAAAAGCATACATGCTAAAAGTAAGTGTGTAAATTTTAATATTTTCTTATTTTTTAAATTAATTTAATTCTTTTATTGACTACTTTTTAAAATTGAAAGATTATTAGTATATAATCTACATAATTTTAAATGTTATTAATGTATAATATTAATTATTTATATATTTATTTAAATTTATATAATAATTAATTTATATTTATATTAGTTTTTAAGTTAATAATATATAGAATAGCAATATATTCACTAATTCTTCATTGTTTTAAGAGTAAGTATTATATAAAGCACATATGCTAGAAGACCTCCCTTTCAAGTTTTTTTTTAAATTAATGTATTTATATATTTATTTATATAATATTTATATTAATTTATAGATTAATAATATATATTTTTAGCAAAATTATATTTTAAAATTAGTTAATAAAAATTTATTATATTATGGAGTAAAAATATTATAAATGGATTTCTTATATTAATAAAGTGTAGTGAGAAGAGTTTTTTGGAAAGATTTATGATTAAATTTTGTTTTGAAGTTGTTGCGTATGCAATAGGTAGGGACATTTGAGTGGTTTTGAGGTTGATAGAGAAATTTGTAATAAAGTGTCATGAGAAGAGTTTTTTGGAAGGATTTATGATTAAATTTTGTTTTGAAGTTGTTGCGTACGTAATAGGTAGGGAGGTTTGAGTGGTTTTGAGATTGAGAGAGAAATGTGTAATAGATTTTTTTTTTTTTTCAAGGAGTTTTTTGGAGAGATTTATGATTAAATTTTGTTTTGAAGTTGTTGTGTACGCAATAGGTAGGGAGGTTTGAGTGGCTTTGAGGTTGAGAGAGAAATTTGTAATAGATTGTTTTTTTTTATTGATGAGTTTTTTTGAGAGATTTATGATTAAATTTTGTTTTGAAGTTGTTGCGTACGCAATAGGTAGGGTTTGAGTGGTTTTGAGGTTGAGAGAGAAATTTGTAATAGATTGTTTTTTTTTTTAAAGTAGTTTTTTGGAGAGATTTATGATTAAATTTTGTTTTGAAGTTGTTGTGTACGCAATAGGTAGGGAGGGGTTGTGAGAGTTTGAGTTAAAGAGGAAAATTTGTGGAAAAAAAGATTTAATGTTAAAATGGTTTTTTAAGTTGTTGCGTACACACAAGTTTTTGAGAAAAAGATCGGATTTGGAAAAAAATTCAAATTTATAAAAACTTGATTCTTAGAAGTTCTTGCGTACGCAATAGGTTAGAAATGAACTCACCTCTTGCAACATTTTGAAAATTTTTGAGAATCCTGCAATAGGTTGATGAGAGGAGAGAAGCGTGGAGTGTAAACGAATGATCTTTGAATGAAAGAGAGAATGAAGAATGTTCTACTTATAGTGAACCTAAAAGAACTAAAAAAACCTTAAAAACTAAAAAAAGCTGACTTGACCTAAAAGCTATCCATTTCCTATAAAACTCTACTTCTCCTCATTCTGTCTCACAACTCTCTTATTCTCTCTCACAACTTTCCTGGAGCTCCACCACCTCTCCACTCAGGTACTCCCTCCCTCCCTCTTCTCCAACTTTCTCTCTCCCCTCCCTTGTCCTCTCCTCCCCTCCCCTCCCCCTCCCTTCCTCTCTCCTCTCGCTTCTCCCCTCCCTTCCCTTCCCCCTTCCCCTCTCCTCCCTGCCTTCCCTTCCGCTTCCCCTCCTCTCCCTCCCCACGGGCCCTTCCCCCTCTCTTTCTCTCCCTCCGCCTCCCCGCAGGCCCCTCCCTCCCGCCGTTCATCCCTTCCCTCCCTCCCCTCCCCCCCGCCCCCCGCCCCCTTTCCCTCCCCCGTCCCGCTGCCTTCCCCTCCCCTTGCCCTGCTCCCTTCCCTCCACCCGCCTCGCCCCCTACCCCTCCCCCTTGCCCCCCCGCCTTGCCCCGCTACCTTCCCCTCCCCCTTGCCCCGCCCCCTTCCCTCCGCCCGCCCCGCCCCCTTCCCTTCCCCCTTGCCCCCCCCCCCCCCCCGACGCCCGCCCCCTTCCCTCGCGCCTGCCCCCTGCCCCTGCGCAGGGGGCAGGCGCGAGGGAAGGGGGCGGGCGTCGGGGGGGGGGGGGGGGGGAAGGGGGAAGGGAAGGGGGCGAGCATGGGGAGGGCAAGGGGGCAGGCGCAGGGCAAGGAAGGGGGCGGGGCGGCGGGCACGAGGGAGGGGGGTTCGACGGGGAGAGCGAAGGAAAGGGGGCGGGAAGGGGGACGGGAATGGGGCGGGGCGAGCGGGGGGACAAGGGGGAGGGGAAGGGGGCGTGGGGCAAGGGGGAGGCAGAGGGGACGGGGAGGGGGCACGGGCGGGGAGGGGGAGGGGAGCATCGCCCCCCTCACTTGTTGCGTGTGCAACAGGTGGGAGAGTGTAAGGGCCTAGTAGTTTCGGACTTAGTCTCTGATTTTGAGCACCTTACGTCGGACCCGTTGCCAAGTCCCAACCTCCCTTAATGTCTCTTCTGATACCAAATCCCCTTTATGCGCAGCTTATCCCACACGACCCCTAGCCCGGGCCGTCCACCGTTTATCCCACTTAGCACCACGCCCCACTGGGCAAGCCCTTAGGCTTCACGTACCTTGGTCCAAAGATTCACACGGATCACGCCTCCGCATCTATCTGGCTGTCCTCCACCATTTTCCCTTTTTGTCTCTTGTCTTCACCCCATGCTCCATCACCTCGTCGTTTTCCCTTTCTATCTCGGCATCCTTTCTGCACACGCCTCTGTGTTGCCATGGGCTTTTGATTGCTCTCTTGTCCTTGCCCCAGTGCCGTTCCTCTTCTTCATCCCAAATTTCCACTTGCCATTCCACTTCGCCTTCCATGCTTCTATCTTTCACCTGTTCGCCGTTTTGCATCGCTTCCGCTCCCTTTCCTCCGTTTGTGCCTTGAGCACTTTCCCATTTCCTTCCCACACCTTCCGCGTTTTCATCAGTCACCTACTCGCCTTGAGCGTTTTTCCAACTTCTCTTCAGGCCTACCACGTCACTGGGTCTTCGGCCTGCACCTTCCGTGCTCCTTATCCCGTCCTCCTCACCTTGAGCATTTGTTTGATTTAGCTTTGGTACAACAGCACTGCTCTTTGTTTCTTTTGCGCCACTCAAACCTTTCACGCCTCCTATCTCCATCACCGTGCCTTTCATGTTTTCCTTAGTCACTTGCATGCCTTAAGCGTTTTTTCGAGTTTTCTCCGGGCCTACCACATCACTGGGTCTTGGGCCTGCACCTTCCGTGCTCCTTATCCCGACCTCCTCACCTTGAGCGTTTGTTTGATTTAGCTTTGGTACAATGGCACTGCTCTTCGTTTCCTTCGCGCCACTCAAACCTTTCGTGCCTCCCATCTCCGTCACCGTGCCTTTCGTGCCTCGGGTCTCCATTTTCGTGTTTCTCGCACCTTGGGTCTTCCCTATGCTTATCGCGTCTCGAGGGTTCGCACCACCTGTTTTCACCAACGTGCCTCTCGGGTCACTGCTTCCACACCTCGCGCCTTCCGCGTCGTTTCCCACACATCTCACGGCTCCCGCGCCGTTCACTCGAGGCTTCACACCCTCCATGCACCTCATGGCTCCCACGCCATTCCCTTTGCACCTCACGGCTCCCACGCCGTTCTCTAGGGGCTTCGCACACTCTGAGCTACCCGCTTGGGGCCTCGCATCTTCTGGGATGCCCGTCACCTCGGTTGGACCCCAAGTCACCTGTTTACCGGTCGTCTTCACAGGTGGGGGGATCCCCCCCACCTGTTGCGCACGCAACAGGTGAGGGGGGCGATGCCCCCCTCCCCGCCCGTGCCCCCTCCTCGTCCCCTCTGCCTCCCCCTTGTCCCCCGCCCGCCCCATCCCCTTTCCTGCCCCGCCCCCTTCCCCTCCCCCTTCCCCCCCTTCCCCGTCGGCTTTGACGGGGAGGGGGGGGAAGGGGGAGGGGAAGGGGGTGGGCGAGGGGGAGGGGGCTCGATGGGGAGGGGGGGGAAAGGGGAGGGGAAGAGGGCAGTCGGCGGGGGAGGGAAAGGGGAAGGGGCGGGCGCGGGGGAGGGGGGCTCGATGGGGAGGGGGGGAAGAGCAGACGGGGAGGGGGGAAGGGGGAGGGGGCGAGGGGGGCAAGGGGGAGGGGATGGGGGCGGGGAGGGGGGGTGATGCCCCCCTCACCTGTTGCGTGCACAACAGGTGGGGGGATCCCCCACCTATTGCGCACAAAACAAGTGAAGGGGAAAGGGGGAGGGGAAGGGTGCGGGCGCGAGGGAGGGGGCTCGACGAAGGGGGGGAAAGGGGAGGGGAGGGGAGGCGAAGGGGGCGGGCACGGGGAGGGGAAGGGGGCGGGGCGGGGGGCAAGGGGGAGGGGAAGGGGGCGGGGGGAGGGGTGCGAGGGGAGGGGGTGGGGGCGGGGAGGGGAGGGGGATCCCCACCTGTTGCGTGCGCAACAGGTGGGGGACCGGGGCGGGAAGGGGAGGGTAGGGGAACCCCCACCTGTTGCACACGCGGGGCCCCCTCCCCCGCCATCGCCCCGTCCCCTCTCGCTCCCCCTTCCCCGCGTCTTCCCCCTCCCTCGTCCCTTTCCCTCCCCATGCCCTGTCCCCTCAAAATTAAAAAAGTTAAAATAAATAAAACTTTAAAAAATTTTAAAAATTAAATTAAATTTTAAATATAAAAATAAACTAATTAATTAAAATAAAATAATAAAAAAAGAAAAAAAATATTTTATTTTAAAAATTAAAAATAAATAAAAAATTTATTTAATATTTTGAGTTTGAAAATCATTGTAATTCTCATTTTTTATTTTTGATTGTTTTTCAAAAAACTATGGCTTCCATGGCTTCCAGTTTTGGTTCCAAGGTGTCTTTCAAATACCTTGAACATGCTTGGTATTTTATGGAGCACAAATCAAAGTATTTTTTGGTGATCACTGCAGAGAATATATCAAGCACAAAATATTCTACAGAGGCATTAAGAAATGGTGGCATGGTCTCAAACATCAACATTAAAGAAAACAATTTGATAGAAATTGTGTGCAAAGGAAAGAATGACGAGGTGGTTTACAAGTTACGAGTTACTTCGAAGCAGTTCTTGAAGCCGTTACCAGATTCAATTGAGGGATCCCAAGAATTAATTAATGCCTTAGAAGCATTGAAGAAAATGTGGGATGCATTTGCAAGTGGTGGTGTTGTACCTTCAGCAGCAGTAAGTATGCCATCTATAACATATACCGTCAATATCTGTGGCGGTAACTCCGGTAACTCCGGCAAGTGTAACTACAGTATCTCCAACTGTACCTACACCATCGACTACTGCAACTACAGGAACAAGAGGGAGTGATCGTGGAGCAGACTCAAGTTCTATAGCTATTCCCAGAAAGAGAGCAAAAATAACTCCTACTCCACATGCAGATCGTTCGAGTGCAGGCTATTTAAAACTAGGCAAAAAATTGGATAGCGATGAAGAGGAAGATCCACAAGAAGAAGATACAAGTCTCGAAGACTTTTCTATAAGTGTGGCAGACTTACATCCTCTAGAGGATGAGGGATACATTTGGGGATTTTCACAATTCAGTGTGGCCACAATGCTTATTGATTGAGCTTCCTTGTTCACAAATCAAAGAAAGCTCGATAAGATATTTGCACGCAAATTGTATGAAGATACAAGGAAAACAAGAACTCCAGTTGCCACTAATATCACTCTTCATACTATGGCATTTAAGAGACTTCAAGAAGATGATCCTACATTGCCTAATGTCACATTTCAAAAGCACGTGGACTTTCTTGATGCTTTTGAGAACTTTAGAAGGAGTGACTTTGTTCGTGGAGAGGCTTTGTACCAAAGCCGATATGGGAATGACATCGAGAAGAGATACATGCTGGCAAAGAATAGATTCTTGGAAAGACGCAGGTTTGAGCCCATTGATGGGCAACACTTTTGTGAAGCTTGCAGGATCGCCCTTGATGAGGGAAGAAAAGGAAACTTGCCACAGATTGAGTGGATGGAAAAGTTTCAACGGGTCATTTGTCATATATGCATATTTAACGATGACTCAAAGTACATTCTAGAATCAGAAAGGCTGAATTCTGCTCCATTTTGGTTGAAAAAAATATCTTCTCTTTCTGAGATCTTAGGCAAGGGAGTTATGGATGGTGGGCTATGGAAAGCCACAAACAGTGAAGGGCAGGAGACCTACATCTGAGTACATGGCAAAGAGGACTCGGTTCTATAGATGCTTGAAAGGTGTTGTAAGCAATACGCAAGGCATACCAGGTAATAAGGTTGAGGCAAAGGATTTGAACACCGCCGTTGCAAGATACAGGGATGTTACTTGCATTATCTTCCACAAGGACTCAGTGTTTCAGAGCATCGTGGATGTTTGCCAAGCATATGAAACAGGGAAGATATCCTTTGAGGCACCAGAGCACATTGCAACTCAGAGGAAAGAAATAAAGAAACCGATGTCTATTGTTTGGTGGAGAGCTTTAAGGTTTGTTCCAGATGCAATAACAAAAGACGTATGCAAGAAGATCCTAAGTGGTGACTGCTTCTTTGGAAAGAAGAGCAAGCATAGCAACTTAGATGAAGTGGTCACCCGAATGATTCAAAGTGAGGCTGCTCTCTCGGCACTATTATTTTTATTAAAATCTGATGATGAGTTAGCTAGCAAGTCAATTGACGTGGATAAGAAGAAAGCACTTAGCCTAGGTCAACTCCTTGATAAGACATGGGCTAGAAAGTGGTTGGCTTCAATGGATGCAGATGCCACACCAACAAAGGATCTAAGAGCTAAAATGCCAAAGGTTATTGAGACAGAATATATGGACATCAAGAAAAAGGCCTTGTAGTCCACTACCCAAGGTAGAGCAATTGGTGGTTTAGATGATGGTTCTCCATTCAGCTTCTCTTATGATATCCTGCTATTAGAGAATGATACAAAATTTGCAGAATGATACAAAATTTGCACACATCAATGGCATTGATACAGAGCATTTCATAACAATGAGCGGTCATGCTTGGGAGAAGCCATGCGTATTTTTCATAGATGAATTGCAAGACCTTGCAGTGTCACGGATAGTTGAACTTGTGCGGTTTATCGTAGAAGGTCCTATGGCAGATAAGAAAAGACCAACATTGGTCCTGTTTATGACATAATCAAAAAGGGATGCCTTATATGCGAGTTTGACATCTGCATTTGGGTATTTACTTTCAAAAGTATAGCATGGTATAGTCCTACGTAATCATATGACTGTGTCTTGGAAGGCACTGCCATTCAAGTCTTGTAGCCTTTCTTGATGTGCTTCTTATCGAGGGGTGGTGGCAATCTAATCCAAACTCCTTTAAGGACTCTCGAGCTTCATTACTTTGAGGACAATAAGGTTAAGCTTGATGCAGCAATGGTGGATTACAGAAAGCCGATGGATCCTGATGTGATACTAGAGATGACAAAGAATTTATTGAATGATGTGTGGGAAGTAGCATTGTATCGAATGGGTTTTGCTATTGAGAAATTGCTATGCCAAGGTAGAAATGTAAATGTCATTGATACCCCCCATCAAATTGAGTTCTTTGACACATATTACAGTTGCACTACTTTCTTTGAAGAGGAAAATGTCAAAGAAGAGGGTAGTGAGTCTGAGGGTGATGATTCTAGCTCAAGTGATGATGAGGATGAAAGCTCTGCATCCGATGACTTACAGCAAGAAGAAATCCGCACAAAGAATAAGGGTGATCAATTGTCAACTAGAGTCAAGGAGGTTCCACTCATCATACGGGAAGGCTCGCGGCAGCAAGAAGTTACAGTAGTACAGCACACGTCACAGGAAAAGGTAAGGCTAAAGAGGTGGAAGCCCTTCCCTTAAAATTAAAAGTGAGGAAGGCACCCTTGACCTTGGATGAAGGATAGGCAAGTGGATCGATCTTGGGTGAAGGACAGGCAAGTAGATCAAGCAAGGAAGCGTTACTCAAAGAAGGTATGGATGAGGCAAAGCATGACCAGGAGGAGTTACCAGGAGGCATAGATGGTTCTTCAACCATGACCTTACAGACTCCAGAGCAGCCTACTAGTCAGGAACCTAGTAGCCAGGTCCCTACTTACCAAGAACTTGGTCATGAAACTCTAGAGCAGCCTACTAGTCAGGTGCTTGGAACTGAAGAGCAAACTACTGAGGACCAGTCTTAGAGCAGCCTATTAGCCAGGACCCTGGTAGTCAAGGGCCTGGCATTGAGGACATTGGTACTGAGTAACATGATGGCTAACAGCTTTGTAATCACAAGTTTTGAACTTCTATGTAAAGCGAATATCTAATAAAAAGTTTACTACTTTTTTGATTTCTTTGCTCTCATTATTGTGTATAAAGATTATTTATGAGGGCCATTTTATACTTAACGGTGTTTTTTAATACCAAGTGTGGTGTATATGTACACTACTTACACATAAAAGGATTTATCTACACTACCTTTCTAAGGGCTTTATGTACACCACCTTTCTAAAAGAAATGGTCATAAAGGTGTGTGCACACCACTTATACATAAAGGTGTTTATTTACACCACCTTTCTAAGAGAATTGGTCATCTATTATTGGTCATCTATTGATGTTCTTAGGTGATAGTAGCTCAATTCACAAGAAGTTATGAAGATTTTTATGTAGACCACTTTGTAAGAGAATTGGTCATCTATTATTGGTCATCTATTGATGTTCTTAGGTGATAGTAGCTCAATTCACAAGAAGTTATGAAGATGTTTATGTAGACCACTTTGTAAGAGATTTTTGTGAAGTTATGAAGATGTTTATGTAGACCACCTTTGTAAGAGATTTGGTTATGCATTGATGTCCTTAGTACTTAATCATTAAATCTTTTGTTTTGAGTTGGCAAATCTAGTTCAAAAAATAACATTACTAGTATATTCAAAATTTTTGGACTGTTTTTTAGTCCATTTCTCAAATTGGACTTTACACAAGTCCAAAAATTTTGAATAGTGTGTTCTCTGCTTCTGTTGTGGAGCTAACCCTCGAGAAAACATGCCTTCTTCCACATATTGCTGAACATCTTGCAATTTTGGCCATCCAATGCCTACCAAAGAAACCACCCCCCGGTCTTGTACTACAATGGCTTGAGTAGCTAACTCATCTGCCCTTTGATTTTCTTTTCTATTTATATGAACAAACTTGCAAAAATCAAATTGACTACATAGTGTCATAGTCTTTTGATTAAGCTCCTTCAAATGAGAACTTCTTGTCCACATATTGCTGAACATCTTGCAATTCTGGCCATTCAGTGTCTACCAAAGAAACCACCCCCCGGTCTTGTACTACAATGGCTTGAGTAGCTAACTCATCTGACCTTTGATTTTCTTTTCTGTTTATATGAACAAACTTGCAAAAATCAAATTGACTACATAGTACTATAGCCTTTTGATTAAGCTCCTTTAAATGAGGACTTTTTGTCTTGTAAGGCCCTTGTATTTGCTTTATAATAAGCTAAGAATCTCCTCTTACTTCCAATTCTTTAACTTGACTTTGAAGGCAACCCTCCAAACCAAGAATCAAAACTCAGTTACATTGTTAGTTGTGATACCTGGAAGCTCTTGTCCTCTTGCCCACACCTCTTGACCTTTAGAATTCATCAAGACTATCCCCCGGCTCCTTGTTGGCATGAAGGACTAAAAGCTCCATCAAAATACAAGACAAAAGCTGTTGGTGGTATCTCCCTTTCATCATTAATGTCCTCCTTATATTTCTTTTCTTCTCTTAGATCCTGCCGTCCTATGAGCAAATCTACCATAGTGGACCTAGTGGTATTTTTAGTGACAAAAGACAAAGAGAACTCTTGAAGCTCTAACAATGATTTTACGAATCTTCCCCCAGGATTAGGCTTGTGAACTAGATATCCTAATACAGACTGAGAGGTAAGAAAGAAAAATTGCTGAGGTAATAAATAGGAGCAAAACTTTCTGTCTGAAAACACCAAAGAGAGGGCTTGCTGCTCCATTTCTTCCCTTGTTTCCACCTCTGTCAGCTATCGGCTGGCATAATAGATGGGTTGCATTCTACCTGCCTCTCCTTTTTGTAGCAATACAGCACCAACTGAATGCAAAGATACACTTAGATTGACATAAAAGTCTTGAGACCAATCAGAAGGCTTCAATATTGGGCCCTGACTCATGGCTTCCTTAAGTTGCTGAAAAGACTCTTCTTGCTTCACACCCCATTGGAAAGAAACTCATTTTCTTGTCAACAAGTTCATCGGATGCACTATCTCTGTGAAATCATCACAAAAGCATTGATAATACTTGCTTTTTCCTATAATTCTGCAAACACCAATGACACTCTCAGGACTTGGCAATGCCATGATTGCTTGAACCTTGTCAGGATCCATTTGCAAGCCTTCTTCAGACACAATATGCCCCAAAAAGACTACTTTTGTTTGAGCCAAATGACACTTTAGACACCCTTTTGCTTCATCAATCATAGCTAAGGCCATCTTTAACTTCTCCATGTGATCTATGCATCGAGAATAAATGCAAAAATCATCCAAAAACACCCTTATGAACTTTCCTAGGTAAGGCTTGAGCACTTGACTCGTGAACCTTTGAAATGTAGCTGGTGCATTGGTTAACCTAAAAGGCATCACTTTGTAAGCAAAAACTCCCCAAGGTGTGACAAATGATGTTTTCTTTTGATCTTCCTCCCGAATACGAATTTGAAAGTACCCAGAATACCCATCACATACAAAATACATCTCATGCCCTACTACTTGGTTTAGTATTTCATCTTAGAATGGCAAAGGAAAATAATCCCTCTTAGTGCATGCTTTCAAAGGACGAAAGTCCACACAAACCCGCCACTTATTTTCTTTCTTTGGTGTGACAACTACAGGAGATATCCATTTTGAATCATCAACAAGAAAGATGAATCCCGCCTCAAGTAGTTGTGTTACCTCTTTCTTTAGTGCCTCAGCTTGGATCACCTCCAATCGCCTTAAGCGTTGCACATTTGGCTTGCTTTCTGGCTTCAACTCAATCTTATGCTCCACAAGAGAGACTTCTCGAACCTGTGAATAGCTTGTTGCAAAGAGACATGGAAAATCATATAACATATCCAAGTACTGGAGCTTCTCACTACCTGATAGAAAATCATCAAGAAGCTCTTCATTGTATTGGTGTCCTTTAGTGTGCTCCACATCCTCCACACGAAGTGTCTCTACAGGATCTTCTTATACCACCACCTTGTTCCCTTCTGACTCATCCCAATCAGCACCAAGACAAAGACCAAAGGCCACTCCTTCCACCTTACCCTCTGAGCTGGACTCCTCGGAGCTACACCATGTCTCTTCTTCTTCATCGGTTATAAGTCAGAGCTTGAACTCTCTGATGTTGAAGATGACAACTTCATTTTTGCGACTTCTGATGTTGTAGAGCACCTCCTTATCATTTTCATGCAAAATCAATTCTCCAGTATCCAACTTTTGAACATCCTTCACCTTGCATAGCCAAGGCCTTTCCAAAATCAATGGATAGGCACGTGCGTCTAGCTTGGTAGGGATCACTTGAAAAGTAGTCGGCACAAAAATTCCACATACATCCACTTCTAGATTCTTCACAACTCCCAAGGTCTTGACCCTAGTGTTGTCAACCAATTTGATGCAATAAGGAGAGGTAGTACTAAAGTATTTTAAATCAGCATCTATCATGGTCTTCTCACTCATGACATTAATCAATGCACCTCCATCAATGTACACATTAGAAATCACTTGACCATCAGTGATTACATCAACCACAGGTACATCATCACCAACATCTATATCTACATTTTGAACAACACGAATGGTACTTTTCTTCTTTGATACTCTTGTGCTTGCTAGCTTTTCCCATTCCTTCCATAGTTTTGGAGACAAAGGAAGTAATTGACCAAAGGTAATATGAGCTTCCTTTTCTTTAAGGTCGGACAACAAGTCATAGCTTTCAATCCCTTGTCCTAAAGCAAATTCTGACTAGCTAATTCTCCTTCTAGATGCCTTCTTTTTCTTACTACGGTGTTCCTCTTCCTGATGTTCCTCATCTACTTCATCCTTGCTTTCTTCTTCTTTTACTTTACCATGCCTCCGTGAAGCCATCATTACCTCTCTTTCCTCATCCCTTGAAGAAACTTCTAACAAGGATACTTGTTTTTCTTCTTTCTTTCTCAATCTTGGACACTCAAGACAATAGTGACCTTTTTCATTACATTCATAGCAAGTGACCCCACTCTTATCTCGAGGCCTATCTTCACTCTTTGGTGCTCTAGGTTGTCGTGCATTAACCAAATGCAATTTTAAATCAGCAAACTCTGCCATCAATTGGGAGATATTATGATCTAACTCAGAGGACTTTGATACTTAAGGAGTGCCCATTACCTCCACCTTAGAAGTTGAAGATGTTGAAGACACAAAAGAGGATTCAATCTTTAGAAGAGGTTCTTTCTTGGTCGCAATGCGAAGTGCCTCCACGTATGTTGTTGGATCTTTACTCATTACTTTTGATCGAAGACCAGGCTCCAAAGCCACAATAAATTTGCTCATCTTTAAGTACTCCATCCCTCCGAGACTCTGAGAGACTGACGATGCAAATGCCACAGCTCGCATTCTCTTGGTAGTGATACACACATCCGCAAAAAAACACGCCTTTAGGTATGTTATCTGACCAAGTACTTATCGGATGGGTGTGCCTCTTTGAGAAAATTTCAATACCACCTAGGTTAAGGCGTAGGAAAAGTATTGTGCCCATCAGATATGCTTTGCATGGTCGATCGAGCATTAAATACCATTTTTGCCTTAGTGTCATGCACATTCGTAAAAAAACACGATGCTAGGTATGTTATCTGATCAAGTACTTATGGGATGGGCACACCACTTTGCATGTAAGTCAATTCCACCTATTTGAAGGTGTGTGCAAAGTATTGTGCCCATAGGATATGCTTTGCATTATCAATCAAGCATAAAACACCGTTTTTTCTTTATTGTCATGCACAACCATAAAAAAACACGTCCTAGGCATGTTATTCAAACAAGTACTTCTCAGATGGGGGCTCCACTTTGCACGCAAGTCGGTTTCAACTAGTTTGAGGTTCATTCAAAGTATTGTGACCATCGGATACGCTTCGCATGGCCGATCACACATTATACACCGTTTTTCCCTAATGATATGCACATCCGCAAAAAAACACGCCCTTAGGTGTGTTATCTGACCAAGTACTTATCGGATGAGTGTGCCTATTTGAAAACATGTCAATGCCACCTAGGTTGAGGTGTAGGAAATGTATTGTGCCCCGAATATGGTTTTCATGGTTGATCGAGCATTAAATACCATTTTTGCCTTGGTGTCATGCACATCCATAAAAAAACACGCTACTAGGTATGTTCTCTGATCAAGTACTTATGGGATGGGCATGCCACTTTGCATGTAAGTCAATTCCACCTCGTTTAACGTGTGTGCAAAGTATTATGCCCATAGGATATGCTTTGCATTGTCGACGAAGCATAAAACACCATTTTTGCTCTAGTGTAATGCACAACCATAAAAAAACACGATCCTAGGTGTGTTATTCAAACAAGTACTTATCGGATGGGGGCTCCACTTTGCACGCAAGTATCTTTCAACTAGGTTGATATGCGTGCAAAGTATTGTCACCATCGGATATGCTCTGCATGGTCGATTACGCATTATACAACGTTTTTCTGGTAGTGATATGCACATCCACAAAAAAACATGCCCTTAGGTATGTTATCTGACCAAGTACTTATCATATGGGTTTGCCTCTTCGAGAAATTTTCAATACCACCTAGGTTAAGGCGTAGGAAAAGTATTGTGCCCATCGGATATGCTTTGCATGGTCGATTGAGCATTAAATACCATTTTTGCCTTAGTGTCATGCACATCCATAAAAAAACACGCTGCTAGGTGTGTTATCCGATCAAGTACTTATGCGATGGGCATGTAAGTTAATTCCACCTAGTTGAAGGTGTGTGTAAAGTATTGTGCCCATCGGATATGCTTTGCATTGTCGATCAAGCATAAAACACCGTTTTTGCCTTAGTGTCATGCACAACCATAAAAAAACACGGTCCTAGGTCTGTTAATCAAACAAGTACTTATTGGATGGGGGCTCCACTTTGCATAAAAGTTCATTTAAATTAGGTTGAGATGCGTGCAAAGTATTGTCACCATTGGATATGCTCTGCATGGTCGATTACGCATTATACAATGTTTTTCTCGTAGTGATATGCACATCCGCAAGAAAACATGCCCTTAGGTATGTTATCTGACCAAGTACTTATCGAATGGGTGTGCCTCTTTGACAACATTTCAATACCACCTAGGTTAAGGCATAGGAAAAGTATTGTGCCCATCGGATATGCTTTGCATGGTCGATCGAGCATTAAATACCATTTTTGCCTTAGTGTCATGCACATCCATAAAAAAACACACTGCTAGGTGTGTTATCCGATCAAGTACTTATGCGATGGGAATGCCACTTTGCATGTAATTCAATTACACCTCGTTGAAGGTATGTGCAAAGTATTGTGCCCATCGGATATGCTTTGCATTGTGGTTCAAGCATAAAACACCGTTTTCGCCTTACTGTAATGCACAACCATAAAAAAACACAGTCCTAGGTTGTTATTCAAACAAGTACTTATCAGATGGGGGCTCCACTTTGCACACAAGTATCTTTCAACTAGGTTGAGGTGCTGCAAAGTATTTTGACCATCAGATATGCTTTGCATGGCCGATCATGCATTATACACCGTTTTTCCCCAGTGATATGCACATCCGTAAAAAAACACGCCCTTAGGTGTGTTATCTAACCAAGTACTTATCAGATGGGTGTGCCTCTTTGAGAAAATTTCAATATCACCTAGGTTGAGGCGTAGGAAAATTGTTGTGCCCATCGGAGATCCTTTGCATGGTTGATCGAGTATTAAATACCATTTTTGCCTTAGTGTCATGCATATCCGTAAAAAAACACGTTGCTAGGTATGTTATCCGATCAAGCACTTATGAAATGGGCATGCCACTTTGCATGCAAGTCAATTCCACCTAGTTGAAGGTGTGTGCAAAGTATTGTGCCCATTGGATATGCTTTGCATTGTCGATCAAGCATAAAACACCATTTTTGCCTTAGTGTCATGCACAACCATAAAAAAACATGGTCCTAGGTATGTTATTCAAACAAGTACTTATCGGATGGGGGCTCCACTTTGCACACAAGCCATTTAAACTAGTTTGATATGCCTACAAATTATTGTCACCATCAAATATGCTTTGCATGGTCGATCATGCATTATACAACATTTTTCTGGTAGTGATATGCACATCCGCAAAAAAACATGCCCTTACGTATGTTATCTGACCAAGTACTTATCGGATGGGTGTGCCTCTTTTATAACATTTCAATACTACCTAGGTTAAGGTGTAGGGAAAGTATTGTGCCCACCGGATATGCTTTGCTTGGTCGATCGAGCGTTAAATACCATTTTTACCTTAGATTCCCTCGTCCTTGGAATCTTCCTCGGTTGGAATGATTTCCTCTTTGCTGATTTTGGTGTTGCTGAGGATGATGCTGATGCTGATGCTGATTTTGACTTTGCTGATGATGACCACTTTTCTGATATGATTTACCTCTGTTTCTACCTTTGCCTCTGCTTCTGTCTGAAGCTGTGAATGCCTGATCATTAGAATGACCTTTACGTGCTTGAATGGCCTGAGTCCTGAGTTCTTCACCAAGTAGAACTGAATGAAGTTCTTCCAGTGTTGGAATTTGCCGTTGGATGGCAATACTCTGGACTAGATTCTCATATCCTTCTCCTAGTCCATTCAGGATTACTTGAACCATTTCTGAGGGATTCATAGTCTCTCCTGCTGCTGCAAGTTGATTGTTGTAGTCTTTGATGCGGAGTACATAAGCATGACCGGTTTCACTGCTGTTGCGAAAACTCTGGTTGATCTGGTTTCTTAGGGTGAGAATCTTGGATGTGTTCTTGGACTCGTAGAGAGCTGCAAACATATCCCATGCTTCTTTTGATGTCTTGACTGTGTTGAGCTGTCCTAGCATGACATCTTGCACATTCTGCTTGATCAGGTGATAGGCATACTTGTCTTTCTTATCCATTCTGCTTGAGCTCGGGCAATGGCAGGATCTGCTACTGGTGCGGAAACTGATGGTGTAGATGTAGATCCCATTGTAGATTCCATTGCTGGTGCTGTGACAACAAATGGAGTAGAGCTACTAGTGGCTGGATCGGCCAATGGTCTAGGTATAGATCCATCGACATACTCCCATTTGTCCTGAAGCACAAGAATGGTCTCCATTCGGTATTTCCATGTACCGTAATTGGAGTTGTCTAACTTAGCAGATGCCTCCAGATTGAGGTTGCTAGTCGACATGGTGCAAACAATGTACTCAAAAGTGTCCTGAAAAACTCTGTATGAATCAACTGCAAATACACTGAAGATGCCAAGTGAAATCTCTGTACCGTCGGTGAAGATAGAACTGCAGTATATAAGATCTGATCTGTGTTACAAGGCTTGTGGCAATGATGCCGGGAATAGCCAAGAGGCTTTACAAGGCTGAAAAATGATGTGCACGATGCCGTGAGATAGCCAAATAGGCTTTACAATGGTGGCATGTGTGTGTGAAATCAAGTGCTATCTGCCCACTGAATCAATCTGCAATGCCTCTGAACTCTGAAGTCTGCTCACTGAACTGATGAACGTAAGGTTTCAGGTAATGTAATGATGTGAAATCGGATGTGAGCGTATGGACTGACTCTGAGTAGGTACTAGTCGGGAATTTTGGGCATGGCTTAGATTGGCAACTTGGGGAATTCAAAGCGTCCCCTCTATGGCGATCTAGTCTACTCTGATCTAGATCTAAACCAACCGTCGATCGATGAAAGAGCAGCAAATAATTCCTTTTCTTTTGTTCTTTTTAAGTGCTGGGTCAGATGCGTCGATGTAGAGGCAAATGTGCATGAAGGAAGTGGTTTTGTCGGCGAGGCTCAAATGTGAGTGTAACTTGTGCCGAAATGTGCGCGTGATGTAACGAGCGCGTAGAGCACGAAAAACTGAGCGACTTTCCTTTTTTGGAGCACCCTCAAATTCTTTCTGGATCAAGAGATATGACTTAATCTAGGTGGAGGGGCAAAAGGAGTGCAAATGGTGCTCAATGATGATGTGTCACTGTGAGTCACATGCAGTGATGATGTGGCACTGTGCTTAGCAAGAGGTGTGCCAGTGAAGCTCTGTGCTGAGGTGGCAGGAGTGTGCACATGTAGTGTGTGCACAGTGTGCCTGGCAAGAGACTGTGCCTGCAGGGGTCAGTGCTGACTGGACTGCTGAGGTGGCAGTGCTGAGGTGGCACAGTGGGCTGGCACTGCCATGTGTCACATGAGGTGGCAGTAGTGAAGGGTTAACTGTGGTTAAGGCTAACCAACCCTGGGAGGATAACCTAACCTCTGGTTATCTTAAGCTAACCCAGTCTTGAAGGCTGCCTCGTTGTAGAAGATGGCTAGAGGTTGAAGAGGCACTGCTCGTAGTGGAGTCGATGGGAAGATACACAGCCTTGCTGAGCGTGGACGTTACTGAGTCTGCTAGTTGTGAGCCGCCGTGATATTGGAGCCTTTACTGCTGTGGACGAGGCACTATGGAGCCGCTTTGCTGAGGATGCTTGGGCTTTAGCATGTCGTTGTAAGAGCCTCACGGGCTAGAGTAGGAGCTTGGAGCTTCTACACTGATGCAGGTGCGATGCAGAGGCTCGTTAGAGCCGTGATGGAAGGTCGTAGAGGAGCGCCATTTGTAGATGAGGCACCCTGAGGGAGCCGGTCGTCGACTGCAGTGCTGGAATTGGTCGTTGAGGGCAGAGGCCGTTGAGGGTCACTGCTGTGAAGCCCGTTGAGTTGTAGAAGAGGCCGCCTGTGGAGAGGAGGTCGTGATGGTCGTTGGAGACCATAGAACCTGTAGAGCAGTGTATGTCGAGCCCGGAGCTCCGTGGGCTCCTTCGATGGAGCTTGCACTAAGTCACGACTGCTAGCAGAAGCTGCTAGGTAGGGGTGCTGCTAATCGATGAAGAAGAGATCCTCTCAAGAAAACCTTACAGAAACTTAGAGGCTCAGAAATGAACCTTCTCATCACCCTGAGGGAGCCGGTCATCGACTGCAGTGCTGGAATTGGTCGTTGAGGGTAGAGGCCGTTGAGGGTCACTGCTGTGAAGCCCGTTGAGTTGTAGAAGAGGCCGCCTGTGGAGAGGAGGTCGTGATGGTCGTTGGAGACCATAGAACCTGTAGAGCAGTGTAAGTCGAGCCCAGAGCTCCGTGGGCTCCTTCGATGGAGCCTGCACTAAGTCACGACTGCTAGCAGAAGCTACTAGGTAGGGGTGCTGCTAACCGATGAAGAAGAGATCCTCTCAAGAAAACCTTACAGAAACTTAGAGGCTCAGAAATGAACCTTTCTCTCTCACAAAACCTTACAAGATCTCTCAAAGAAATCTACGAAGTTTCAGAACAGCATAACTTGACCTCCATGAACCAGAATGGAGAGATTTTTGATCCAAAACAGAGACGAGAAGGGGCTCTACGATAACTGAGAGATGAAGATGCCTCATGAAAGAGGGCTTGTTGCCTTGACGGAATAAGGGCTTGTGCCTTGACGGAGCAAGGGCTTGACTCTCTCTCGACGGAAATCTCTCTCAATGGAAGATGCTCACAATCACTCAAGAGAACTCTCAATCTCACAATCTCTCTCACACTCTCAAGAATCTCAATGTCTCAGCGGAAGACAAGGAAGCTCTGATACCATGAAAAAATATGAAGAGGGGAGAGGAGAAGAGTGGAGATGAGGAGAGAGGGCACAGCTAGAGAGCACACCACAAATGACTAACTGTACACTAGAATTAGTTGAAAAAATAGAATATATACAAACCCTTTTAGGGTTAGGGTTAGGGGATCTAACCCTTTCCTTTATAGCACTCTATAAGGTTAGTGCTATGCACATATGATCACGTGATGGTGCTATGCACACATGATCACATGATGTTGAGTGTGAACTCTCAACAATGCCATGACCCTTATAGTAATCAAAAAGTTCAAGCCACCATAGTACTGACTAGAAGATGGAGATTAAAGTGATGAGCATGATGTGATCCCAACCAAATGTGCGATGAACATTGGCCCATCAAGGAGATATACATTAACCTCCAATGACTCATACAACAATTCTACAATTATTACATTAGAAGACCCACAAAACATGTTCCATACAAGACTATAAAAAACAAAGTGAAAGTTCCTCTTTTTTCCCTTTCTATACCCAAATCCTATAAATATAAATTCTAAAATGAATTCCACATACTTTAGATATGAAATCACATAGTGAATCCATTAGAATTAATTGAAGTGACTACTTTAGATATGAAATCACAAAGTAAATCCATTAGAATAAATTGAAGTGACTACTTTCTATGTCCTCTAATTCATGAAACAGACCTATGCAAATGCCAAAATAGACAAACTAGAATTCAAATGCCTACACTACTCAACACCTTGTTTAATGTCAAAAGGGTGCATGATTGGAATACAATCATAGCTCATGTCTATGATCCAAGGTATGTTCCATTTTTTGACATGGAATTTGTAGCAATCAGATTCAATGCACTGCTACAAAAAAATAACAAAAGTTGCATGCCTTCTAGTTTTCAAACCTTGTACATCATTATAGTATGTGAGATGAAGGTAGAGGAGTGGCTTAGAAAAAAATTTGGGAGATGCTAAACCATGTGATGAAAACACATGGAATTAATGGTGTGGACTTCTATGGGTTCATGGGAGATGAAGCAACTGCACATTGGCATGCTATGAGAGCCATATATGGAAAGGGAGAGGAAATTCCAATACAAGGAAAGGAGGGAACATGTTTGTTCCACTTCAAAGATAGCTTGACAAAGCATACCGATCAATGCATTACCAAGGATTGTCATCATAGACACCAAGAACTTTGTGAAGAATGGAGACATGAAAAGGACAAGAATGATGCTACAATAAGATTAAGTTATTTTGGAGATTAGGGGGGGCAGCATATTTGGACCAAATCCAATCATCATTGGATAGTTGGTTGGCATGGTGGTATGTTCTCTACTCACTGGGGGAGATACATGAACTCTATGAGTTTCTCTTTCATTGTGTGTGCCTTGTAAATTTGTTGAAATTTCTAAATGGAGTTTGTCTTGGCACAGCTACTAAACTTAGTCAAAACATGCCAATTGGTTGCCATCCGTATCGTACCAGTCACAATTTTTTGTGTATGATTCTTGTGTGGGATGGTGACTACCATAATGCAAAGTACAAGGTATGCATCCTATGTAAAAGGATGACTCATAGGTATGGGACCAAGTATGGAAATTTTATCAAGAGGTGACATCGAATAGGAAGGATGCTATAAGAGGGACATCCTTTGGGAATATTGCTAGAAATACATTTGGTTTTGCATCAGTAACCACACCAAGTGTTAGGCTGGATGTAGATGAGGTCAGTATTGTGAGGAAAAGGCCCCATGTGGAGTGGTTGAAAGAGATAGATTATGTTTCAGATAGGGCATTCATAGCTGGCAAGCATGGCTGTTGAATCCCATGTTCACAAAAAAATATGGGAAATATGGCATATTCCCATATTGATGGAAGAAAGAAGTGGGGTAAATTGATATCTAGGGGAATTAGCTCAAAGAGTTCCGTGGCTATTAGCTTTTTTTCTAAGAGGGATCATAGTGTGAGACAAAGCATGCAATTTATGTGGTTTTCCCTGATAACATCATTCACACATGACATTTGAACAAAGCTATTGTCAACCCACCATCTTTGCCTCTTGGACATTGGTGTGTTGTACACGACACTAATTTGGGTCAAGTTGAGGTTGATAGACTCAACAAAAGATAGCTACCTACTAGAGTTGGATTGTGCACAAAGCGATGCATCGACAGAGCCATTAGTGAGACAACCCAACTATATACTTGGGGATCAGCAAGAAGGGGGGAATTCAATTGGCAAAATAAGGCATCAAAGATCAATATCAAAGGCAGCAAATAATATGATGAAGTGGGCTTTGGATCTTAAGGTAGTTTTGTCACATGAGGAGATAAAAATACCAAAAAGATATGTAATATTCCATCTTAAGAGCTTGGGCACAAACCCATAGGTGAGGAGTATCAGGTGTAAATCTCAAATAGCCCTCATTATTCATGTCAAGACTTCACAAAAAGAGCTGACAAGGAAAAATTTACGCCATGCAAACAATGTACTTCTATTACATGTGGTTGTGTTGGGTCTTCATATGGATACAAATATGTGTTGGATCTTGAAATGGATATAAACATGTGTATTCACGAGCCATGACTTGCAGTGGGACTCATTTGTTTCATATCCTTAGCCATTTAAGACACTATCCAATCATTTGACATATTGAGTACTCTATTGGATTATTCTAGCTCTATGCAAAGTCCTTGCCTAGACAAGATTTTGTGTGTATTGATTTTGGAATATATAGCTTTATTAAAGGGCTTTTTATTCTCTTTTAAAGAACAAGAGTTTGTAGGGCTCTTTTCTCCTTGCACTATGTGGCATTTGTGAAAAATGACCCCACTTCCCAATACTTCCTAACCTTTACTTTCTAGGTTCTAAATTTTTTTCCTAACTTATTATATGTGTATATCCAATCCTATTGGCAAGGACCTAACTTAGTGTCCTATTCTTAATAAATTCCCCCTCCCCGCATTTGCTTATGTACCACTAATTACTCGCACATCCCGCACTTTCATACTCCTAGCTGCATGGCCAACCCTCTCCCCGATTAACCCTCCTTGCCCCTTTATATATGACATTCTCTACCCTAAGTACCCTCAAATCTTGCTGCCCTCTACCCACTGTGTAAGGCTACTCTGACTATGCGCCCCTCGGAGTCCCAGTCTTGCTCTTTGCCCCGCGTTCCAATGCTCATCCCATTGCAGGCTACCCTAATTGTCTATGATCAGCTGCATATTCTAGACCACATACTGAGACCCACTACAGACTGACTCGACTCCCCGCATGAGCTCTTAAGCATTACTCCTTGGAAGATCGCCGCCACCCATACTGCTTCGGACTTCACTATCTCATGAGTGACTCGATCACACTTTCTCACATATACTCTAGAGGCTCTAGAGTCCACACAGATGTGCCATCACAGTACTGCCCCCTGCGCCACTATCGTACTCTACTCCATCCTTCAATCACCAGTCCACTCAAGGACACACAGGTGTGCATAGTACACACATATACACCTCTCTCTTTTTAACTCATTTTTTACTTGGTTTATTCTCTTATCTTTTATTTAATTATATGACCCCCCTCCCCTCCTCATTTTCTACTTTGTTTATTCCAATTCCCTTTTTACATCTTTAGATAAACCCCCTTTTTTTACTTACATTTAACAAAACCACTCCCCCCCTTAAACTTTCCTTATAAGATGCTTTTTCACTTTATTATCGTTACTATTTCAAATCCCCCCCCCCCCTATTTCTACATATTTCTAGCTTGTACTTTTTATTTTCTTACCCTTAATTTGCTACAAATTACGCCTCTTTTTCTTTATAATTCCTAACATATCTCTCTACTTCCTTCCTAATCGATCTATCTCCTAAATAATCTCTCTGACCAATATTTCTTTATGCTCTTAACTATCTCTTGCTAGTTTCTTCCCCCTCCTTTGGTTTTAAACTCCTTTGGAAAGTCCCCTCTTACTTATTGTATTTCTCAACCCCCCCGCCATTCACTATCCTTCCTACTTCACTACAATTGTGTCTAAAACTCACCTTATAATTTCTATCCTCTATCCTCTAATACATACCCCCCCTATGCTAGATATTTACATTTAAATATTAATACCTAAGTTCCCCCTCTCTATATATGTATTTTTAAGTTCCCCCCCTCTCAAGTATTTATATCTAACCCCCCCTTCCCCCGTCTCTATATACACATTTCTCCTTGCCTCCCCCTCATCTCTATATAGGTATGTTCCCCCTTTATTTCTACTTATTTTGTTTAGTTCTCCTTCCCTCCCCCTTCTCTATTATTTTCCCTTTAGTTTCCCTTATAGTTCCCCTTCGATTTTCACTTTCGAATTAACCCCCTCATCCCTCCCAAATCCCCCCCCCCTCCTTGTTTAAATTACATTTCCACAAAACCCATCTTTTTACACTTAATTTCTTACATTGTGTGGGTTAAGTTCATTGCTAAGCTTCTAATTTATTGTGACCCCGATAACAAGGGAGGACTATTTATGACACGTGTCTTCCCAATTTAAGTTAACTTGGTTCTTATCATGTTTTCTTGTTGGATTCTCCTCTTTAGTAAATGAGATGCTTGTCAGGACTACACCAGCGTTACTATTGTTTACATTATATATATTCCCTAAATTCTCTTTTATTCTCCTTCATCTTCCCTACTTCTCTTAGTTTTCCCTAATTTTCCTTAATTATTCTTCCCCCTTTTTTCTAACACTTTATCTCCTTTTTTTTCTTTATATTTAAATCAATTTTTTCTTTTTTCTTTAATATTTGTTACCTATTTTTCCTACATTACTTCAATATTTTAAAAAAAAAAGAACCCCTACTTATCTTTTTCACTATCATTTAATTTTCCCCCCTTCCCCCTTTTTTTTTTCTTTAAATTAATTTCCTGTTTATTTTTAAAATTCCCCTCCCTTTGTCTTTTTCAAAATTTTCATCTTACCCTTTTCTATATAGCCTTTATGGACCTATTTTCTATATGTATATTTTCTTGCTCTTTTTTTCTTGTTTTCTAGTATCCTATTTTTTTAGCACTACTTTATTATTTTTTACTCGTAATTAACTATAATATTGTACACCTTACTAAAGTCTAGTAATCTATTATTTTCTTTATTCTAAACCCTTTTTTACTTAATTTCTTGTTTGTTTATAACTCCCCATGGCTCTTTTCTCCTTACACTACGTGGCATTTGTGCAAATGATCCTCAAAGCTCACTGCCCTCTACCCATTGCGTAAGGCTACTCTGACTACGCGCTCCAGGGAGTCTCGGTCCTGCTCTCTACCCTGCACTCCAGCGCTCACCCCGTTGTGGGCTACCCTAATTGTCTATGACCAACTGCAGAGTCCAGACCACGTACTGAGACCCGTTGCAAACTGACCTGTCTAGAATCTCAAGAAGATTGAATTGAGAGACATGGATAGATTTCTATAAAAGGACCATTCAAACACGCCAAAAGGTCACCGAAAACTATAGTGTGGTGAGTAATACATGGTTCATATACAACTCTTAAAGAAGCTGTGGGCAACAAAATACTGTTTACATACATATAGCTATATTGTGTCAAGCAAATGACTATCAAAATGCACCCAAAAAGTCAACACAAGCTACTGTGGTCATACAATATTTGTATGCACCTATGCAAGTTCCTTTGATATAACCAAAAGTAGAGATAATGCCCTTCTTAGCAAGCAGGTAGAGCTTGGTAGAGTTAGTGCAGATTGGTGAATGAACATGTGTATCTTCTCATCTAGACCCAAGTATTGCATATAAATGTAATACACATGTTTGCATGGGATATATCAGCAGAGCCCTTGGGCAAGTTGGTTGTGCATAGCGTCACCCCAGGTGCAGAGCCTTGGAAGGTCCTCTTATGTGAGGGCTTCTCAGGAACACCCCACGCATTGTGGGGCAGTGGCATCATTCACAAAGATGGATCTTCTTAGAGGGAGCTCAGAGGCCCCTCTTATGGGAAAGGGTTCCCCATTGATGAGGAGCCTCCATAGGGTTTGGCAGAGATTAGCAAGGGGCCTCATTCGTGCTCATCCCCAATGCAGAGATGAGTTCGAGTATCAGCCCCTTGTTTGGCACCTAAAGATCAAGGATCAGGATGGTGGGCGTATGCTCGTGCAGCGGACTCATATTGGTTGGGCACAGTGGGACAGTGGACCAGTTGGCTCCTTTGGTAGATGGAGCAAATTACCCATGGAGGCACAAGCGAGGCTTGTCGCCTTAGCGCATTTGCAAGATAGGGCAACTGATGAGAGAGATTGACCTAGCCATCCTTGAGTCTTGGTGGGAGCGACTTTGCGTGTAGATGGACAGCAGATGGTTGGGTCAGTTTTCTCGGACTGGTGTCCCCTTGAGGATGATGATGCAGATGGGCAGCATGTAATGTGTTTTTTTTCATGTAGGACTAGGAGGCCTACTCCAGGCACTCACTGAGAGAGACCCAGAGATGGATGGGAGTCTGGATGGGATTCATTGCTAGATGATAAAAGTGGTGGGACATTTGGGGAAGGAGTGGCACATTGATCCTCCAAGTATCCTAGAGCAAGATGCCTCCAGAGGGTACCTCTAGCTTTGGGAGGGTAGGCCCTTGAGGGAGGTCTAGTGGGATCCAAGAGAGTGGTTTTGCAAGTTCATTGATCTCAGTAATGTGGTGGCTAGCAAGGTGGATGCAACTATTGGAGGTCAAGATTGTATGCATGATTTGAAGACTACTGTGAGAAGGAAGCGGTCAAAATCTCTCTCAGAAGTAGTGTATGCAAATGATTCACATCATCCAGAATACGAGTATGTAAATCAGCCAAGAAAGAGAAGACAAAATACCACACCAATCTTGAAAACAAATCAATATGTTGAAGAAGAGGTAGTACACAAGACTATGTGGGCTATAAGAAGAACTAATGCAGGTAGTGAGGTGAGGTGTCAAGGATACTTAGAGGACAAAGGAATCAAATGCCACAAATTGATAGATCACTAGGGTAGGACGGGAAAGAGAGGTGTTCCTGCACCTAGCTTTTTTGGGAGAATCAACACCAAAGTAGTCATTCGAAGGCAATTGATTTGGTTTTGTGGGGATAACATGGACCACACATGGACACCATCAAATTGCATTGAAGGAAAACCACCTGAGGTGCCGAGGGAGTGGCCTATTGAGAAGGGGACAAGCCTGGATGAGGAAGACATGAGGTTATTAGTAGCTAGAGGATTTAGATTAAAAAAGCAATGCACTCTCTTGCAGCTCCATATTTATAGAGCCTGGTTAGCACCTACTAAGCTTTTAGTGAAAATTAGCAAAACATTATTTTCATATTTATCATGTTTATTGCACCATTTAGTAAAGCTACATGCATCAAAATAAGCATTGTATGAAGTATTGCTAGTCAAGTTCAAAGCACGATTGCCTATTTAAGGCTATCGTTTCTCAAGAGTAGGATGGTAGGAGAGCGCAATTACGCTCTTCTTTTTCCAAGGGGTGTTTCAAAATAAAATCATTGGACATAACATGTCCAATCATGATGGCCTTATAGTTTTTCGGACTCATGGGATCCCTTGTCTTGTGAATTGGAATAATAGTGTTTAGATTCCAGGTGTGGGGGAAACCATTGCAAACTACTTCATTGAATAGCTTTGTCAAGATTCGGGCTAGTGTACCAATACTGTGTAAGACACAAGTTGTGCCAATGTCTTATTTTGTTGTAAGGATGCCATCATCGCATAGTTGATGTTTACACCTCACATCGTATAAGAAATTCCATAGTTCAAATTATGTTGATAGATGTGAAGATGATGGAAGGCCTAATCCACCTCCATTCTAGTTAGCTTGAAAGAAATTTCTTGATTATTTAAACTTGAACGTGTGGCATTAGATTGTGCACAAGGGAACTAATGTGCCTACTTGTCATTCTCACGAGCAATATTTAGTACTAAACAAGGTGTTTGTATATTTTCCATGGTTTTTATTGAGCATCCATCAAGCATCATAGAGCGGCCTTGCACTAATGTGCCCATTTGTTATCATATCGTCATAAATGCTTAATCCTAACTCAATTTGCCAACCTTAGACTTGGTTAGGTGTTCAAAAACTACTTTAAACTTGCTTAGGTAAGTTTGATGGCAAACCAACCAATCAAATGCTTATGTAGAATGGAGGTCTCTAGTGATAACACCATGTGCTTTGAGGGGTAATTTAAAAAACCCCACTAAAATTACAAAATTTAAGATACTTTTAGATTCAAGATTTTTGTTTTGTTAAAGAAACCCTTGGGTATGTAAACATTTCGTGAAAATGTTCATAAAGATAAACTCCCCTTGTTGACTATACATATTAAGGTTGCATTCCTCAAAGCTCAAATGTTAATCTTTTTGAACAAAGGTTCTAAGGTTTCATTTCTTTGGTGACCCCTCAGTGCAATTGCACACTATTAAAAATGACCTCTAATGGTACATAAAGGTCTCCATCATCCTCTTTGCAAATGTGAACGTAGCTATGACCAAGCGATGACCATCTTGATAGAATACAAGTTCTTGCTTTTCTTTGAGATTTAGTTCATATTATAGCAATGACTATAGACAAGAGTATCTCACTTTGCAATACTAAAAATAAGTCCATTTATATACATATATGCTCTCATGTACAAACACATGAGCATCCATTTATACAAATATATTTCCAATCAATTCAAAATAGTGAAAGCATAACAAATAAAATTGAAATCTCAAAGCACAAACCTCATTGGCAAAGAAAGAACTATTGATATAGAAGACAAAGGGTGACTTACACCATTTATCAAGGGAGAATATCATATTTCTCCTTTTCAATCAGCAGTCATGATGAAAGTTACTACGCAGCACGATCAAACAAAGTTGACATCCAATATATAAACTTGAAAATATAAGCTTTTCTGTTCTCCGGAAGAGTATAAGCAAAAGTGCTTATAACAGCAGCAAATGAAGATACACACACATTGATCGTTAAAGTTACACAACGAAGACACGGTAGTCACAATAAAATCCACAAACAAAGCTAGACTATTTAGTTCTCCATCTTTGCTCCATACAGTTTGACAAAGGTGCATGTCTGTGCACATGTCTCTCCACAAGCCATCTTTGATGCATAGAGTTTGACAGAGGTGCATGCACATGTCTCTGCACAAGCCAAGCGTATGCGTATTTGCCTACAGCCATGGAGTTTGCACTTGCTCTCAACCAAGAACAATGCAAACATGAAGATAGATGCAGATGGTAAACAAATGTGAGCGCACGCACAAAGGAAGAAAAGAGAACTGTGAGCATACACACACACACAACAAGAAACAGAGATACATTCAATTCCCCATTCCCACCCTCAGAATGAACAGGGCCTCCCTCCCTATTCAGCTTCGAATTCCCAACTCCAGAAAGAACATACGTTTCAATTCCTCATTCCCACCCCCAGAACGAACAGGGCCTTCCACCCTCCATTCCCATGTCTGAGTGTGGACACATGCAGACAGGTACAAAAAGGCTTACACAGATACGTATACATTTTTTCAATTCCTCATTCCCACCCCCAAAACGAACAGGGCCTTCCACCCTCCATTCCCATGTCTGAGTGTGTACACATGCAGACAGGTGCAAAAAGGCTTACACAGATACGTATACATTTTTTAGTAATCTGACACATGCCCCTCCCCCTTCCCCTCCCCCTCTCACCTTCTCTCAGTGTGTATATGCGCACGCACGCACACAATGTATACATCTTTGTGTCCATATGCACGGAGACAGGAGGGCAGAGAAGTACACAGACACCTGCGTGCTCAGTGTCTGTCTCACCACATCTCTCTTTGAATTGGAGCCTTAACTTTCCTGCAATAGCCTCCATAGAAAATCCCCTAACCTGCTTCCTAACTAACTACTCAGGATGTGGCTTATTGCTAGCATGCTTTTGTATTGATTGAGAAAATGTGATTTTGAAGGTCATGTACTTCTGCATCCTAATTTACTTGTAAGTGATTTGTTCACGAGCTCCTACTACAGTGTCTACAAATGCAAACCATCCTTCAATGTGTTTATACAATACACTCAAGTTGCATGAAATCATTGCATTCAGAAACTTCACGACTAGAATACAACCACCTCTGTATAAGCTTGCGCTATATACAGACCATCAGTCCCTTAGTAGTCCCAACCGTCCCCACGGCTACCAAACTCCCATTTCTTTAATGTAAGGCCACCATACAGCTCAGAAAACTTCAGAAGGCAATTCGTTCTTTTCATATAATGAACTTTGGTGTCCCTACTGATTGCTGAAGTCGAAAATTTTGATGTGTCCACAGCCCATGCAGGATGAATGTATTCAACTGTACGTGAGGCTGTACTGTTTGCTAAAAGAAAATTTAAAAGAATGTCCTCACAATTAAACAGCTCATCTACCAAAACTCTTCCTTGTTCTGCTTCTTGACTAAAGTACTTTGAGAAAGCCGTTTCACTATCTAGAAAAGCAGCACCTGTCAGGATCATATTGTATCCCCTATTGTTGCGGGCATACCTCTCATTTCTGTATTTTAGAGTCCCATCGATCAGTCGAGGATAGAAACCAACTATTCTCTCTGGATGGTCACGCCATGCTTTAAAAGCCCGCTCCAAATCATCACATGTCATCATTATATCATCATCCAGTTCAAAGACAGCTCTGGTCTTGATCCTACTATCAGGTTCAAACCGATTGTTTAATGAGTTTTTTTGCTCCACTCGAATGCGTACAGGTACTGCAGAGTCAAAGTCGGTTTCAGGGTTTGGAGGCTGCCCCTTATTCCAAATCACCACTATCTCTCGAACTGAAGCGCAACGAGAATAATGCTTGATATACATTTTAAGATTCCACATGCGTGCTTCATATGTCATTGTGACCATTGTGAACTGTGAATACCGACCCTCCACTGGATATGGCTCCTCTGCCCCATTTCCACCAAAAAAAGACCTTACTCCAACACAAACTGAGACAACACCAATGAAAAAGCACAGAAGCAAAAGAGACGCGCCTGCACAGCCACTAAATCGGATTTTGCCTCTTATGGCAGAACTACTCCTGTTCAACTTAGATAGTGCTCGGTGCAATTTTGATGTGACCTGAGGTCGTACCCACAAAGATGACACATCACTTCTCTTTCCTGCACTCAGGCACTTGCTCAAAGGGAATACACACCGTACAACACCAAAAATAATCCCAAAAAGGATGATGAGTGAGATAAGAACCAAGAAAGCCATAGAACCCATGAAATACCGCGCAACAAGATCACCAGAGGGAACTCTGTCCCCATCCATTACTGCAATCCACTGTCCTGATGGCAACTTCTGGGCATCTAAGTGGTGATAGCGCAAACCATTCCAAGCATTGCGACCCTTCTTCGACTCTTCTAGACCCAGTGAAACCTTGATCTCATGAAACTTGTCTGTGGTGAGGGTCTCAACTCGAAACAACCGCACTCGGCGCCCATAAGTCTCACCACAGTCTTGTCCCACCCGGTAGAGCTGACCCTCATATACAAATGGTCTCCCACCATTGCGAGCACCTAAGCTCCGATCCACATTATACACTGGGTTACCTTTATGTTGTTTCCAAGGACCAAAAGGTGTGCTTGCATACCAGATTTCGAGTTCCCCATTCTTTTTTGCACCAAACCTGTGAAAATCTGAGCCAAAAATCCAAAAAATACTGTTAAATTCCACCATTGTTGCATCCACAAGAGGCCTTTTTATAAGGACCCTGTCTAAGATCCAATCAAGAGGAAAATTCCGTGCACGATAGAGTCGAAGATCCCCCTTCTCATTCCCCTCTGGCATCATGTATACCTGCAAAGCAAGGAGCCATGGTTTGACACCAAATTCATTCAAACAATGCTGAAACTATGCTTAAAAACAAATAATAAATCAAAAGTTCTATTTCCCCTACATCTCCTAGTGCACACTTGCTGCAAAATGGGGGTTGGGCGGGGGGGGGGGGGGGGGGGCGGGGATTTTTGTTCGAGCACAGTTGACTCTTAAGGGAGATATGATTCAAACACACCAGCAAGCCATTTTTTAGAGTGTGATTTCATACTATGTAAGGAGCAGCTGTATGCTAATAACTTGCAAGGAAAAGGACAAAGATGAAGTGAAACTACCTCATTATGAAACTACTTAGGACTTTGGATACAAGACATATCAACAATTTCAAAACAAGCAAATGCAAAAGAGAATATAAACTTGTCAAGAACTCTACAAAATCTGGGCTTACAAGTAACTTATGTATCAGCACTATACAAAAATTAAACGAATAGAATCAAAGAAGGTTTACTCTATTTTCTAAAGACACAATATGCAAGAGTCAACACTGGAACACAAACAACGTGACTTCCTTTTCTACTTATGCACATGATGAATTCCACTCACACTCACATCCTTGCAGCAATTAATGCAATGCCAATGTAAGTGATAAACATCAAGACAAGGAGCAGCATGAACAGGTCCAACATTCAAACAATAAGTCACAGCACCCCGAGGGTTTAGGACGTGTATAAGTGCAAGCATGCATGCCATGCACATGTGCAATTGCTTGTATAGGCGATGTTGTAGAGCAGCTTTTAACATCCCGCTCTTTACTTTTGAAGTTCAGCCCCCTCTTTCCAGTGTGCCATCCAATCATGCCAATAACAAAAATCAAATTGATTCAGTGTTCATTAGTCAAAATTATTGCAATTATGTTCCTGGACCCAATGACATGGCATTGGCATTCCCATGTCAGAGATGATCTGCCAGTCTAGCCGCATTCCACGCAGGTCATAAGGAGAAACGTCCCCATGTCATCAGCAATTCCAACGTTAAAGGCTGTAGATCTAGTCAGGACTCAGAATGCATAGAGAGAGATGAATCAGGGAACATGCCCAACTCATCCTCTGAAAATAAAACCTGCACAATTCTCTTGATAGTAATACAGGCTTTTATTGTTCCATCCTATTATTAGAACCGTTGCACCGAAGAACCATGTCCCTGGATAATCCTGGAACATGCCTGTAAAAGCAAACTAGGCGGGGAGACTGAACATTACACCAGTTAGAAATAAGTGACCCATAAGGTAAAAATAATATACTCCATTATAGATAGCAGGGCCTAGCTACGACGACTTCCCCATCCATGCCATTAGCACCCAACGGAGAGTGTATGTTGGAGTGCGCGGGTAGCGAAAGCGTGAAGATTTGCAGCAGAGGAAGTGAACAGGTGAGTGAGAGTGACAGAGAGAGTACGAGCTGATTTTGGGTGTACCAACAATGTGTTGGTACACAAAGAATAAGATGTATTTATACTTAGGGCCCATAAGGGTGCATTCACATGTACAGCATAAATAATACACGTGTTTTATACACGGAGGTGAATAAAGGACCTTTAGCCCAACAACAAGGACCTTTAGCCCAACAACCTCCCACTTAAAGGTCCGGAGTGAACCTTTAACCAACTCCCACTAGTTGTATGCAATGCTCATGCTGAGCCTTGCCAAGACTTTTAGTGAGAACATCTGCAGGGTTGTCCTGTGTTTTAATTTTGGTCAATGTGATTTGACCATCTTCCAGAATCTGTCTGATAAAATGATATCGCACATCTATATGTTTTGTGCGTGAATGATACATGGCATTCTTAGCCAGATACACAGCACTCTAGCAATCACATCCCAACACTGGAGTACTCATAGACATGCCAAGATCTGTAACAATTCTGCTCAATGATATAGCTTCTTTAGAAGCTTCAGTAGCTGATATATATTCAGCTTCAGTAGTACTCAGTGCTACAATATTTTGCAACCTGGAACACCAAGAGACAGCCCCACCAGCAAGTGTAAAGACATACCCGCTTGTGGACCTTCGAGTATCCAAGTCCCCTGCCATGTCTGCATCACAATAACCCTGCAAACTAAGTGCACCCTGCCCATAGCAAATACACTTTCTTTGTGTACTCTTCAAATATCTAAGAATACACTTGACGGCCTCCCAATGTGGTTTGCCAGGATTTGACATAAACCTGCTGACAACTCCCACTGCATGAGCAATGTCTGGACGAGTAGCCACCATAGCATACATAAGAGAGCCACAAGCTGATGCATAAGGGACTCCCTTCATAGCATTGGCTTCCATGTCATCTTTTGGGTTATTGGCTTTACTAAGCTTAAGGTATGGAGGTAAAGGTACTCCAAGAGGCTTAGCTTCAGCCATGTTAAATCTGTCCAGTACCTTTTCAATGTACTTTTCTTGAGATAAGAACAACAATTTCTGCGTTCTATCCCTTCGAATCCTCATGCCCAATGTATGCTCAGCATTCCCCAAATCTTTCATTGAGAAAGCTGATTTCAGCTGGTCTTTGAGAGCATCCAAACTGGTCTTTCTCTTTCCAGCTAACAACATGTCATCCACATACAAAAAAAGTATGATGGGGCTGCCATCTGTATCCTTTTTCATGTACAAACAATGATCTGCATGGCTGCGTGTAAACCCATGAGAGAGCATAAAGGTGTCAAACTTTTTGTACCACTGCCGTGGTGCTTGTTTCAGCCCATACAAGCTGCGTTTTAGTTTACACACCAACTGCTCTTTTCCGGGAACCACAAAACCCTCAGGCTGTTTCATGTAGATCTCCTCATCAATGTCACCATGCAGAAAAGCTGTTTTCACATCCATTTGGTACAGCTCTAAGTCCAATACAGCCGTGAGAGCAAAAAGCACACGAAGTGTGGTCATCTTCACAACAGGTGAGAAGACCTCCTGGAAGTCAATCCCTTCCTTCTGTGCATACCCTTTGGCAACAAGTCGTGCCTTGTACTTGGGTTTCCCATCAACTGTCTTCACTTTGTAGACCCATTTGTTTGGAAGAGCCTTCCTTTCTTTGGGTAATGACACAAGCTCCCAAGTATCATTAGCATACAGAGATTTAATCTCTTCTTGCATAGCTAGCTCCCACTTATTGCTGAATTTGCATGACTTGGCCTCTTTATAAGTAAGGGGCTCACCCTCATCAGTAAGCATTACATAATGCAAAGAGGGGTCACACCTTTGTGGCTGCCTTCTTAGGCGTGTAGACCTGCGTACCCAATGATCTACATTGTCAGGAATCGGGTCTACATCCGGAGGAATGTTATTTTCAGCATTTATTGGCTGCTGTAAGCCATTTTCAGCATGCTGTTCATGCTGTACAGCACCTTCATTTTCATTTTCAGCACCTGCATTTTGATAATCAGCAAGTCTATCTTGCTGTCCATGACCTCCCTGTACTTCTATTTGCTGTCCATCATCATCTGGCTCAAACATAACCGGCTGATCTTCAGTTTCAGCCTGTGGTACAGCACCATGAGGCTCATCATTTGAAGTAATAGGTGGCTGCAAATTCTGAAATTTGACCTGTTTCATGTCTTCATCAGAGGCTATAGTACTTTTCAGCAACTTTGCCTCATTAAACACAACATTACGGCTGCAAACCATTTTCTTAGACTGAGGTAGCCACACTCTGTAGCCAAATTCACCCTCATCACCATAGCCCATAAACAAACCTTTGGTGGATTTCGGGTCAAGTTTATTCCTCTGCCCATCTCTAACATGCACAAAAGCATCACAGCCAAAAATCCGTAAATGGTCATATGAGGCCGGTTTGCCAGACCAAACCTCCTCAGGAATGCCATTATTTAAGGACCTGTTTGAGTAAAAGGAATTTTTCATTTGCTTGCCAAACTGACAGTCATTACAAAATTCAAGCTTAGAGCCTTTTCCATCAACCCTCTTCAAAGAGGCAAGGACATCAAGTCCTTTCTGGCTCATATGGCCTAATCTCTTATGCCATAGCTCCAAATGACAGCCAATTTCAGCAACTGCAAGAAACTTGCCATTCAAAGCTTTACAGTGCAGACAATATAAAGTGCCCTTCTTGGTTCCCTTAGCAATCAGCATGGAACCCTTTTTCAATTTCCACAAACCACCACCAAACAATGTGGTGTAACCATGCAAGTCAAGCTGTCCAACAGATAGTAAACTCTTCTTGATGCCACGCACATATCTGACATCTTTCAACACAAGTTCTTGCCCATTATCTAAAGACAAGTGTATGGTGCCAATCCCATCAATGCTGCAAGCATGATTATTTCCAAGGTAAACCATGCCATAACAGTCTGCATCAAATGTAGCAAAACACTCCAAACATGGAGTCACATGGAAAGAGGCACCAGAGTCTACAATCCAAGTTTGAGTGACACCATCATCAACTGACAAAAGTGCATCAATCACATCAGCCTTGGTGATCTGCATATCCTGCATGTGACATACAAGGGCATCATAATCAACTGCACATAGTACATCAGCCTCTACATCCGAGAGCTCCTCTATGACTACACTGGAGGCCACATTGGCCTTTTCTTTGCCTTTGGCTCCCTCAGATGCATCTATCTTTTCCTCTTTCTCTTTCTGTCTCCTGCATTCTTCTCTCTCTTGTTCCTTCTTGTAGTACCTGCAATCAGGCTTCTTGTGGCCCTTCCGACCACACTGATAGCAAGTAATGTCACTCTTATCCTTTCCTTTGCTCTTGCTCCTGCTTCTCTGTCCAGCATTTGCATTTTTCTTTTCAGCCCTGCCTCTAACATTATAAGCTGAGTTGCTGCCTTCTCCACTAGACTTATGCCTAATTTCTTCATTTAAGATCGACCCCCTCACACCATCATATGTGAGATTGGGGTTATTACTGAGAGATACAACCAAAGTCTCCCAAGAGTCAGGCAGTGTCATGATCAAAAAGATCGCCCTCAACTTGTCATCAAAGTTCAAACTTGCATCCTTGAGATGATTTAAAATGCCAGTAAATGCACTCTAGTGCTCTGCTGCAGGCTTGGACTCATCCAGCCGCATATTCACCAACTTGCGCATTAAATGCACCTGATTCACAGGTGTAGTGATCTCATAAGTAGTTTTCAACTTTTCCCAGATTGCATGACCAGTGTCTAAACCCTTAATGTCTGTCAAAATGTCATCAGTGACACCCATCTTAATGTAAGCCACAGCCTTTTTATTGACTTTGGCCCAATCTGCATCAGACATTTGTGCGGGTTTATCCAACTGCAAAGCATCCTCACAGTCCTTTAAGAACAAAATGCCCTGCATACGATCTTTCCAAAGATCAAATCCCTGACCATCAAAACGTTTGATTTCCATCAAACTTTTAGTGTCGGAACTGGAAGAAGCTGCTGCCATTTTATCACAAGCACAAGAGTAAATGCACTGAACTGCAAGAGCACACTCTAGAACCAGCAAATACACTGCTGTTCTTAACCAACCAGCAATAATCCTCTGCTGTTTTTACATAAACCAGCCACAGCACGGGCAAATAATGCAGAAATTTATCAAATTCTGCACAAAATCCCAAATTTCCAGGTCCAAAAGTGCATAAATGTCAGCCAATCTGACTCAGCTGAGCATAAATACATCAATACATGAAAAGCCCCCATTTTTCTCGGTCCAATGCCAAGAAATTTTACTCAGAAGAAATTTGACAAAATCCCCAAATTAATTGAGGTCAATGCGCACAATGTCTGCAATTTCTGACACAGATGTCACTGTCAAGCATAAACAGCATCAAATCTGGGAAAAGCCCCAAATTTCAGCCAAGAAATTGCTCAAAACTGTGAACTGTGCCTGCGCGCCCGAACCGGGGCCTGTGTAAGTGTGTGAAATCACACAAAAAACAGCCAGCAGACTGTCGTGACCTGGAGAAAACGTGACCTGAAGTCAGGCGTGACCAGGCGTGACCAGCCGTGACCTGTCGCTGACCTGAAATGCTGACTGACGCTGACCTGGGAGCTGTCACCTGACTGTCGCCTGTGCAGGAAAGTGACGATTTGAGCTGTCGCTTGCTGTCGCCTGCCTGGGAGCTGTCGTCTGACTATCGCCTGCCTGCAAGCGTGACGTCTGCACAAAATGTGACTGACACGCTGCCTGGGAAACTGCCGCCTGCACAAAACGTGACCTGGCTGACTGGCCAGAGCAAAACGTGACCAGTGCTGACCTGGAATGGCTGCGCCTGACCTGTCTGGGTACAGACTGAGCAAAAACGACCTGAGACACTGTCGCCTCGATGCGCGCGCAGCTGCCTGATGAAAAACGACCTGATGATTTCTTCGCGCGCAACAATGGCGATGGCTCGCACGGGCTTCGAACAACGCGCAGACCTTAGCCGAAGCTCTGATGCCAGTTGTTGGAGTGCGCGGGTAGCGAAAGCGTGAAGATTTGCAGCAGAGGAAGTGAACAGGTGAGTGAGAGTGACAGAGAGAGTACGAGCTGATTTTGGGTGTACCAACAATGTGTTGGTACACAAAGAATAAGATGTATTTATACTTAGGGCCCGTAAGGGTGCATTCACATGTACAGCATAAATAATACACGTGTTTTATACACGGAGGTGAATAAAGGACCTTTAGCCCAACAACAAGGACCTTTAGCCCAACAGTGTAGACCTTGTCTAAGCACATGTTCTCAATAACTACAATAGACTTGGAGAGCATGGTTGACACAAATACTCAATAAACTAGCCCAAAGCAAGAAACATCAAGGAAAGCAAAGAGAACATCAAAGAAACCTATCTACCATGTATACACACTCGACTTAAACAAACCCCCTTGTTTGTATATATTCTTCCCACTCGTGCTGATAGACAGCTCACATATCCATTACATAAATTATTGCACCACCTAAGATTACACCATCCAAGGTGAAGAGAGAGACAAAAAAGATTACACCATCCAAGGTCAAGCTTAGCCAACTAAGATATCCAATTAACCCAGATCGTAGTCCATACCCACAAGCAAGAGGTGAAAAGAAGATGTACAGATCAAGGAACCAAAAACAAGGGCTGGTAGAGCCATTAAACGTCTTCCACAGTGGACAGCCAATCTCAAACTGGGTAGCGGGTGCTGAAACTGCTTGAGAGCCAAATGCTCCCTTTTGCAGTCTACTGCCTGCATACGGAGCACCTAAGTGAGGATCAATCTAATCTGGTACCTGTAATCCAACTCTGGTGAAGGGGACATAGGCAATGAACTGACTCCTAGCAACAAGCCCCTTCTTTCCAGCATGCCCTCTTCGCACATTTGCACTGAATGGGGTGTCCCCCTCACCCAAGATGAAGTGAGTGCTCTTGATCAACCCAATTCTCAAGGTTACTCTGTGAGAAATCGACACGGTACAATCACAGATGAGAGATGCTAAAAGATGATGCATTCCTGTACGACAGTCGCAGATCGAAAGTACAAAACCTGAGGACGACAACTCTCCAATACTTTTAGCAATAGTTTGGTTGCAAATAGAGTTCCTTTTAGCAGTTCATAGAAACTCCAAAACATTTACAAGAAGAGTCTATTGGAAGCAAACCAGGTTAATGAAGGCTTAGGGGGCAAATGTTTTATGCCTGAAAAAAATCATAATTCCCTTGATTTTACAGTGTTAAATACATAAATTTAAAAATGCAAAGGTGCACGCTTTCATGGCTAATTTAGCCTACGAAACTTATCTCAAAGAGTGCACAATCCCAAAATATGTGAGGCATGTGGGTGGCAGCCAAACTTTGGCAAGTTTTTAAAGAATTCATGAAATTGCAGTTCGTAGCACAATGGGATAGCAAATGCAACAAGTGGAATCCAACTACAATTTGCCTCTTTCAAATAGATATTGCCATGCCAATGGCCGATTTATACCAGGTGACTCCACCTCTACACCACCACCATCTTACATTTGGCATCACCCTGACCAACTAATTCTTAGAGAGAAAAAACAAATTGGCATCCTCGAAATTCCTAAAACTAATGGTTGTCTTAACAAAGATTCAAAAACTTCCACTTGGATCATAGTCTAAGCCTCCATTTTCTAATAAGGCATCAACAAACAATATTCTCCTTCCCTTTTTATAAGAGACATTCCACCTTGGAAGTGTTTAACCTTGATCAAACATAAAGCGTTCTCTCTCTCCTTCCACTTTTTACAAGAGACATTTCAACTTGGAAATGTTTGACCTTGATCAAACGTAAAGCGTTCTCTCATGCCTCACCGTCCATCTCAATGTATATGTATATGTATATGTATATGTATATGTATATGTATATGTATATGTATATGTATATGTGTGTGTGTATATATGTATGTATATACATATACATATGCATATGCATATACATATGCATATGCATATACATACACACACACACACACACACACACACTTTTTTTTGTGGGAAGAAATCTTTTATTGCTGTAAAATAATTACATTCATAGTTACTTCAAGAACGAAGTAGCTACTACTCAACTAAAGATCTCAGTATAAGCTATATACACATCCTGATCAATCAAACGAGTCTGAAGACAATCGTAGAATGATTGTTGCAGAGAGCGTTTGAAAAAAAGGAAGGAAGAAAATATTGGATCACCAAAGACTCTATGATTTTTGTCCATCCATAAAGTCCATAGGGTCCAATAGCGCACCCATACAAAAAATAAATCAAAACCCTGTCGCTGTGGATGAAAACCAAACAACCAGAAAAATCTGCCAAAAGTAACAGTAGGAAATCTCTGTCGAAGCCTCTGTCTGATGAGAGCAATGAGATCAGAAGTATTTGGACAGGACCAAAAAATGTGAAGCACTGATTCAGTAGAGTGCTGGCATCTATGACAAACAGCTGAAACAATATGTCTGTGTGCGAGTAACTGTCCGGATGGAAAAATACCAAGAAGAACTCGCCATAGGAAAAGTTGTTGTCGAAGAGGGACTTTGTAATGCCAAAGGAGACGCAGCCTTTTGCTCCACCACTTCATTGGATGATCCATATGCCAAACAATCTTTGCTCTATGGGAAATCCAAGATGGAGGTAATAAGACTTTATACAGTGATGACACTGTGATATGTGAGAGCTTCAAAGGACGGGCGTATAAGGAAGGAGAGCGTAAAATCCAATCCTCAAGCCGATTCTGAAGTTCCAAATGAGGTACCGGCAAGTACGGTTGGAGCATTGCTGAAATTTTATGCTATAAAGGACGATAGTGAGCTCCCAAGCCATATTTGTGAGCAGCCATAGAAAAAGATAACATTGTGCCATCCTCCTGAAGTACATCCGCCACAGATGAAATGCCTTTGAAGAGAAAATAAGAACGTCGGGGTTCTTGTATGGCCAAAGGAGAGTGGAATACTTTAGACCAAAAGATATTCTCTGCCCTCAAAGAGTTGCCCGAGAGAGAGTCCCTGCCATGCCATTCCAAGTGGGAGAGAATGTGTTTCCAATCAAGAAGCACACAAGAGACAAAAGGGCATCCTCTAATCTTGCCTTGGATAGAGCCAAATAAAAAATCCCACTGAGTAGGCTGCCAATTCCCAAAGGCAGATGTATGAAGATGTAATAAGAGAGAGCGGATCATGAAAGCCCAAGGCTGATCTCCTTGCATAAACTGTATCATCATTTTCCCTCTGTGAGCAAGTAAATGCATTTGAATATTGAGAATGTTCAGACCCCCATGCCTCTTTGGAGAACAGAGACGATGCATAGAGAGTAATCTGAGACTTTTCTTGCCATGTTTTGAACGCCAGAAAATTTCCATGATAGCTGACATAAATGAGACCAGATCTGCCTTAGTGAACATAGTGAGAGGCAGATAAAATTGTATGTATGCTATCAAAATGGATTGTGTAATTCGCAAACGAACATGTAATGGCCAAGTTACAAGCTTCCAATATTCAAGTTTTGCCCTTAACTTTACTAGCACCCAATCAGTTTGTTGTGAACGGGTGAGTCCCCAGCCTAGAGGATAACCAAGATGTCGAATGAATTGAGAAGCGGGGACAATTTCCCCAGGCCACAGAAGGTTGTGCCATTCCTGTGCATGTAACGGCAACAATTTTGATTTCTGAAAATTTACCCGAAGGCCAACAGCCAATCCATATGTGGAAAGAGCATGCATAATCATGGACAGATCAGCCCGAGTATTTTTTGGAGTAAAGAATGAGTCATCAGCATAGGCCTGAGCAATCATGCTATGACTGCCAAGAATCTCCAAACCGTGCAACTGGTCAGTGCCCAAGAGGTAATCCAGATATTGAAGCAGTGGATGAGTGGCTATGGCAAAAAGTAAAGCACTCAGGGGACATCCTTGCCTGACAGAACAAGCAAGAGTCCAGGATGGAGAAATATCTCCTGAAAGCATGCAGGCAGCTTCACTATCTTGATATAGCCAAGTAATGAGTTGCTGCATTTTTGTACCAAAACCCAATGCCTGCATAGTTAATGAAATAAAATCCCACTGAACAATATCAAAAGCTTTGGCAATATCAACTTGCAATAACAAAACATCCTACTGTGTGTATTTGGCATATTTAATTCCGATGTAGGCATTAGCAATGTTGTCTGTGATATGCCTACGCGGGACAAAGCCATATTGAGCAGGATGCAACCCATCATGTAGAAACCCCTTTAGCCGATCAACAATCATTTTGGTAGTGACTTTGTAAATGATGGGCATAAGAGTGATAGGTCTCCAGTCTGCCAAAGACTCACAAATTTGTTTTTTGGAAAGGAGTTTAACAAGACCTCTCTTCCATGTGTCCGGCATTTTTTGATTTTGCCACGCCACATTCACCATATATAGCAATGAGTGCTTCAAAATGGGCCAATATTCTAGAAAAAACTCGACTGTTAAACCATCCCATCCTGGGGATTTCCATCTGCCACATGATTTGATCGCATCTGACAGTTCCCTCTCGGTACAGGGTTCCTCCAATTCCAAAGCTTGAGTAGGGGAAATGATAGGAGAAACATGTTGCAACAGTAAATTTCGTGCAAGCAAAATCTGTTGCGAGGGAGGAGCTGCAGAGCCAAATTGCTGAGAGAAATGATGCACACAAACTGAAGCACGCTGTGACCGTGAAGTAGTCCATGATCCATCAGGCATAAGTACTCTGCAAATTTCTGTTTTGATTCTCTTCTGATGTAAACTTTTGAAAAATTCTTTGGAAGAGCAACCTTTATCTGTAAAGGCTCTTTGTCTTGCTCTAGTCTCCCATTTTTTCAGATTCCTGTGATCATTTAGTTTAAGACAATGTCTGGCCTGGCATAGTGTTGTTTGCTCATGCATGGACAACGAACGATGATGGCTGAGTTCAGTGAGGTCTTGGCAAGTGGATTTGGCCTGAGCAATGGTTTCCCTCACAGTCTTCATGTAAGACTTGCCATATGCTCTAATCACAACTTGCATTTTAGAAATAAAAGAATCCCAGGCACCATCAACATGAATATGGCTGCTAGAGGAAAGACAATGAGCTGCTTCAGTAACCATTGCCTTGAAATCAGCATGTTGCAAATAACTATTGTTGATGATTAGATGTCTCCTTTGTGGCAATCTATCATCTGGCATATTATGAAAAGATAACTGCAACCATAGTGGGGCATGGTCTGAATGCACAAAGGCATAGTCAATCCACATTTTGCATGTAAAATCCCCATTTTGTTGGGAAGCGACACTATACCATCGATCCAGACGTGCCTGATAAGCGGAAAGAGCATTATGTTGAAAAGTGTAGCCCGGTGACAAAGGCTGCAATTCCTTCCAAAGGTCAACCAGATCCAGATGCAAAAGTAGTTGAGACCATGCATGCCTTTCAGGAGATAACATATGGTCATGCCTGGAGGTGTTGTCTCCTTGTTGTGGAGCATTATTGAAATCCCCACATATGTAGGCATGATATCTCCATGGATATTGTTGCATGGCATCCCAAATTGCAGTTCTCTCTCTAGAGGACTGAGGTGCATAAACTGAAGCAAATTCAAACACCTCTCCTCTAATAATGCATTGGAGAACAAACCATCTGCCTTTGTTGTCATCTAAAGCAATGACTGGTTGAAGCTCATGTTTGATCAGAAGGACAACCCCTGAGAAAGAGTGCTCCCCAGCATAGAAAATATCATATCCACAGTAGTGTCCTGTCTTGCCTGCATAAATATGTTGGTTGTGTTCTTGTATTGCCACTATGTCAGGCTGAAATCTGTTGATGTACAGCCACACAGATTTCCATTTCCTACTGTCACACATGCCCTGGACATTGAGTGTAAAACATTTGATGTAAGCAGTCATATATACAGGTATTTATAGTAATGTAACAACTATGTACAGCAGCAAAATTTATGAGGTCAGCCCTGCATTTCTATCTCAGGATCGAGGCCTCGCCCCTGAGAAGAAGTAGCCGCCTGAGAAGTAGACAACAAAGCAGCAACCTCTTCTTCAGGGAAGAGTGTTCTGCTGGCTGTTACTGCAGCCCATGTAATCCCAATTCCTGTATTTATCTCTGGGGTATTTCCGCTAGAGGATGCACCATTCCAAGTGCGGGGGGGTGGAATTCTTCGAGCAGAAATAACTTTTCTTGGACTTTGCCAGCCATCAGTTGAAAGTTGCTGGCCTTTGGTCGAGGATTGAATAGCAGGAGGTGAATGTGAAGTGAGATTCCCATTGGGAGCCACTGAAGCTTTGCCTTTATCCTGGCTCCCAGAAGGCTGTCTGCTGCTTTTATTTATGTTGGCAACTGGAGTAGGAGCATCTTTGGTAGGCAGGTAAACTAGCAAAGTAGCACAAGGCATTTTATGTTGATTCATTGGACACTGTGAAGCCATGTGTCCAAACTTTTTGCACTCAAAATAGGCCCCTGCAAATAAACCCCATTTGAGTTTATAAAAAGCACTTCCCATGTTCACATTGTTCACCGTGACTGAATAAGAATCCGGTGTGGGATTATCAGTATCCCAGAGAATGCAAAGTCTGTTTGAGTTGCCATTTGGCCGTGGTGGGCAAACCACTTTACCTAAAGATGCTGCAATTTTAGGCAAAAGTGAGGCCATACATTGTGGGAAATCAACAACTTCAACCCAAACCGGGCATCTGTGTCGGATTAAAGCCTGAAAGTCCCTTGTGGGAGACCATGGCAAAACATGCACCATTTGCTGCCCAAAAAAGAGAGGTGAATGTTCCAAAAGCATTGTCTGTGGATCTCATCCACCATGATAACCTCAAAAAAGCCCCTAGCTGCATAGTGTACTTTACGAACAAAAGAGCCAGCCAATGTGCGTGTGAGCCAGTTGCCTATCTCTGCAGCACGTGGCATCCGGCCTGGAAAAAATAATATGACTGCATTCTTAGCATATTCCCTGACTGGATCCACAATTTCATCAACCTCAACCATGAGGCCAACTGAAGGAACCGAGTCTTTCCACTCTTTCCTTGTATCTGCAAATCCTTCATGCATTACATCATATACCAGCTGAGCTTCAAGGGTATCATGCATCGGGTCATGCTGACCCTCAACCTGCTTTTGCTTCTTGCAGGGAACCAAACGCTCCTTTTGAAACGTTTTTTCATATGAATATTCTGCCATGACTTTGTAAGAAAGGGAGCTCAGAAATGAAGTACCTGTAAGAGGGTAGAAGAAGCCAAAAAAACCAGTCCAGAAATATCCACAGGGAGCTCACAAGAGAAGAGAGGAAGAGTATAGCTGGTGAGGAGATAGCAAAGGGAAAGGTAAGATTGTGATACAAGACTGTTAGGGAAGACACCAGAGCAAAAAGCCCCAAACCTGTACGGCAGGAAGTACAAGATTGTACGGACGATGCTGAGTTGTACGGAGGTATATACGGGCTGCACAGAGAGAAATTTGACAGTACGATGGTACGACTGAGAACGTGAAGACTAGCCTGTACGGACAACAGACAAAGTACGGAAAGGTACGAGCGTACGGACGCCGTATGGTGATCGTACAAATGTACGGACGGGGCCGCGTAGGTTTCCTGACGAGGACAAAACAGAGAGCGACGGACACCTCACCGAGATTGCATTTACACACTGCGAGCAAACGTAGACACACCTAGGAGATGTACAAAGGGTACGGTAAAGCAGCAGCAGATGCGGGCCTGGACGGAACAGCTGAGGCGGGCTAGGATTTGTACGGCAAAACACCGTACGACCTGTACGGGTAACTGTACCGACGTCACAATGGTGGCTGGAGAGCACCAGACGCTGACAGGCTCACGGAGATGGCACGATCGTGCTCTTGCTCACCACACACACACACACATAGATATATATATGTGATATATATATGTATATGTATGTGTGTGTGTGTGTATGTATGTGTGTGTGTGTGTATGTGTGTGTGTGTGTTTGTGCGCGTGTGTGCATACACACACACACACATATACATATACATATACATATACATATATATATATGTGTGTGTGTGTGTATACATATACTATAGCGGGAGATAGACTATCCTCACTCTTTCTCCTGCTTAATACTAGCTGCAACTGCAAGATGATGCACTCAATACACAAAGTGATGTTGTGGATGTCAGTGAGAGAATGAGAGAGAGAGAATGTAGTGGACCTCCAAAGAGGAAATAGATACAACTGAATAATGAATGCCCAAAGGGCTGAATATAACTGTATGAAAGGACTGAAGTCTGAAACCCTCACTGCAAAACTGGAAGACTAGACTACCTACAGGAGGTGAATCCTCACTAGATCCCTGAAGAGATTGAGGCTATCCTGCCGGTCTGCTGCGGGGAAGCCTGGGCTCTACTACTCTAAAGGCTTGAAGGCCTGAGGAGTGGATGAAGTATGAGGACCAAAGGCTGCCATTTTATAGCTGTTAGGTCAACCTGGCCGACTTGGTCAGCGCCGACCATTGACCTTGGTCGGCTGGTCAATGCCTACCACTGACCAAGTCGGTCAAAAGTCAATGTTGGCCAAAAGTCAACTCGTTGAGTTTTGACCAAAAAAGACATCTTTTTTGACCGGCGATGATGTTGCATTGATTGTCTGTCGACTGTGTGTTGATTGCTGACTGCGTAGGGGATCTTGCATGGCTGTACGGATGCTTGCGTGGCAGTTGACCTGGCTACCTACGCTCGCACCAACTAGCATGGCCACGGGCTTGTGGATGCCCGTGACATATATATATATATATGTGTATATGTGTATGTATATGTATATGTATATGTGTGTGTATGCACACGCACACACACACACTTTTTTTAGTGAAAATTTCGTTGCTTTATATTACAAGAGAGCTTCCCAAAAAGGGAAAATTGGACAATACATCAACAGAAAATCTCAATATAAGAAAGATATACATCAGAATCTATGCAATGAATTTGCAGGCAATCAAAGAGAGAGTGCTGCAAAGATCTACGAAGAGGATGACTCCAACTAGTATTGTGGCCCGAGAGGTAGTTTGGGATCACGTTCCAGCAGTGGTCTTGCAGGATTTATGCAGCAAGCTAGAGGAGCCTTTCACAAATGAGGAGCTCTGGGAAGCCCTCAAGGCTCTCCCGACCCAAAAGTGTCCTTGGCAAAGATGCCTTGACTCCAGCCTTCTTGCGAAACTTTTGGGAGATCATCTCCACCCCTTTCCGACTAGCATGCTAGGAGATTTTTGACACGGGCTCCCTCCCACAGTCCTTGAGCAAGGGTTGGATTTGCCTGATCCCGAAAGGAGGAGATAGGTCAGACATACGGTAGTGGAGACCAATCACTCTGCTTGATACCACTTACAAGATCCTCGCCAAGGTCTTGAGCTTGCGATTACGGCTCCATCTTACAGATATCATCCACGACGCACAGATAGGGTTTGTCCAGGAGCGCAACATCTTGGACAACATCTTCACTTTTTGGGAGGCAGTGGATTGGTCCAAGGAGGAGTCACAACCGTTGGCCGTCCTCTTGGATTTTGAGAAGGCCTATGATAGGATGGAGTGGTCCTTCTTGGAGGGCACTATGCAGAGATTGGGTTTCTCAGAAAGATGGGCCAGAGGATTTTCAGCGCTCTATCCGGGAAGCTCTAGCCAGATGCTTATCGGAGGACACATGGGCAAGGCCTTTCCTCTCTCTCGGTCCGCTAGGACTGCCCACTTGCTCCTTTCCTCTTCCTGTTCGTGGCAGAGGCCTTAGGCTACTACTTGAGATCATAGGTGGCAGGCCTCACAGGGTTGAGGCTCCCAATCCATCAGGAGGAGGAACTGCTTGACTCTGAGTTTGCAGATCATAGCCTTATATGTTGAGGGCACCACAACAAGCTTGGAGAGAGTCAGGGGAGCCTTGGCTATCTACTGCGAGGCCTTCGGTGCGCAGATCAACTAGACAAAGTCTATAGGTTTCTTCACGGGCCAAGAGGAGACACGGGAGATCTGTGAGTGGGGGAGTGATTTTGGCTTCAGATGGATACTACGGGGTTAGACAACGAGATACCTTGGTTGCCAGGTTGGTATTGATATTACAACAGAGCAGCAGACTGCCCTGGTCCTAGAGAGTGTTCGGCGCAAGCTTCTCTACTGAAGCTCGGCCAAGCTCTCCCTAACAGGGCATGCCTTAGTGGCAACCCAGGTCCTTCTCGCCATGGCCTGGTATATCGCCTCCTGCTAGTGCCTTCACAGAGGATGCATTGGACAAGCTCCGATAGTTGGTTCGAAACTTCCGTTGGGCAGGATCAGACAGCACGCGGAATACTAGAGCCCGGGTCGCTTGGCAGACAGTGATCATGCCACAAGCACTGGGAGGCTTGGGTATCATAGATCCGGAGAAGCAAAGCAGAGCTGAGCCCTCTTGGGCAAGTTGGTTGTTCACGGCCTCACTCCAGGTGCAAAGCCTTGGAAGCTCCTCTTACAGAGAGGGCTTCTCACGAACACCCCATGCACCGGAGGATAGTGCCTTCACATAGATGGATCTTCCTAGAGGCTCCCCTTATAGGGAAGGGTTCCCCTTTGATGTGGAGCCTTCACAGGGGGTCTAGTAGAGGCTAGCAAGGGGTCTCATTCGTGCTCCACCCAGATGCAGAGAGGAGTTTGAGCGTCAGCCCCTTATGTGGCACCCAGAGATCCGAGGTCAGGAGGGGCGTATGCTTGGACAATGGACGCACATTGGTTGGGCGCAGTGAGACAGTGGCCCGGCCGGGTCTTTTGGCAGATGGAGCAGATTACCCATGGAGTCAGAGGCAAGGCTTGGCACCATAATGCATCTTCGAGGGGCAGGGCAGTGGATGAGAGAGATTGACCTAGCCATCCCGGAGTCTTGGTGGGAGGGACTTCACGCTTGGAGAGACAGCACTTGGCTAGGGCAGTTTTCTCAGACTGGTGTCCCTTTGAGGATGATGATGCAGCGAGGCAGCACACACCCCGGCTTCTACCGTGTAGGACCGGGAGACCTACTCCATCTGCTCACGGAGAGGGACCCTGAGATGGATGGAAGTCTAGATGGGATTCACTGACAGATGATCAAAGTGGTGGGATGTTTGGGCAAGGAGTGGCACATTGACCCTTCCAGTATTTCTAAGCAGAATGCCCCCAGATGGCGCCTCTGGCTGTGGGAGGGTAGACCCTTGAGGGAGGTCTAGTGGGATCCCGGAGAGTGGTTCTGGCCCTCCAGGGGTGGCCTTGCCGAGTAGATGGATGAGATGCCCTTCTTTTCATATACCACACGGATTGGCAGGAGGCTTCAGATGGACTCTTCGAGGAGGATCCCCTTGAGGGAGCGCCAATGGGTTACCCAAAGAGTGCCCCGGGATGTCCGTTCTAGGTTTTGGACACAGTTATGGTCCACTTTGCGGCCGCGGAAGATATCCTACTTCTTCTAGCTGGCCGCCCACGGAGGCTTACCCATCGGACCGTGGTTGGAGCAGATGCGAGTGGAGGGATAGTGCCATTGTTGCTCTGGTGGTTTCCTGGAGACGATTCTGCACTCCCTTTGAAGCTATCGCAGAGCAGCGAGGATCTGGATGGGAGCCCTCACGATCATGACCCACATGCAGAGTCTTCAAAGGGACTACACCTGGGGGATGGTGGCCTGGTTGACGGAGGGAGGACACGCGTTTCAGATTGATGAGGTCTCCCCAGCCTACCGGATACAGGGTCAAAGCATACAGAGGACAGCGCTCCATGAGGCAGTCCCTCCGGATAGCCTAGCTCCCCTTTCTCCTCCGGAGGACAGCGTTTGGGAGGTGGTAGCCAGTATCACTGCGTGGAACATCTGGGTGGCTCGTTGCAGTCTCATGATGGGTGAGCATCAGGTTCCACCCTCGGCTACCATGGTTGCCATCTGGCAGGATATCATCTATACTCTACGCTCCACCTGGGAGCATGGGACTCCAGGCTCTAGAGCGACTATTGAGCGGATCACACAGTCTCTCCATGAGGCTGCCCTACACACCTTTCCACATACCCATGCGCCCCCACCTCTCGGTTCGACCCATTGTGTTGATCTATGCTCCCAGGTATGTCTTTTTTTTTTATATGATCCTTACACACAAGAAAATCAAAAGTCGTTCAATTCATTCTTCATTAAATCATATTAAAACAATTCAAGCACAACAAGAATACCGTATATACAGAAAACGCCAAAATTTAGACAAAGTTCCAAACATGAGCTGACCTGTCCTTCATAATCAAACACAAATGGAAATGACAGATGCCACCCCTCATCCAACGCAATACCAAGGAACTTCCATGATGCACCCCCGTCCGAACTTTCAGCAACCCCAATGTCACCTTGCTTTGTAATTGCATTCTTCGTCTCAAAAAAGATGTGCCATTTAGAACCCTGTATTGCAAGAAACCACCATCACTGCTACTTCACAAGGACCATTTGCCAAGGATATACATACAAAAACGGAACTCTACATACAAAATAACCACCAGTGACCAGATATATCACACAAAGGACATCCACGCAGTAAGAATACTCTAGCCTAATAGGACTCAGCAGGCATCCGCAACCCAAAAATGAAACCACATGGTTTGAACTGCCCATCCCTCGCTCTTGACTCTTCTGAAGACTCATAAAGTAGTCCTAACATCCCTAGCACAGAGCTGCATCCCTCAACAGAGAAAATGAGTTTAAACGAGCTATTTCAAACAATGGCTCATCCCACAATTCAATCAGTAATGTGCTTCCTGTGTAGATGAATTGCCCTCCTTGGCCATCAGATCATCATCCCAGAAATGGCATTTGAGAATTTCAGTTTTTCTACTGATTCCTGTAGTCGTTCACTTCAAGGGATACCTATTCCTTTTGATGAGGCCTTTTGGGCTTTGAGAGATCCAGGATATGATAAGAGTCATCAACTTGTCCTCCAGCGGTTCACGTCAATGCTAACTGGCAAGCCCAAGCTAAAATACCAATCGGGCCTACTTCGAGTGATCCACGACTATCAATCCTCCATGGGGAATCACCGAAAACGAAAGAGGTTCAAAGGTGCGCTTTTACTAACCTGGATGTACAGAAAGGGATCAGCAACGAAAGTGCTTGGGTGGCTTGACACGGAGGCGCAAGTCAGAACCGGATTTGCAACAGGCCATGCAGATCCTTTATCATTCCGAATATTCTCCTGTGAGAAAGCCAGCAGCAATACGATTGTTGAGAGACAGAAACAGAGACAACTACTCCGGCATTCAATTGTACAGAATTGACACAAAATTGACACAATTCTGCGGAAGCTGAGACCAACCAACGACTCCGGCATTCAATTGTAGAGCATTGACAAAAAATTGACAAAAATGCTGTGGGGTAGAATAAAGATGTACAAACCAGTTCGATGGGAGTCAAGGACAAGGGACTGGTGCCGAAAAAAAGGCCGACAGACCAGGAACCTTCGTTATCGGGAGGGCATCCGGGAAGGAGGGCAAAGGAGAAGGGGTGGGAGAAGGGAGAGAAAGTGAGCCAAGCGAAGAAAATTCCGAGAGAGGAGAAGAGGATGAAGGAAGTGAGAAAGAAGAGGAAGCAGGAAGGGTGATGGAGGTGGTGGAAGCAAAAAGAGGAGAGGCCTGCGAAATCCCATCGCCATCTACACCTGCACTTGACACTCAGATCACAGCACCCCATGGCTATAGCACCCCCCCCATTGCTTGCTTTCAAACCCTTCTCGCCCATTTTCTTCTATGCACCTCCTCCACCACCACCACATTTACAGAGTCAATGCTTTGCCCTCCCTTTTATCGATTGTGTATATTCAACTAGTACATGGAGCAGTACTAGTAGTACTTATTAGTACTATGTACCCTCTCGAGTTTACCTCCTCCTCCTCATCTCCCACCACGCACCTACCCCGCCCTCCCATGGTGGAGGACCTAGAATTGGAGGATGAGTCCCACTCTCTTCCCGCCCATGGAGGAGGAAATAGAATTGGAGGAGTCCATCCCACTCTCAAATTATGCCGCCAACGTGTGATCGGTGTAGCAGTTGGAGGAGATGACATCGGCCAATCGTGTAGCAGTTGGCCATGGAGTGGGCGGCCTTCATGGGCCGGACACAAACCTTTTGTGTGAGTGTCCGGGCCCATCCCTTCTATTGGGTCAACTAGGCTAGCATCCCTTCACAACACCCTTTTCGAGGATAACGATCGAGTGGTGCAAACCCAGCCTCAATGGCCCCAGTGCCAGGGCCGAAAGCCTTAGAGGCCATCCCTGTAGCCTTCCCAACGAAGATGCACAACTTCTTTCTGGGTGCTATCAGATGGACAGGAGGTGGTGGTTCGATGGAAGGAAGGTGTCCCCATAGAGCCATTAGGGCTTATCATAATACATTAATTAAGCAATACTTTATAAAGGTTGTTCTCATCTCTTCATTTAATAAGAATTATAGTTAAATCCATTAGGTAAGCGATATATAGTTTAAGTTTAGAATAACAATATCACTTGTCATTCTTGCAGGTAAAAAGTCTGACCTTTTTAGTCTCAAGAATGTATTAATAATTGGGAAAATAAGAAGGGAAGGGGTGGAAAGGCAATGGGAGGGATAAAGAGGATAATGATTAGTGATGACATCCCTCGAGTTAAAAGGGGAAGGGTCCCCTCCCCTCTTATTCATGAAGGTAAGAATTCAAAACACTTGTATTCTAAGTCTTTCACAACATCTTTATGTAGCTTTGCGGGAAAGACCTCGTGACTTAATGGCTTATCCTCCACTTCTTTTTTAGCATCTTCATAAGTGGTAAGACCTCCTGAGAGGGCAGTGGATGTCATGAATTCAAGTCTCCACTTTGCATTAAATTCCGAAGCTATGCCTTTGTTGACCTTAGCTTAAGTGGGTACTCCACCTTTTCACCTAAGAAATCAATTGAAAAAAAAAACAGCTTTCTCAATTACCTTTCTCCTTAGGTTAAGTTATATGTATGGAATAATTGTTGAGCTTTAGGATAGATAGATGGGACATATAGATGATTTCAACTAATGGAGGAATTAGGTAAGGGCCAATAAAGGGGTATGCACATCATTATAAGGCATAATAGAATGAAGAAACAAGTGCATCATGATCATGGTCAATTCATAATAGACCATGTCATGTTAACTTTCCATTATCTTTTATTGAGGCATGGCAAGCTTTAAAGAATAGGTTGTCAACGAAGCATGGCAAGCGTTGGAGAATGAGTTGGCAACAAAGACCTCTTCGAAAAAATTCCTATATTATTGTGAACTTAGAAGTCCACTTTTTTTTGTAGACGTGTTCAACTTGGGCTTTGAAATTTGATTATGGCACACTTTCTCCATGTGAAGTACATGCATTGTACGTGCAAACATCTCCTAGTACATCGTGCTTGGACACATTCCTTTTCTTTGTATGAGCCATCTAGAAAGTCGTTAGTCAAAAGGGTTGTTCATGGTCAAATTTCAAGCAATGATCAAGTCAAATATCACATCTAACATAAGATTCATTTCAATTGGCTGACAACCATGGCTCCACCTTAGCTCACCATGCAACACCCTTTTGTGCCCCTCCTCGTGACACATATCCCATAAGCACGCCACACAAGTGTCATATGTTTATGTTTTCATTGGCCAAGTTATGGATGCAAGAATAAATCGAGTCAAAGGACCAAAAATGTTTTTTGTGAAATATAACCAACCCCTTGGTTTTCATTTTAGATTTCAAATTCCCTACATAAGATTCCAAATCTCACAAACGTTTCATGCTTGAGGTGTTTAACTTGAGTGCATTTCTTTGTGAGCCATGACGTCAACATTGCAAGTTGCAATTTATGTGATTTCCCTTGTGTGGTTTTATTTTAAAATGATGTAATATGCTAATTTTGTCCTTTTCATTTTTAATTTTGTAGCCTTTTAATTTTTTTCAATGTTTGACCTAAAAGGGCAATACATGCATTCTTTCTCCCATATTTACATCATGTCCTAAAAAGACTTTGAAACAAATCTATAAATGCCCATTGCAAAAACTTTCAACATTTTCCCCACTTTAAGGATAGTTCTTCTCACACACACATGCAAGGGTTCTTGATCAATGTCATACATGTGCAAAACAAAAGGCTGATATAGCACTTTCATTGAATTTTTTGAAGAAGATTCTTCCTCCTTTCCAACTATCTTTCACAACCAGGAAGAAGAAAGAGCATGGGAGATCGAACTTTTCATTATACAATATTCAAACACAATACTACTAAACATGAGATTATAACTTTACAAATTAAACATGCAAACACAATACTACTAAACTACTTGCAATAAATATGAGAGCTAGACCTTGTCCCCTTGTTGATTACATTTTGTTTCACATTCAATCAAAAGCACAAGGATGGGAAATAATATTTTGATAGAGGCAAAATAGAAAATCACAACATAAAAGCAAGCAATTGTAATTTGCAAAAGGTAAGTGAGTAATTGCACAACTAAAATAACGTACAACACTTAAAAAAATTGGTTGCATCCACATAAATGAAGATTAGAATCATGTTTGTATAGACTATTGTATTCAAAGTTTGAATCATAAAAAAGCACTTAGTGTAAGAATAATGGTAGAATGGGCACAAATAATGTTTAGCATGCCCACAAAGAAACATATTTCCTTTGAAAATGGCTATAGGTGATAGTCTACCATAACCTCCTATTATGGTTTGTGCTTGTCTTAATAAAGGTCATATTATGATACAAGTGTTCACATTGTCCATTTCATAATGTTTTTATTCAAAACCTCCCTAGAGCTTTTAGCTTAAAACATTATAAAATGGTCTATGTGAATGTGTATATGTTGACATTAGCCATTTGATAATTTTTCTCTCCATTTTGAGGTCTCATAGCATCATTTAAGGTACCATGTTAAGATATTATTTTCTATGTAATGAAACATGCATGGTTTTTGATTTTATGCTCTCTCTCTCTCTCTCTCTATGAGAGAATATATATATATATATATATATATATATATATATATATATACATATATATGTATGTATATATACATACATACATACATACATATATATATATATATATATATATATATATATATATATATGTATGTATGTATGTATGTATGTATGTATGTATGTATGTATGTATGTATGTATGTATGTATGTATACATATATATATATATATATATATATACATATATATATAATATATATATATATATATGTATATATACATATACATGTATATATATATACATATACATGGCTTAGCATTTTTGCCCAATGTTCACAAGACATGTTTTAGGATGTGGTGTGTGTGTGTACATTGGGCAAAAATGCTAAGCCATGTATGCACTCAAGTTTTTAACGAGAGCAAACATTGAAAAACATAAGGGTTTCCATCCATTTTATTATTGTGGTTTCTAAAGCAATTTCATGTCCATATTACCACAAGTTTTTGTTGTTTATCAATCCAAATATAAATGTGTTGTACATATCAAATAGGCATTTTACCTTATCAATATTTGAAGGGATTCTAAATGGTGATGTTTTGCCTAAAAATTGGGGGCCCACTTAATTTTAATTTTAATTGATTCTTTAATCTTTTAGCATTCTTATGAAGTAATACAAAATGGGGATAGAAGCCATGCATGTATTCATACTCCATTTACTTACTTCTTCTTTAATGACATTGTTGCAAATATAAAAAGAACCAGTGATTGGAGCAGAATTATTCATTTATCAAAGCTGATGTCAAGAATCATTGTAATGCTTTAATGCCTTGATTCTTAATTTGCAATTTCCAAGATGCGTGTTGTTTACTATATGAGTGGCTTGCAGAATCTATTATGTGTGCATTATTGCCTCTCCAAAATGGGGGCCATTGTCCATAAGAAAACCAAACATTTGTTTCTATCTTTGGATGTTGAGATGGAGGAAATCACTATAATGCTTCTAATTTGGTCTCAACATGTTGATTGGTGGCTTGCAAAGCACATGCGTCAATTTCAAGTGGAATTATTGGGTTGATGGAGCCTTTTGTAGATGCTTCATTACAAATTATAATATAGACCTCGAGACTCATTGTATTTGTTTTGTTTTCATTCCTCTTATTTTTCTTTCATTTTGCTCACAAAAATAATGGAATGTATTACTATTAAAATCACTCTTCATATATTACTATTAAAATCTATCTTCATCGATTATATTGGAATATATCTTCATATGTTATATTGGAATATATGCATGTATTATCATGTATTACAAAAATAAGGGAATGTGTTATGATGAAAATCACTCTTCCATATATTATTCTTTTATCTCACATTTATTTAGACAGCTCCTCTAAGGCTATCAAAGAAGAGCAATAAATCTTGTGGGTTTAGTGGACCTCATAAAAGCATGGTTTTTTACTGGTATAATTTCCTATGCTAAGGTTTTATTGAAAATAGAGGTGATATAGGGTTTTAATAAATATCTTAGATATGCACCATCATACTTACCATAGGAATTGACAAACCAAATAATTAACCATACCATTAGTCATCCTTATGACAAACCACCCTTATCATTAATCACCCGTATTGTAGACCTCTAAATAACTATACTAAAAGTTCCCATGTTTCCAGTATTTTGGAAATTGGGTGAAGCAAAGATTATTAATCTCAATTCACATATAAATTCATAGATGGTAGTGGACATGAAATTGAGACTCCTCAAGACAAGCTAGGTAAAATTAACTCATCTATTTTGGCAAACTGGTAGGCAAAGCCAAAACCGTTTCTTGATACAAATATACTTACTAGCCTTCTAGATAACTTTCTAGGATAGGCAAAGTCAAAAGTTCTTCTTGCTTCTTGATACAAGTATACCAACATTTAAAACCTATCCTACAATCGTGGGTATCTGGGCCACAAAATAAAGTTAAAAAATATGGATTTCTATGCATGCACCCACTACTATGATGATAGCCTTGGCCTCCAAACCACACATCTTTGATGTATAACTGCAATACAAGTAGGTGCATGGAGGTGAATGAGTAAGACATGATAGATCTTAACTCTCACATCCCATGTTACTTGCTTAAGTTATCTATTATGATACTTTGGCATTTCATCTGTACACCAAAGTTGCATAAAAGGCTGTTAAGAAGACAAATAGTGGCAAGCACATAGCCCCATAGGCATCCACATGCACCTATACCAAGCTGCCTTGATTTTTTCCTTCTTATGTTCAACCATAATCACGGCATTTGTTAGTATCTTTAGCCTTTTCCTTCTTTTTCACAGCTAGCATCTTAGTTGTTTGACTTGATTCACCTTGTCCTTCCATGATTTTGTGAGTTAGATGCAATGTCTATTGAGAGCAGCATCGTTCAATCTCCTTTGCTGTGAAATCGTAGTCGTTGGTAGGTAACATCCTTTTTTCCATGTGATAAATAAATTAGCATGAATAGCATAGAGTTCCAGATCATCTGAATGTGGTAGGTGTAGACGGCGGTCCACAGTCTCTTGTAGAAGTAGTCAACCTAGTTGGTGGGGTGCTAGTCGGCGGCCTAGTTGGTGGGGTGCAGATAGTCCACAATCTTTTGTAGAAGTAATTGGCCTAGTTGGTAGGGTGCTATTGGGGATTGTGGAGCTAAAGTAGGAAATTTGGAGCAATCATGTTATGGTGGTCTAATAGCTCCATCCTTGTGAGAAGCCAAAGCACCTTGGTAACTTTTACCAGACTCGGATTCTTTATGGTGTCAAAGGGAGCACTACCGTTGTGCTTATAAGAGGAGAAATCCACGAGGCCCTATAGCTTTTTCTCCATGTGGAGGTAGTTTATGAATAATTTGTCAGCACCAGAAGATTGAAGGCTGCATGCACTATATTAATGCTAAAATTATAGTTATGAGGGTGGCCATTTGCATCTTCGATGAAGGATACATTGGTATTTACGTTGTGTTTCGAGATGTTCAGTGTGAAACCACGTTCATATCTAGGTAGCAAAGGAAAAAATTTGACTATTGTTTGTAGGCTAAGTGCACCCAGTGACGCTATATTTCAAGATCTTAAAGGGCTTGATAGCAGGTGGCATGAGGGTAGTAAACCTTAAAATTGGCATCTACCCTATATTTATACTTTGAGTGAACTAGAACTCTACCCAAGAAGTTGATCCATTGTGTACCCAAGGGGAATGGCTAGTCAATTGAATGTAATGCTCCACATGTAGTTGAGGAGCAGCTGGGACTTCAAGTTTCCTCTTTTTGATGGGCTAGGATATCATCTTTTGAGCTGATTGGTCAGTTTCTATTGAGGTTCAAGTTCCTCATCATCCATCTATCTAGGAAAAGAATTTGATGGTGTTCAAGAGGTGGATGGAGTGGTGGAGGTGTGTGGAAGGAACATGAGGTTGACGCTAGAGAGATTGCCTTCAAAGTCAAAATTTGGGTCAGTGTCCATAGAAAAGAGATCTTTTAGAAGCTCTTCAATTCAGTTGGCTAATGCTGAGGACATTCAAGGGATGTTGAGGGATAATTTTAAATAGCTAGGAAGGCTTGGAAATGTTTCTTGAAGCTATCAGACAATCTAGGCAAATTTCGACAGAGGTTCCAACAAAACTACTAATTCAATGTGAGGGGTCCCAAGGGTGGTTTTATAGACCTTTGCTAACTTAGCGTAGTGAGTTATCCATAATTCTATGGCATTAAGCTATTTGTTAAACTAAATAAGCTATAATTCTATGCACTGGGCTAGCAACTTAGCATGCATTGATTTAGACATAATTTAGCACCTTCTTTAAAACTTGGTTTTGAGATTTTTAGTGCCTATCTACATGTTGAGGTCCTCCTCTGAGGATGTTTTGTGCTGTTTCAAGTATGAAAATTGCTTGAATGGCCTAAATTTATGAATTCTTCCCACTTCATATGACTCAGTGAATCTATCCTAGTTTCCACCATTGGTCCTAGGGCCTCAATCACCTCCACCACATATATCTCCTATACATCAAGTATTGGTGGAAGAAGTACCTAAAGTGGTGAATGCATGTGAGTGCCTATGAATCAATTAGCCCTAAGCCTAGACAAAGGTTTAGGGTTGTTGAAGTGTTACATACCTTGTTGATATCCATGAAGAGTATGAATTGAATGTGTCCCCATTAATCAGCCTATCAATAGCATTCATGAATGGGGACAGGTACCGATGAGTCACTAATGAGAACCTTAGTTGGTGTAACATTCTTCTCCAGCGGTAACAACATTGCCTTGAGATGTGTTGACTCATCCAACTCAGTAGAGGTTCTTGTGATACTGGTCCACTTTTAGAAGTAGGTTCTTATATAGCCACTGTCTTGGACATGGATGGAATGCCACCTTGAAGCTTTATGTTTTTGAGTCCTTATGTGGTAGTTGGTTTTGAGATTGATTGAGTGGAAGCTCATGGGGCCAATGATGGCTAGGTGGGGCAAACCTTGCAGCAGATTCTTGTGGCACTACTCCACCTTTAGGAGTAGTTTCTTATGTGTCTATTGCTGGTGCCTTTCATGCTGTGGTTGTAAGACCCTCTACATTTCTGGACCTCCATTCTTGCTATTGTGGCTGTAAAGGTACATGGGTGTTTGGGGTAGGCGGGGGATGGTTGTGTATCTCATGGGTGAAGATTCGATACCTAGAGACTTTATGAGTTGCCCTTATAGCACCCCTAAGCTTGTTGGAAGGCCTTTAGCACCCAACAAGGCTTTTTTCTTTGTTTGGTCTTTACTTGCTTTGTTGAGTAAGTTCCCTTAGAATGAGAGTACATGTTGGAAGAGACGCAAAATCTGCAAGTGTTATCCTTCATTAAACATATGTTGATCATGTAGCATATCCTTCCTCATTCATATTTGCTTTGTTCTTGGTTGTCTTCAGCAAGGCTGCATTTCTGATGAGTAGGGGGTTCCAAAGCTTATGGAACAACAGATGCTGACGGTGACCACTCTTAGCTTTGAGGCAAAGAGATACCACTTATGTGCGGCCATTTCTTATCAAGATGGCCATTCTCCCACACCAATTGATTTGGCAGTTATGCTCCGATACCATGTTTTGCCCAATATGACTTGTTATGTGCTTGTGTTGGTGGGCATGATGAATAATTTATTATCAAGTACATGGTTATTTATAGATATTTTAAGGTTTACATACCCTATAACTTGCATAGTTTGATAATAGCCCTGATAATTACAGGAGTAGGGGTAAGGGGTACCTGCAAAAGACTCTTCCATAACTCTTGTGCAAGGAAGCTGTGAAATGGCAGTTGGATCCACAAATGTATGTGTCATGATCAATGTTTGACTGGAACCTTGCAACTACACAAGTAACTTGGCAGGGTCCATTTAACTCTTCAAAGGGTGTCATCACTTTCAAGTGTGCTTTGTAGATGGTTCATCGGCACCTTTTATCGAAGCTTTGCATTCTTGGCCTTAGCTTTCTCTTGGGTGTGTCTCTTTAGGAGCTCAAGCTCCTTCTTCTGTCCGAGTTCCGTCCTTTATCTTGATGCATTGCTTGAAGGGTTTGTAGGGTGAGTGGTTCATTAGAGCATTTAAGCTTACTACTACCAGTAATATACCATCCATCTCAACTCTGTCTAATGTCACAATTTGGCATGACCCTTGTAGAGTGATTTGCACTACCCTATAAGGACCCATGCCTCTATACTTTAGCTTCCATTTAGTGTTTCTTATACTATATAATAGTGCAAGATCTCCTTTTATTTCTCAAGTTATGGTTAAACCACCACTTAAGCCATAGTTTTTCTACCTTCGCATTATAAGGGGCCCTAAGTTGGGTTTTATCAAGCTTTTCAAGTTCAATCAAACATTCAAGCAAGTTTTCTTTTGTGATTCTGCCCCTTACTATAACTCCTAGGCTTGGCACTAGGAATTCCATGGGCGCATCTAAGCCAAATTCAAGGCTAAATGGGGTGCAATTGGTTGTGATTTTATAAGTAATATGATAAGCTCACAGTGCCATCATGTGAGGTTATGTTCTTAGTGTTGGACAAATTAATGTAATGGGGTGTATCAAGGGGTACAAGGTTTGTGTGAGGTTGTGTGTCACCACATGGTGGTTAGTGTGACCAAGTTAGGTGGTAGAAGGGGTACAAGGTTTGTGTGTCACCACATGGTGGTTAGTGTGACCAAGTTAGGTGGTAGAAGGTTCTATTAGGAGTGATTGAGAGATTCATGGGCTTGATTGAGAGATCAGCGGAGTAATTTGTGGATTTGGAGGTGCTCTCAATCGGGCACATTCATTGTATCAGTTGCTCTGATAAGGGCTCCTCTACTCTTGAATAGGTGACCTTTTCACTTCATTTATGATTCATTTCATGCCTTCCTTTTTACTATTCCATCATGTGGTATCAGAGACACTTCACCCTCCTTGAGCCCTCTTTTCAGTGCCATGTCATCATCTTCTTCCCTCTCTACCCATAGAATTTGCTTAGGCTTGTTCTCCTCATTCTCTAAGCCATTGTCAATGGCCTTTGAGCTCAAGCATCTCCATGCTAGGGAAAACCTTTGGCTAGGAGTAATTGACAAATGGACGCTTCTTCTACTCACGAACGACAACATGTTCACTCGACGGAGTTTCTATGAGTTCTCCCTCAGCGCATCAAATCTTTCTAATTGCTCTTAGTTGGAGTTAGACAACATTATGAGGAGTCTGCTATTGAACTCTGAGCTTATTTGGTTCACTAGAGGGAGAACTGAGTGAAAAACTAGTCAGCTTGAGGAGAAAATAGCTCAACTTGCTAGTGCTACCTCGAGGAGTGTGATGCAGCATTTTGCCTTGGCTTCCTATTGGATCTTCACTGGTAAAAGACCTTTCATTTCACTATGAAATCCCTCTTAGATATTCTTTTATTAGTTTTAATTTTGCCTTCCACTCTCTACTTGTTTATGAAATTAGTTTTGAGAGTTTCTTGGTCTTCATGTTTGACTAAGTCAACAAAGGCGTATGGCTTTTGACTTGACTGGAATTTTTTTAGGATTTTGACTGAGATTGTGAGCTTTGGCATTTGAGCTCATGGAAGGTTTTTGTTAAAAATGCCTTCTTCTTATGGTTCTAGCAATACTCCATCTGTTAGGAAAATCAAGAAGAAGAGAGCTCTAGAATATGTCAATAGGAAAGTAACTAGGTTTCAAGACAAAAAACAAGTCCCTCAATATTATCATTATGCAAAGGACCTTGGTTTTTTAGATTTTATTGCTTGCAATATGCATCTATATGGTGATGGTTAATTTTGAAGAATTGTAAAGGGATTAGATAGTGCCAGTATTGGTAAGATCTTTCCAATGGCCTTCAAAACAAAGATAGATAAGTTTGAGGGAGAGGAATTTCACACACGGCAAACCAAACTCAAGTTTATTCTCATGAAGAAGGGGATCTGGCAGATTGCTAACAGGAAAGAGAAGAAACAAACTACTAGGGAAGGAGAGGCTTTGTGGATATTGTGTGGGTCTTGTTGATGACTCACGTGTCATGGGGATGTTGAAGAGATACCAATGGAGCCTCCACTCCAAGCTACTCCTTGTGGGAGCAATGCAAGGCACAAGTCATCCGCAAGTGTCACTCAAGCAGATTGTTGCAATGTGGTTACACACGAGAAAGAGGGAAGGGGAAGAGGGGAGAAGAGAGGGGAGAAGGAGAAGGAGAAGGAGAAGGGAAGAGGAGAGTGAAGGGGGATGGAGTGGCATCCACAAGGGCACTACGATGGAAACAAGAGAACACCAAAAAACACTCTCTTGGAAGACAAGATGGAGCTTGTATTCAAACTTGTGCAAACAACAAGGAAGACCAAAGTCAACCATTTGGCCTTTTACATAAGTCACCTTTTGAAGGGAGGGCCAACCCTAATCTCTTTATACCACTCTCCCTTCTTATTCTTTTACCATCCTCTTGGGCCCATCTAGATCTAAGACACAATCTTGGCTCTACCGACTTGCCACTGTCCATCAAATTTCATCACTTAACCAGCGATGGCATATTGTTAACCAATCTGTTAACATGCGCCCCTTCCTGATTTTATCCAATCCTTTGGATCGTGAAGCGTTCATGGTTGCTGGAGCATTGTCAATGAAGATCATACAAAGTAGTCATTCGTGTGCACTGGGCTGAATCTTCATTTGGTACATTGGTAGAGGGATGTAGTGGCTCCTTGTTGTGGAATGCTTGTTGGATGAGTGAATAATCTAGAACTAGCACTTCAGGGTTTGAGTGAGCCGAGTTGAGTACTTGTGACCATTCAAAGAGGGAATATGAAAATTCTAAGGGGTAAGTTATTAGGAAGAAGGTGTTAGTAGGGATTGATGTTAGATCCTATAAGATCCTAGTGGTGTTAGTGTTAGCAGAGTAAGTAAAGTGCATTATCATGCTCCCTTAAGTCCCATATTTGATTGGCGTGGGACTTCTAATTGGACTATGTCTTTGACATGCTATGGTTGAACATCCGGAGTTGTGCATGACATTTTGTCTTTCTTCTGTACATTGAAATGCCTTCAAATTCCATTTTATGGATTATATTTCATCGAGGGCTGTGCTTGGAAGTATTTGAGCCCAATAAGGTTGTGGCATTATCTTAAGCTTTTTTTATTTCCAAGTCATCAAATCGAGAGGAGTCTAATAATACACAATACAAACCCCTAAAATGAAAACTATGGCTGTTGGCTCTTTCCCATGGCTTCTACAAGAAGAGCAGGGTATTCTCAGTATGTAGGGTTCCGAGGCTTTTTGTCACCTATAGATATATCGGTGTTGTTGTTTGTAGTATAAGTGTAGCTTAGGACCTCCAGTCGTATTCCAGTAAGAGACATAGGCTTAAGTGTGGTAAGCAAACATAGTGCATGCATGTGTGAAAGGAATGTGCATCATCATGGTTGGGGTAATGAAGGCTTTCGCCTTCATTGGGGGTTGAAGGGTTTAGGAGGAGTTTAAGGGTTAGAGGGAGGTTCAGGGTTTAGAAAGAGGTTCCAAGGTTCAGAAAGAGGTTCCAGAGTTTAGAAGAGGTTCAAGGGTTTAGAAAGAGGTTCCAGAGTTTAGAAGAGGTTCAAGGGTTAGAAGGAGGATCCAAGGTTCATTTAGAAAGAGGTTCCAGAGTTTAGAAGAGGTTCAAGGGTTAGAAGGAGGATCCAAGGTTCAGGGTAGAGTACATGGTGGAGAACTCCTCTCCCTCATAGATCATGGAGGTTAAGGGTTTAGGGGAACCATAGGAGTGGGAGAGGAAGAAGATGTAAGAGCATGGGGGGAAAGGAGATAGAGAAGAAGGGACAAGGAGAAGGGAGGAGGAGGGAGGAGGAGAAGGGAGGAGTAGGGAGGAGGAGGAGGAGAAGGGAGGAGTAGGGAGGAGGAGGAGGAGGAGGAGGTGGGAGGAGGAGGAGGAGGAGGAGGGGGGGGAGGGGGAGAGGGAGAGGATGGGTTGCAAGGTTGGAGGAGAGGGGAGGAGGTGTTGCAAGGTTAGTACATGCTTTTGGACATGGAGTGCAAGGAAGCATGGACACTTGAGACAATTGCTTGGAATACCAAAGTAGAACTCAACACAATCCCCAAAGAGTGTGGGCTTGATTCCATTATGGGGTATTTATACAAGTTGGAGAGCTTCTCTCTCTTCATGTAGGAATTGTAAGACATTATCTCTCTACATGTAGAACTTGCATATAGAAGTTGCATGTAGGAGTTGCAAGTTGCATGTAGGAGTTGTATGTTGCATGTAGAACTCGCATGTTGCATGTTGCATGTAGGAGCTACATGTAGAACATGCATGTAGGAATCGCATGTAGGACTTGCATGTAGGAGTTGCAAAAGTAAAAGTTTCAAGTAGAACAAGCATGTAGGAATCTCATGTAGGACTTGCATGTAGAAGTTGCAAGTAGAACATGCATGTAGGACTTGCATGTAGGAGTTGCATGTTGAACTCGCATGTTGCATGTAGGAATCGTATGTAGAACATGCAAGTTGGATTCCTAAGAGGGATTATTCCTAGCCTTATGCAAGTACAAGCGGAGCTTGCTGCCATTACTCTATACACACATTCTATGCTACCTAAGTCCATGTTGGCACAGAGACAACAATGGCTGAAGAGGTTTATAGAAGGGGGATTCTAGGAAAGGCTTCTAAGTTAGAACTAAAAGAAAAGAAAAATAAAGAAAAGAGGATGAGTAGAAGTTAGATAGTTAATGGTGATGTTAGTAAAGGAATGTGAAAAAATCTTTGAGGGTCACAAGAAACTCATCCAAACCCATATTGGTGTAATCACCTTTGCCCTGGAGTTGAATGCATCCTCAAGAGCTGCTTGTGGTGGAGAACCACTTGTTATTCCATGTGTGAACTCAAATTCAAGATCTTGATTACTTAGGCATAAGTCTGTGCCCTATTTTGTTTTGGCATTGTTGATGGGATTTCTTGTTGATGCTGATTGGTGTATTGACATTCCATAGCGTTTGTAGCCTATCTTCTTAACCAAGGAGCCCTTGTGCTGATGTAGTTGTGATTTGCTAAGGATTAAAGAGGATAGACCACCTATTTTCACCTAGGACTTCCACATGTGAGCAGAGAGGTAGGACCTCTTTATGGACACACCAAGACTTAGCACTTGGAATTGAGTTCTTATTCACCTAAATGTCCTTAGTACCTCTGAGTACATCAAAAGGTGAGTGCAGTGACATATTGACCAATTGTGACCTCATGTAAGTCTGGATAATCACTTCGAAGGAGAGTCACTAAGACATTATTGGAGATCTTTATTGGCGATCAGTGGTCATCTCGTTGACAACAACATTGCTTGAAGTTCTTTAAGATCCTTGATTGCAGCAGTAGGTTCTTGTGGAGCTACTCCACTTTTAGGAGTAGGTTCTTGTGGATCTATTGTTGGGCATCTTTCTTGTTGTCAGTGTTGCACCATTGAACATTGCAATCTCCCACATGTATCACTTCTATGATACTCATCGTATAATAAAGTGAAGAGTACCTAACCCAATAGCAATATTCTCGTGATGAACTTCTCATAATGACCTTTTGATCTAGCTAAAGTAGGATCTCATGGTAGCTCCCTCAAGAACCCAAGCCATCTAGATTTCTCTATCTTTAGCATGCCATCGCATGGAACATAAATGACTCATAGTCCCCCCGCCCCTAGCCCCCCCCCAAAAAAAGTGCTCGAAATCCACAATAGCCAAAATTTGGCTTTTACACATGACCCTAGTCCAATTCGTAATTTTGACCTAAATCTTCACTAGAATCTAGTCTCACTCTTTAAGGATAATGTGGCCTAATGGCTCTATTGTCTACTAGTCCTAGTGGAGGGAACAAGTTACATGGCTCATCTACTCAATGATATAAGATATTTTGGCAAATATGTAAGATCATTGAGTATTACAAGTATTTTGGAAAATATTAAGTATTTTGCACATATTTGTTGCCAAAGGAAGTAGTGTTAACCAAATCGCTAACATGTACCCCTTTGTGGTTCTGGATTTAGTCCCATGGATTGTGCAAAGGCCATGGTTATTGGAGTCTTCTTGATGAAGATCATGTGGTGAATTTTTTTCTTTTGTGCATCTGTTTTCAACCTTCCTTGACATCTTATCAAGAGTGGATGAGTTCATTGGTACCAAGAAAGATAAAGAATTCAGAAGCAATGCCTACTTTGGAGTGGAGAAAATCATACATATTGAGAAAGGCAAAGACATCAAAAGTGTTGCCTCTTCAGAATTAGATGATTTCAATGCAATTATCTATATAAGTGACATCTTATTAGAAGGGATGAGTTCAGTGGTACTCTGAAGGTAAAAGATTTCAAAAGCGATGTCTTATCTTGGGTCTATAAATTCACACACGTCAACAAGGATAAATATATCATTGGTGTTGTCTCCTCAAACTTGGAAGATTTTAATGCGCTTAACTATAGAAGTGATATCTTGTCGAGAGTGGAAGAGTTCATTGGTACCAATAAAGTAAAAGGTTTCAGAAGTGATGTCTTATCTTGAGTGGATGAATTTACACACATTGATAAGGAGTGCAAAGAGTTTGAAAGTGTTGGCTTATGAAACATGGACGACAAAGGACTATTCAGTATTTGAACTTGACTATGATAAGATCAACGATGCAACATCCCATGAAAACAAAGTGACAAATAAATTCGATGGGGAGAAGTGTACAAAGTCAAATAAGATGTACAAAAGAAATGAACGGACTATTCGGTTTTTGAATTTTATTGTAAATAAGATGAAGGATTCAACATCCCATGAAAATAAAGTGACAAATAAAGCTGACAGGGAGACATGTACAAATGTACAAAAGAAACTGACATACATATGCATGAAAAGAAAGCGAGTCCAGGCAGATGTAGAAAAGAAACCAAAGAGAATAAGAGTAATGAATGAAGATGTTATGCTAAAAGCAATGCGATCTATATGTTCCAAGCAAAGTTGTATGCATTCCATTAACATACTTGACATCAAGAAATATAGAGAACAGGTGTGGCAAAGTAGAGGGAGCAAAAGAAATGAATACCTACTCACGAGCCTCTCTTTCTTTCTCATACATGACACAAAAAAGCAAAGTTTTGGACAAAAGATAAAGCCTTGTATAAATGGAAAAAGTATTTACAATAATACATATCGCATTACTATAGGATTATCACATGGCACAGCTAGGATTTGGGTAATAAAGCAATGTATGGAGTAAAATTTAACATTCATGGAAACACAGGAAGGCCTAAAACAAGAGTCTCAATGGTCTCGGTAGCAACAATTTTAAAAGACTACATTCATGAAAATTCTTTACCTCAACCCCATTTATGTGAAATGCATCTTTCGATAGGTTTGTCCAAAAAAAAAGTATTTAAGTCTATTGGAGAAACAAAAAGGCAAAGAGGGCATGCTTTGACATCTTTTCACAAATTGTATAGTCTTTGGAAGAAGAGCTTTGGACATGTTAAAATTCCCAAAGAGGCAAAAAATATCAAAGTGTAGTGATTGTGATGATCTAAAGTGAGCACTTGAGAGTGCAACGTCTCAAGAACAAAGAGAATCATACCAAAAAAAAGAGAATTTCATCATGACTTGTTCGGCATTCTAGACTAAAATATGCATTTTGGAAGGAGCAATCTATTTCTCATCCAAATGAGTATATATGCATTATTGTAGATGGTAAGGATCAGAACACAACAACATTACCTCGATTCATTGATACTCCACCTAAGCTACAAGGAAAATACTTTTTTAAGACACATCTATGTGGAGTTTTAGTGCATGGATTTAAGTTTTTTGCAGACATATGGATCGATTCCTTGCATCTACATGATAGCAATCAAGTTGTAACATCCGTTATGAAGGCAATTCACAGTGTACATGCAGAAAAAGGTCACCTACTAGAAATTTGAGAATATAGGCAGACAATTGCAGACGGGAAAATAAGAATGTACTTTTTTTCACTTTGCTCAATGCTAATTTCTCATCAAATCTTCAATGAGATTGAAGTTGGGTTTTTGTTGGTTGGGGACACACATGAGGATATTGATCAGGTTTTTAGCATAGTCTCAAGAGAGCTAAAGATTTAGGACGTGGAGATAATGGATGACTTGATAAGAAAATGTTAGAGGCAAGTTGGTGGCCACAAGGAAGGTATAGTATGCTCCATGGTCAAAGGATATATGATTGGAAGAGCTTTATTCTAGCTTTCATACAAAAAGGTGGTGATGCCCTGATTGGTCATAGTGCTCGACACTACTTTCACTTTTTCTTAAAGGATGAAAAACAAGTGATGCAATGGCAACACTATTTTCATGATACAACATGGGAACTCGAAGAATGTTACTGTCTCTTAACTTCAATTCCAAGCAAAGAAATGCATCAGAAGGCTTAAAAGAATTCAATGAGAAATCCAAAGGTGAAAAAGAAGGCCTAAAATATTTTATTACATACAAAGAGGAAATGCTTTGTAGATTTCTTGATTGTAATCCCTCTTAGAAAGAACACATTGTTGTTGTAATTAAGAAGACTATAAATTGATAAGGGACGTTGGGAAAATGCAAGAAGATGATGTTAAGGCAAAATGGCCTTTATTTTGGCCAAATGTTGGTAATGACTTGCGCCCATCGTTTGATGTCTTTGAAAATGAGTTTGAATCACTACTACCACATCCATATTGTGGACGAAAGGAGAGAGGTTTTATGCCAGAAGTAGATATAGATGTCCATTGTTTTGTTGTAGCTCGACCATCAGAAAATGAGCATGAGAATGTGAAGTTTTGGGTTACAAAAGTGGTGGATGTGAGGATGGATGACCAGGGAAGAGCTGCAACATTTATAGCACTATGGTATGAACCAAGGGGTAGGAAGGAGAACCAAGGTAACAATACATTGTATACTGACTGTCTAAAATAGGAATGGGTGCTAAAACCATGAAGTAGTTTCAGAGCTTTCCATAGAGACAGTCATAGTATCCTGGAAATTAAGGACAAAGAAAACAAAGGAACACATGGAGTATGATGTAGGATAGGTTTCTTTTGGCAGGACATGATGGAAGTACGAAGTTGTATAGAGTGCCAATACCAGGATGCAGAGAACTCTGAGCAGAAGGAGTTATTATGGGCGTACAAGTCAGCAGAGACAAGCAAGAAGTTGGTGGTTCGAGTGTGTAATGAGGTCTAAAATAGCTCATCAGGCTGGCCTAAACAGATCAGAGATGCTTGCTATAGAGAGGTTGATAAGATAGTAGGGAGTTTGAAATTTCCCTGAGCCACAAAATGTCGTCGTTTTTTTGAAAAAGTAAAAATCTTACAAGCATTTATTGGACTTGTGGACTTCTCAAACTACCATCATCCATGATCTATGGTGCTCATAATACCTAATTTTTGTGTCGACTTGATTTAATGTTAATACTTAAATGTCTCTGGAAAGACAGTTGGTTTATTCTTAGTGTCAATAATATGTGAGCATAATATTTTGTGAGCATATATGAATTATCTTAGGTCTGCCTGTGTAAATTGCTAACCGGTCTTATTTTAGTTGACCAAAGTAAACTCGAATGGATATCAAGTTTGTACATGACTACTTAATACACAAGGTGGATGAACTGATGAAATAGGACTACTCTAGTGTCTTAAGTAGCCCAGTGGATGAAATCTGACAGTTAAAGATAACTAGCCTAAGGGGACTATTTTAGCATAGCACTTTGCAACAAATTTTAGGAAGCATGGCAATAGTGCAGGATAAGTGGTTGCCAAGCATAGTGGTTGGTTGCACATTAGGATATTAAATGCCACCAGCATAATGGTTTGCTTCTATTATTACAAGATGAATGGAATACAATTCATTCATTTAGGATTTGTGGATTTGTTATGGTATTTAATAAAACCAACACGATGGTTGTTTGGGATATACTAAACACAAGCGTGGGATTTATCATTTGGGATTTACAAAAAACAAGCCCAGTGGTTAGTTTGGAATTTACTAAAAGAAGCATAGTCTCAAATAACCACTCCAAGACACCTCAAGATGTGCTCATGCATGTCTAAATCCAATTTGAAGACACTCGTGGCCTTCTTTCATTGTGGCATAGGTTGCATTTGGAACTTAATAGCTCTTACTAGATGAGAGTACATGATGGAGAGGAGGTCTTATCAGAGAGCAACAAAGAAATGGAGAACATTGAAAATTGTGGGTGCTAACTCACCTAGATCAAGGTAGACTCTTGTTATGTATGTATGGTACACAGGGGTATATCATGGGGCATTGGCCTTTATCCCAACAACCTCCTACTTAAAGGCCAATGTGCCTTAAGGGAGAAGATATGCATCCTAATGTCATCCAACACCCATCAATACTTTGCAATTTGCAAATTGCTCTGAGGAAAGACTCTTTGTAAGAAGATCTATAGGGTTCTCATCTGTGTGAACCTTGACAAGCTGGATGCGTATGTCCTCAATCACCTCTCTGATGAAGTGATACTTCACATCAATATGCTTTGTCTTCGCATGGAAGACAGGATTCTGTGCCAACTGGATGGCATTCTGACTATCATAGTGCAAAACTAGAACCTCTCCTACAATGATCAAGTCTCCCACTAGATGAGTAAGCCATATAGCTTCCTTGCATGCCTTAGTGGCTGCAACATACTCTACCTTAGTGGTAGAGCCATACATGGCCACAAATGAGAGACCCATGAAACTACACCTCCAATGAATGAGAAAAAATATCCTGTAGTAGACCTCCTGGTGTCTACATTCCCTGCAAAATTAGCATCTGCATATCTAACAACAGATGTGTCCTTACTCCCAGAGAAAATGCACATGTTCTTTGTACCATTCAAGTATCTCGTGATGCCTTTCACTGCCTCCCAATGCTTCTTGCCAAGATTTGCCATATAGCTGCTAATAACTCCCACTGCAAAAGCAATATCTGGACGTGTAGCAACCATGGCATACATCAAGCTTCCTACTGCATAAGGTATCTTTGCCATTTCAGCCCACTCCTTGTGGCCTCTCTTGGATGTTTTTTTGTGCCAAAAAACTCCAACTACTACAACTCACTTCTCATAGGTTGTTCCCGAATTATCCTTTAATGCTTCCTCAACCTTGTGCTTAGGTTTTGTGCACTACAACACAAATTATGGGTCATCTTCCTTGTTCTCCCTAGAGGCAGAGAGACAATTTCAAAGTTACTCCTCTCTTCTAGACAGTCAGTGAGGTCATCAAAACTCTCCCCAAACTATGGCAAGTCATTGTTTGTCTCTCCATCTGAACATTGCAATGTTCTCACAATTGTCATGATCCCCTATGATGTACGCACTGCCAAAACAAGAAAGTTTCTTATTTTAATCACGTGGTTGTTTGAAAAGCCCCATATTCTCTGCAGACCACAAACTCCTTTAATTTTCTTACAATTGTGCCAGATTCTCCTTTTCAATTCATCCATGTTCAGTTCATGGAGCACTCTATGTACTACACTATTATTTAAGGCTTTGTTTACTGTATGTTGAATGTGTGCTTGTGGAGAGGTTGGCTATAAGCCATGTTACAGCATCATGGGCATCATTGAGCTTTTCTTGAGGGCATGTTAATTGGTGTTTAAATAGATCTTGCTTAAAAACAACACAACATCAGTCATGTTCACTCTTGCCATGGCTAGACCCAAGGAAATTCCACATCATGTTTAGACCGGTTAGGGATTTGATCCTTGAGACAAAGTACAATCCATGGATTGATTTAAGTGGAAAGGCAATACCATCTTACCACACCCAATGTTGTTTTCTATTTTCTACATAGGGATTTTTCTTTTTTAGCCATTCTCAATGCAGTAGAAAAGTATGCTACACAAATAAGGCATCATGTTCCCTATCATCTGAAATGTAGAAATGGTATGTATGTTGCACATACCATATCTACATCTAAAATGTAGAAATAGTATGTACGTTGCACTGAGTTGGACTCCTGTGAGTCAGAAAGTAGATTGGCATCAGTCATAAAAGAATCAAGCAAATGATTGTATGTGATATGCACAAGAATTGTTATCTGCATGTTGTACCAGTGAGCACTTTTTGTATCTCATCTTGTTCTTGAAATGAATAATTTTCAGCAAAATCTATGACAGATACAATAGTGTCATGGGGAAAATTGGCAAGGCACATCCTGAACTTCTTATCCTACAAGCTGGTCGTGAAATTCTGAAGCACATAAGCTCCCTCAGATGAGTACTCTTATACGATAGTAGCCGTTTCTTTTTGTTTGATCCTTCAACATTGACATCTTTAAATCTCCTCCATTTTAAAGCAACATGTTTTTCTTCCTCATTTCATTTAGATAGACATGAAATGTCTTCTTCTTTAGCTTCAGATTGCAATGCTTGCATGTGCCATGAATGCATTCAATGCAGTGCCACATTAGGGGAGAATTGGGGTCTCAAAAGGGCCTCCAATTAATGTTTCCTAATTTTAAGGGATTAGAGAGTGATTTGAGGTGTACCAATGAGAGTGCTAGAAGGTGTGGGGCAATGGTATGTTGAGGTGGAGGGTGGGCAGGCTTGCAAAGAGCCCTATTGGTTGCTCCCCTTACACTAGGGACCACCCAAACCATCCCCCCCCTCTTAACCCATGTTTGACCCTCCTACTAGGCGCACCTCCCCCACATGAGCCCAAAACTACCTTCAATGGGATGGTAGGGCCCTTTTGGCAAATTTTTCTTCTCCCCTCCCTCTTTCTAGGGCCTCTGCCCCCCACTGTTTTGGTCCAGCCTACCAAATCACTCAGATTTAAACCAAATCCCATGCATTTTCCCTCTTCCCCCTCTTTCTCTGCTCCTTCCTGCTCTGGCCTCTGCTTGCTGTAGCTCCTCTCTCTCTCTCTCTCTCTCTCCCCCCTCTCCCTCTCTTGTGCCTTTGTTGGAGTTGCTCTATCCCTCTCCTTCTCCCTCTCCTGTGCCTTTGTTGTTGTTGCTCTATCCCTCTACTTCTCCGTCCCATGTGCCTCTGTTGTTGCTGCTCTATCCCTCTCCTTCTCCCTCTTTTGTGCCTTTGTTGGAGCTGCTCTGTCCCTCTCTTGTGCCTTTGTTGTTGCTACTCTGTCCCTCTCCTTCTCCCTCTTTTGTGCCTCTGTTGGAGCTGCTTTGCCTTGTGTAGGAGTCCCATTCTTGTTGTTGCAACCTCTGCAAGCATGGTGAGGAGAAAGGCTACAAGACCATGCAATGCTGTGGCCTCTTGTGTCTTCCACAACACCAAAAATGCATTAGATGAGTGGATCCCTTGCACCTACAGCTTAAATGACTAGATAGTGATGAAAGGATCGGCTAAAGGTCCACATAAGCTTCCCAAGAGCAAGAGAGGTGACATCTTGCATGAGTGGAAGGAGTACATCTTGAAGTTCAAGTTTGGGAAGAAAGGATGGCTTGCAAAAGTGCAACATGTTTACATGGGAAAAAATATGCGGCTTCCTCCATCATTCAATCAATCTAGGATACCATCACACTGTGACCCTTTCTATCTATGTACTTTTTCACCTGTAAGTGTAATGAGTCCATTTGGAAATTTTGTGTTTGGCTTCTAAGAGCTCTTATTCATGGTGGTAGATGTTTTCCCTTTGGACCTCGAGGAGTGGGAATGAGTTGAATCATTCATAACCAAGTTCACTGTGATTCTGCTACAGCAACTCTTTGCTCTCCTACAGGAGCTTTTTCCCTCTTTCTTTTCCTTCTCATATAGGATACAACTGCTCTTTCCTCTCCTACAGCTATTTTTTTCCCAACAGGCATGGTCTGGAACATAGTGACACACGGTGGTAATGTTGTGAGCTCTAGTGTGTTCTGGAGGCATGGTCAGGAAGAAAGTGACACAAGTTGGCAATATTGTGAGCTCTAGTGTGTTGTAGAGGAATGGTCAGGAACAAAGTGACCAAAGTGGCCAAAGATGGCAATATTGTGAGCTCTAGTGTGTTCTAGAGGCATGGTTAGGAAGAAAGTGATAGAAGTTGACATTATTGTAAGCTCTAGTGTGTTCTAGAACATGAAAAATGCATTAGATGACTTGAACTTACAGATTGACTAACTAGATGGTCATGGAAGGTTTTGCCAAGGGTCCACATAAGCTTCCCAAGAGGAAGGATGTATTTCTTAGACTATGTACCTTCCTTGCCTATCTTCTTTACAAGATCCTATTTTAACATAGGAGTGGGAAGTAGTGGAATCTTTGATATAATTAACAATGTACTGTCTGTAAGTTATGTGTAGGAATACCTTTTAGTCATAGAAAACGAAATGTATATTCCTTTAACTTTACTTGAAATGGTGAAATGGCAGGCAAGAATCTAGAGAAATGCATGCAAATGTCCATTTTATCCCTCGTGCAACATCAAACAATGTGTTTGACTGGTACAAGCTGTCCATAAATTGTAGGTTGGGCGTTTTGGATTTTGCATAGGTTTTCTTCATGACTTGGAGGACATTAAAATCATTGATGAATTTTATTTTGATGGTTTTATTGTGTGGTTTTGTGTCCAAAGTTTTTAGATAACATGTATAAAGTTTTCATGTCTAAAGTTTACAGTTTATACCTATTTGCCTCACTTGCATCATTAAAGGAGACAATGCCATGATGGTAAGCATCCTATGTATTGATTTATATTTTATGGTCTTTTAATGTAATGTGCTTTGTTAGGTTTGCTAATGTAACGGTGGTTAAATTGATGTAGGAGGCATTTGAGATCTCTCATTGGTGCACTATATTAGTCGAGCAGGAGGATATGTTGTGGTCTTCCACATCCAATTTTTAGAATGGCCTACTTAACTACTGAAGTGCATTAAAGTATTGACAGCTTGATCATTGTGATCCACATCACATGGCTTCCCCTATTGCATTGTATCCCATTGGCAATGGTGTAAAAAACTTTGTGCCTAGCTACGCTAAGAGGAGAGCCTTAATGGTATTAGTATTAGGATCTTACTTGGAGATTTCAAGAGCCTCTTTTTTCTATGTATTAGAGGTAGCAAGATTATAATACAAAAATGTACATTTTATCACATTCTCTTCCTTGCAAGATACCATGTCATAAGCAATAATTCTGATTGAGTCATGGTTGGAATTTTGAATGTGTTGTTAATTCAATATAAGGTAATGTCACCTTGAATTGTAGAGTATTGAATACACCACCTCCAAGTTTGTTGTGTAGAGAGGTGAACCTTTTAGATGCAAACTTGTCCCTTTTCCTTCATTTGTATCCAAAGTAATTACAAATTTATGACCCCCTCAACTTGTGACTGACTTTTAAAGGTCTTCTACATTGAATTTGAACATTCAGGCAAAAAATTGGTCCAGTCAAATATCATAGAGCTACTCATGCTCTCGATTTTGAACTAAAAAAATTTGCAATCGGAGTTATAGTGCAAAAGTTATAGCTATTTTACTATTCTCTTCATATTCCATGCAATTCAGTTTTATTACTTGTATACATATTTTTGTAAAATTAACTTAGGAAAATATTATGAATATTCCAAGTCAAAATAATACTCTCGACCAAGTTTGGTAATTTTGGTGACCATTTTTGGCAAATGTAGGAGGAATTTAACCACAACGCAGAAGACAAAGTTGGTCAGGACATCATGGGGTATCCAAAAATGTACAAACCGCCACGGTGCAAATTTGGCCATTGGAGGGTGTCTAGATGGCCAAATTTGCACTGTGGCAGGTTTGTGCATTTTTGGACACCCCATGATGTCTTGATCAACTTTGCCTTTTGCGCTGTGGTCAAGTTCCTCCTTTATTTGCCAAAAATAGACATCAAAATGGCCGAAGTTGTCAAACTCCTTCATCTACCTCTTCAAAATCTATATTTCTTCATATGAAATCATGAAGTGCATCAATCCTTTACAAGGTAATATAGTAGCCAACCTAAAAATTAAAATAAAAGATACATGGACATAGCCAACCTTCATGACTAAGAAAAGATAGAAAATGAAAATTTTAGATTCCTCTTCAAAATATATATTTTCTCATGTAATGCATTAAATTATTTCAATATGATTTAGTGATATGAAATCAAATATTTCATTGACATAGCTAATCTAAAAGGTGGCTCCAAAGGCAAGATAAACAAAGAAAATGAAAATTTACAAGGTGATGTAGTGGAAGATCAAAGTCCTATGGAATTACATTGACATAGCCAACCTACAAGGTTCCTCCAAAGTGCAAGAAATTATGTAGAGAGTATATTGCCTAAGGGTCTTACCAGAGCTGTGCTACAAGGCACATAAGTTGTCATATTGACCAACCGTTATTTGCTAAGTTACTTTGTAAATATTTTCTTGTCCATGTTTATCTATGTTGAAGTTGATACATCTATAAAGACACATGGATTTCAATTAGGTACATGAAGGAATTTTGAAAAATTGGGCCATTCTAATGTCCATTTTTGGCAAATGTTGAAGGAATTTGATCATGGCACTGAAGACAAAGTTGGTCGGGATATCATGGGGTGATTTGGCCATTTGGAGGGTGTCCAAATGGCCAAATTCATGCCATGGTGGGTTTTTGCATTTTTGGATACCCCATGATGTCCCGATCAAATTTGCCTTCTCCACCACGGTCAAATTCCTCCTATATTTGCCAAAAATTGACACTGAAATGGAAAAAGTTGTCAAATTTCTTCGTCCTTCAAAATCTATATTTCTTCGTAGAAAATCATGAAATGCATCAATCCTTTACAAGGTGATGTAGGAAAATCTCAAATTTTGGTTTTTAAACACTCCATCTAATCAATGTGGTGCCACGGTCAAATCCTTTCTGCATATGTATTGGAATGGCCAAACTTGGCAAACAACATTTTATTGACTTGTAAGTTACATCAAAATGTGATATAACTTTTGTGTGCAAGCTGATATAAAAAAAGATGCAATATTAAAAACAACAAATAATTAAAATAGACATAACAAAAGATTCACCATTTGGCCATAGATACATGAATTTTTTTTGCTTTAGATAGAAGAATATTATTAGAAATAGGTGTTTGTATTTCAAATTGTATCACAAAGAGGCTTCATAGCCTATTTCTCTTCTTCTTCAACTCTAATACACCAATAATAGGGTCTTTGAATCCTCGAGTAAGTCCTTAGAAAGACCACTATGCTATTTGGAATCTCACATTCAACTTGTAAGTTCTTATAATCTCATGTACAACACATTGGAATGGATCACGTAGGTTGCCTTGGGTCAATACTGTGAATTCTCCATGCCTTCTTGCTCTAAATGGATAGATTCTCCATTCTTGCTTGCTACTACACACATGAAGAAACATCATTTTAGAAATTTAAATTTAAATAGATGTAATGCATCATGTAAATTCTTCTTCTTCAATAAACTTTTGGACTTCAAGACATACATTAGCAGCATCACAAGCTCCAGGCATCTCGTTTGCATCACCATTCCCTTCAAGTCCTGCATCACCTCCAAAACAACTTGCTCATGCATGACTTTGTGTCTTTCGATATGAACAATCCATATCATCCATGCCCACCATTCTCATATCATCCTTCATGAAGGTCCTGAAAGAACAACTAAGGGAAACTTAGCAAAAGCAATGCACCACTGTGGATAATCCAAAGTAAGAAATTACATTGAAACACTACGAAATTAACATTCTATCTCATATTCTCCTTTTTAAAGCACCTAATGAGGTTCAAGATGCTTCTTTTCTTGAAAAAAACAATCATGGATCACATATTGATCCTGCAACTGTATGGTCACATGGTAACATGGGAGATCTCCTCAAATGGTGCCATCAATAGTCGAAGAGTTTACAGAGACTATGATAGGCCATGATAGAAGGTAGGTGATGTTTGAGGAGGGATGGGAAAGACCATGAATGATTACGAGGGAGGAGAAGCAAGTGGAGGAGTAGGTGTGAGGATGAAGGTAGACGAATACGCATGAGTAGGAGGAGTAGAAGCAACAGGAGCAGGCGTGAGCATGAGGAGTCAAGAGGAGCTTGCATGAGTAGGAGGAAGGAGGAGTAGGCATGAGCATGAGGGAAGATGAGAATGGATGAGCATAAGGGAGGAGGAGGAGCAGGAAAAAGCAATAGGGGGGAGGAGGAGGACGCATGTGGGAGGAGGGAGGAGGAGAAAAAAGCAGCAGGGGGAGGAGGAGGCATGTGGACAAAGGGAGGAGGAGGGGGGAGGGAGGAGGGAGGCAATGGGAGGGAGGAGGAGGAGGAATGGGATGTGTGGAAGAAGAGGAGGGAGGAGGGAGACAAGGAGAGGATGGGGGGAAGAGGAGGGAATTCAAATTCAAAATTCAAAATACGTTTGACTTTGGAGGATGGGGGGAGGAGGGAGAGAGAGGGAATTCAAATTCAAAATTTGAAAATTTGACTTTGGGAAAGTGCCCCCTCCTTGGTGTAAGAGGTGGCCCCCTCCTATGTGTAAGAGATGTAAGAGGTGGGATCAACTGGGCTTAACCCACCTAGGTAGGGGGGGTTAGGACTCCCTTGGACCCCACAAGAGGACTTGCATTAGGACTAATCCATTTCTTAACCCATTCCTTATGAGGTCATTTTGAGACCCCATTTCTCCCCTAATGACTCACATTCTCCCTTTGGACAAACCATTGGCTCCCATAGAGACCTTAGGCTATAAAAACTGCTCTCCCTTGCAACACATGATGAGGATCTAGGTGGCCTATAGATTGCGCATTCATCAAGGAGACATGGGAATCGATCCCCATGGAGCAATGCTCCAATATGACATTCATAGCTTGCCAGGCCAGGTCAAAATCTATGTGTGTTTTACAACAACAAACATTCATGTCTTTGAGTTTCCTGATGTACCAGGCTTACAATGGTCAAAGCTCCTCTGCCCAATTGAAATGTTAGGATCCTGATCTATAAACTTGAGATACAACTATGTCTGTTGACCCAACATGTGGGAACAATAGAACAATGAGCCCTCTTTTAAATGGAACAATAGTATAGTGAGCCCCCTTTTTGCACTACTAAAACACATTACATGAAAAAATGAGGTCTGATTAAAGTATATAATGAGTTGAAGTAATCATCTAATAATTCAACTAATGAAGCTACTAGAAGCAAAACAATTTCAATCACCATGCTAGTTTAGGATAGTCATAATTTCAACTACCGATGAGCTAGTTTAGGATAGTCACAATTTCAATCACTGGTGGGCTCTCGTTTAGGATGGGCAACCATCGAGATGGTTTAGAACACATTTAGGATAGTCACAATTTCAACTACCAGGTTGGTTTAGGACAGTCACAATTTCAACCACTGGGCTAGTTTAGGACACTGTCACAAATTTCAACCACCAAGCTAGTTTAGCCTAACGGTCTCAACTTCACATATTAGACAATAACAAGTATATTTCTTTTCATTTATAAATTTCACAATTAGAAAATACATTAGGGAAAAAGGGAACTCATTTTGGGGCCCTATAAGAAATTCACTATTTTTTGATTTATTTCTCTCCTAAAAGACCTCAAAAATAATAAAATATGGAAACGTGGCTCAGAACTGTCAGTAAGGACTATAGAACTATCAATTCAGAAAGGAATAAGATAATCTTTTGTCTAACTAACACGATTTTGCATTAAATATCTCCTTAGATTGTTTTTTGTTTACCAAAGATTCTGCGTCTCTTTTGTCGACGTGTGCAGGCCTTTCATAAAGAATTCATCACTAAACTTGGTGATTGCAAGTTTTCAAAATATTCACATGGATACCGCCACACTTCCACGATTCATGTTACAAAACGACTATGAGATTGACAAGCAAACTTCGCAACCTTAGAAGCACAAAAAATGGCCGATACTAGTGAGTCACTATCTCAGAAGAAGTGATTACACCATCTTCACATTGACTTAGAAGAACAATATGCTCCAGCACAAAAAAGATAAAAGGATACGGTGCTGAATGCTCAACAGCGGGAAAATATGAGAAGAGAAGGGCTTCAACATATTGACTTATGGTGCGATGGAAGCATATATCCAAAATGTCAAGTAAAAAACTCTACACCTCCATTTGTCAATCCCACCACATTACTGAGGTTTGCCGGCGATGGACAAAATGGACTTCTTGGTTATATTTCAGCACAGTCTGCATTTACGAAAACGTATAAAATGATGTGCCTACAAGAAAAGGGGGCCAAGATGTAGGAGATAGCCATTCGTGCAAAATTGGAGTAGCAGTTGTAGAATGAAATTGAGGAGCATTCAAAGAGTAAAAAAGAGTTGACAAGAGCAAGAAAGAAGAGAACTGTGCTTGAAGACAGACTACGTAGTAGGAAGATTAAAAACATTGCAAATTTGAAGGCTGGGTCTGGTGGATGCAAGCGACGAATTCAGGAAGCAAGGTTAGATTGAAATTTATCATTTTGTATACTCAAAAAGGCTCTCAAATGACTATATCTATTTCGTCCCTTACCGCAAAATAAGAATGGAGGTGCTGAATGATATAGGCATATTGTGTTATTACTATAGGAAATTATTGGAGCCTGCAAAAGAAAATATGGATCCGAACCTTCTTCCTGTTAAACAAATGAAATGATTGCTTTCTTGTGGTGTAGCAAAAGGTTTGATTGAGGAAAAAAATTACAAAACAGTCAAACGCGATCTTGTAGAGGACTTTGTATCCAATAATCAAGTTGATGGCACTACAATCCAAGAGGCTCTTGATGTTAGTGGAGTTAGCAGGAAGGGATATAGTTCGATTTTCCATGCGATATCCTCAACTTTGAAAGATCAAAGGATTAAACGAGTTTTACTGCCAAATCCAGCAACCGTGTGGAGGATAAGAGGTCATTTGAATGAAAGTATAGATGAATTTATTGGGCAATATATCCATATTGAAGAAATATTTCATGGTGGTAAAGGAACCACTGTGTATGATCCTTGGAACAATATATTTGTAGATCTACAACAACTTCAAAGAAGAATGGTCGAGTTTTATGGAATAACATTTGAGGAGTGCAAAGGCATTTTGAAATTTGTTATCAAACTGGATGAGTGTGAGATTGTAACGGAAAAGAAAATGGAAAGAGTTACTATTACATTGATGAATGGAGCAATTGATACATCATTGACCGAAGCGAGTTCGAAGTATTTTAGTGTGCAGTCAGAGAAACACATATGTGGTTAGGCTCGTTCCAGGTATGATCATTTTTTGTTTTATACTTGATTTTGGTCATTGTTTTCAAATCTGTTATAGTAAGACTTTTGTTTTCTATAATCTGGCAGGTGAAGACAGAAGACCATGAAACACTAGATTGGGTGTTTCACCACACGAAAATACCAAGAATAATCAAAAGACAAGTGCAAGGCAAGAATCTCTATGTTGCAGGAAAAGGTGATTTTCAAGTAGAGTGGCACATGGCCGGGGATCTTAAAACACTTAAGTGCATGTATAACATTAGTAAAGGAGGCAACTCAAACTCTCCTTGTCTTTACTGCAAAGAATCAGCTCAAGTAATGGATTCAAAATGGTGGAAGAGAGCACCTAATAGAGATAAAGTTGACCCTGACTTCAAGGCCATTTTGGACATTCCACTATGTAATGTTCACATCTGCACATTGCATGGTCTATGTCGAATTATTGAGAAATTGGTATTTTTATATATTGGATTTGCTTGGAAACTCCGTCTCGAAAAAAATAGAAAGGATGCTCTTCAAGCATTGGAAAAAGTGTTATCCGATATAGGTCTGCATGGAGGAGATGTTCAAATCACAAAGGATTTTAAAAAGTCTACCAATGGCAAGGAGGTACCAATCAAGCCCTCTATTGGTGGTGTTAAGGCAAGAAGATTCTTGTCTCGACCCAAACACAATAAGCAAGTAAGGCAAGGTAGAACAGTTTCAAAGATTAATTATGGATTGTGGAAGCAAGTCCATAATGCTGTGAAAGATCATGAGGCAGATGGGGAAGCACGAAATAGCAAGGCAGAGGTGTGGAGGTCTCTTGATCAACTCTTCATGTTCTGTGACAAAGTGACATGGACAAAGAGTGATTACAAGAACTTTGAGGAGGCAATTAAACATTTTGGGAAGTCAATGAAAGACGCATGGACAACCTGCAATATAACTCACTACATGGTAAGGTTATGTCGTCTTCTTTTACTTAAGTGTGATCCTCTTTTTTTTATTACTTACTATGCATTCTTATGTCTTACATCATATCATCTAACCACCTTCCATATTTTGTCAAAAAGTATGGATGCCTAGCAATTTGGTCTACCCAAGGCATGGAGAACTCTCACTACATGGCACGTAATGCATTTTTCATCCAATGGTTTTACCGAGGCATACTACAGAGGCTGCATGCTAAAAGAAAAGTTGCTAGCTCCAAAATCAAGCTTGCTTTTCTTCTAGCCCAAAAGCAAAGACGAAGACAAACTCTAGACAATTCAATGGCAGCATAGAGAGATAGACAATGGAGGGAATCGAAGATATTTAGAAACCATAAATGGACAAGTAAACATGAATAGGACTCATTTGTAACTTATTGGTGTTATGTCCACATGTTTTCAAACTCAATCAATAGAATTTTTTTTTGTGGAACAAGTGACTCTTGGTGTTATGCATCAACAGTATTTCTTTTGTGAAACATATGATCTAAACGTAATACAATTTGTTCACAATTTTAATATATTGTTTATTTAATATTTAACGACACCACTCTATCTAAATGTACAAATCATTTCATCTTCAACTTATTGTTCATTTATACAAGATCATACTAGACATCAAAGACTTTGTACAAATCAGTTCAACTTCAATATAATGTTTGTGCTATATTTGATGACTAAATCCTATTTCTCCCAGGGCCTGCCAATCGGAACTCTCTTTTTGATCTTGATTGGAGTCTTTTTCTTCTTTATTGGCTTGATTCGACTGTCTGTTTATCAATGCTTGCCTCTATTGCTTGTCTGGGAGGGGTATCCTTTTCTTCAGCTGTCTCCACCTGTTCTTCTTCTTGGATTGTGTGGCCTGATGCAATCATGGGTGGCTCTCAAAACCTTATGAGCTTGTGTTTTCCATAGCCCTCCAGACATTTGGGCTCCTTAACACCACATGCTAATGCATAAGAAGTGTAAGACAAAAAGTAAGCGACCCTAGAGGCGTGCTTATTCACATAATCTCCAAATATATCTATGGCAGACAACCTCTCTATCAAAATGATCTTTTCCTTTTGCCATGAAAGATCATGTCCACCTAAAACCTTGGACAAACATTTTAAGAAGCAAACAATGGCTTCTCCATTGTTACTCAATTGCCTATGGTAAATCAAGATCGTAGCACTGCCTAGATCATGAATATAATGAGCTAGGCCTGACATTTTGCGAAACCCAACCGGCCTGATTCCACTTGATCTCTGGAGGAATGTGTCATCCTCAATTTATAGCTGCCACATATCAAAAGATTGGAGTGAGACAATACACAACCTACAAAACAAAGTTAAGCAGAAGACAAAGTATTTGATTTGAAGTACCTTCTCATTTTCATCAGCAACAAGCAGTTCATCTTTCCAAAGATTTATTCCTCTCCCTTCTTGTCCAGCCTCTTCTTTAAGCTTTTCTATGTATAGTGCTGAGAGATTCATAGCTTCCTGTGTGAGCTGGAAGGCAGCTTCATCTGGCTCTTGGAACTTTTCAGCCTCTTTGAAACAAAAAGTAAGGGCCTCTGCAAGATCAAAAATTGTTTCCAAAGCCAGTAGTGAATGGTCATCCTCTATGCCAACCTCCTTGTCAAGCCTTGAAGCCTGGGCAATAAGGGAAATGGCATAGTCCTCCCTCAAATTGAACATACACTCTATATCATGGAGGAAAACATAATCTTTTCCACCAATCAAGACACTTGGAAGAATGGGCACTGCATAGTTGCTGCTCTGAACATAAAATCTTCAACTGGCTCTGCTCCCCTAAGAGTTTTTGTCCTCAGTTGAACAAGGTCAAGAGGAGCCACTTGCAGCCCCTCATCCTGAAGGTTGATATCTTCTTCTTGCTCTGCCATTTCTGTTACCAAAGAAACATCCTCTTTTTCCTCTGCTTCAGATGTGTCTTCTTCTTGAGTCTCCTACCCTTGTTCATCCAAAGACTCCTGACTGAAGACAATGTACATAAGGAATGCCATGGTTTCGTCAAGCACTCTGCACTTTCTGGTGTGCAAGTTACAGTTGAATTTATATTGATCAGGTAGGCTATAAAATCTTTTGTTCACATGGTACCTCAGCCTGTCAATGGAGTGTAAAGAATGAGGGAGAGAGATAGGAGACTCAAGTGCAGCTTTCTTCACAACACACAAAAGAGAGAGGACACAAGGTTGGAGGGTGAAGCCTTTCTTCACTTTTGCACACAACAACAATACAATAGAAGAGGGAAATACCCTATATGTCAAACCCTAGAATACGTGGTTCATATGTGAACCCAAACCAAAAACATACGTGGTAGTCTAACTACACCACGAGTACAACTAACATAGGCAGTGACATAATGATAGTCATCCAGGAGATATATCGGGGGTAGAGCTTGATATCTCAACACTCCCCCTCAAGCTCAAATCCATCTCACGTACACCAAGCAAGCTCCTAAATCTGCGAAGCTTCTTGGTACCCAATGCCTTCGTAAAAATATCAGCCACCTGCTCCTCAGTGCTGACATAGACAAGATCAATCTCACCAGCTAGAACCTTCTCTCTCACAAAGTGATAATGCACCTCAATGTGCTTCGTTCTAGCATGATAAACTGGGTTATTAGCAAGCATGATGCTGCTAATGTTGTCACAATGAATGACAACTACTGCATGAATTGACTGTCCCATATCTGCAAGTAGCTTCCGTAACCAAGCTACCTCACATGCAGCCATTGCTGCGCCCCTGTACTCAGCCTCTGTGCTCGACAAGGCAACTGTTGGCTGCTTCTTGCTGCTCCAACTGATGGCACCACTCCCAAGGGAAAACATAAAACCACTAGTAGATCTCCTATCTGAGACACTACCAGTCCAGTCAGCATCTGTGTATCCATGTACCTGTAATGCACACCCAGCTTCATAAAACAGTCCATAATGCAATGTGGACTTGACATACCGCAGTATGCACCTAGCCGCATCCAAATGTGGCTTCCTTGGTGCCTGCATAAACTGACTCACCAACCCCACAACATAGCTCAAATCTGGTCTGGTTATAGTCATGTAAATCAAGCTACCTACTATGCACCTGTACATAGTAATATCTTCAAGAAGCTCACCTGTCTCTGCATTGAGCTTCACATTCTGCTCCAATGGAACAGAGATAGGCTTACAGCCTGTCATCCCATATTTGGACAGCATGTCCAAACCGTATTGCCTTTGCAACAGCCATATCCCACTCGGGGATCTAATAACCTCAATGCCCAAGAAGTAACGCAGCTCTCCCAAATCCTTCATCTCAAATTTCTGCTTCAAAAGCAGCTTCACTTCATTAATGTCTGCATCACTATCACCTGTAATAATCAAGTCATCAACATAGATGACTACAAGCACAATCCCTCTGTTTGTCCTTTTCACATAAAGTGAAAAATATGAATTGGAAATCTGAAATCCAATAGTGACAAGATATTGCCCTATCTTGTCTGACCATGCCCTCGGCGCCTGTTTTAAGCCATACAAGGCTTTGCGCAACCTGCATACAAAATCGGGGTGTGAATTATCCTCATAACCTTCTGGCTGCATCATATAAACCTCTTCCTGCAAATCACCATGCAAGAAGGCATTTTTCATATCCATTTGATGCAAAGACCATCCCTTTGCAGCAGCCATAGCAATTACTGCTCTCACGGTTGCCATCCTTGCAACTGGGCTGAAAGTTTCCTCATAGTCAATTCCATATGTCTGCGCAAAACCTTTGGCAACCAATCTTGCCTTGTACCTGCTAACAGACCCATCAGCATTGTGCTTGACTTTGTAAACCCACTTGCAGCCAATAGCCTTCTTATCATGAGGCAAAGGCATCAAATCCCAAGTGTGGTTTGCATCCAAGGCAGCCATCTCTTCATCCATAGCTGCTTCCCAATTTTTATGCCCTGCTGCATCCTCAAAACATGTGGGCTCTAGCTCCTCTAGAACCTTGACCATATAAGCATAGTGATGTGCTGTATACCCATCATATCTCAGCCTGTCAACTGGATACTTAATACGAGTGGACCTCCGTACAGCTGGATCAGTTGCAGGAGTCTTTAAATCATGCCTGCTTTTCCTTGCACCAGGTGTAACAACAGAAGGAATCCCAAGTTCCTCATCAAGGCTCATTTCAGAGCCACTTGACTCTCCATCAACATGAGAGCTACCAGCAGACACATCAAACACTGGAGCATGGTCCACTTTTTCTTTTCCCTTATGTGATACCTGCACAACACTATCAGGACTGCCATGTGACGATTCACTAGATCTCAATCTCCCTGTCCATGCATTAGATCCACTAGTAGAGGACTCTGTGGGTCCACTCAAGGCTTGAGATTGCTGCTCTGCATTTATTGCAGCATTCCCATTTCTTGCATCTGTATCTCCTACCATAACAGTTGGTGCATACCAACTGCTCATTTCATCAAAAACAACATCTCTGCTCACTTGCATTTTGCGGGTGGAAGGGTTATAACAACGATACGAGTGGACCTCCGTACAGCTGGATCAGTTGCAGGAGTCTTTAAATCATGCCTGCTTTTCCTTACACCAGGTGTAACAATAGAAGGAATCCCAAGTTCCTCATCAAGGCTCATTTCAGAGCCACTTGACTCTCCATCAACATGAGAGCTACCAGCAGACACATCAAACACTGGAGCATGGTCCACTTTTTCTTTTCCCTTATGTGATACCTGCACAACACTATCAGGACTGCCATGTGACGATTCACTAGATCTCAATCTCCCTGTCCATGCATTAGATCCACTAGTAGAGGACTCTGTGGGTCCACTCAAGGCTTGAGATTGCTGCTCTGCATTTATTGCAGCATTCCCATTTCCTGCATCTGCATCTCCTACCATAACAGTTGGTGCATACCAACTGCTCATTTCATCAAAAACAACATCTCTGCTCACTTGCATTTTGCGGGTGGAAGGGTTATAACAGCGATACCCTTTCTGGTGCAGAGCATATCCAGTAAAGATGCATTTTTCTGCCTTTGGATCCAACTTTGTTCTCTTCTCATCAGGAACATGAACATAAGCTATGCAACCAAATACCTTCAAGTGAGAAATATCTGGTTTTTGGCCTGTATACATTCTTCAGGCGTCATGCCATGGACAGCTGCAGTGGGGGTTCTGTTCATAATATAAACAGCAGTTGCTACTGCTTCAGCCCAAAAATAATCAGGCATGTTTTTCTCATTTAGGATCGCCCATCCTACTTCTGCAATATGCCTGTTCTTCCGTTCTGCAACCCCATTCTGCTGAGGGGTAGACCTGCATGAGTACTTCCTTTGAATTCCCTGTTCTTTCAGATATTCACAAAATTCTTCTGAAAAATACTCTCCCCCTCCATCAGATCTTAGCACTTTAATATGCACACCTTTCTCTTTTTCAACCATGGCCTTAAAAGCCTTGAAATGGCTGAACACTTCACTTTTGTGCTTCATAAAATAAATCCACACCTTCCTAGTGTAGTCATCAATAAACGTCACATAATAATGGCATCCACCAATAGAAGCAGCTTTGGTTGTCCAAACATCTGAATGGATCACTTCCAAAGGTCTTCTGCTCACCTTAGCATTTTTGGGAAATGCATGTCTGGCCTGCTTACCCATTTGGCATGCTTCACATACCTTTTGCATTCCCTCAACTCTGAATTTAGGCAAACCTGCAACAATGTTTTTCGTTTGCATAGATTTCAGCCTTTGTATATTCACGTGCCCAATGCGCTTGTGCCATATCTCAATATCTGCAATGACACCTCTCCCATGCGCAAACATAGCAGCTTTCACCTCAGGCATATCAACATCCAAGGTGAACATTCTGCCATTTTTGTTGCCTTTTGCAACGAAGCGGCACTTATTTTTCAAGTCCTCAACAAAGCATCCATCAGGATTAAATCTAACCTGCAGACCTTGCTCAACCATTTGGCCAACTGAAACCAGGTTCTTAGTGATTTTTGGAACATGAAGTACATCTGCCAAGTACTTCGTTTTGCCATCCTGCATAGCCAATGGCACTTTACCAACCTGCGTAATTGGGTGCGCAGTATCATCACCTGTTTCAACATAACCTGGCTTATCCAAATTTCTAACATCATGAAACCACTCACCATGACTGGTCATGTGGTTAGAGGCACCTGAATCAACATATCAAACATCATTGCAAGCTGCAGCATCTCCTGACATGGAGTTAACCATATGCTGCATCACAAAAAGGTGCTCATTTCTGTCGTCACCATGCCCACTTGATGATGCATAGTTGCTTTGCTGCAACTTCCCACTTTTGATGTCATTCTGCTTTTTATAGCATGTATTCTCCTTGTGTCCAGGCTTTCCACAATAATAGCATTCTGTGCTGCTATTTACTTGCTGGTTCCTTTGCCATGAACCACGGCCTCTTTGGCTCCCCCTGCCTCTAGAACTACCACGTCCTCCTCCATAGGACTGGTTTTCCTGTTGTTGCTGCTGGTTCTGATTTCCTGCACGGCCACCAAAACGGCCTCTTCCTCTACCCCTGCCTCTACCTGTATTCGAGTAGAAAGCAGTCTCTTGAGAAGTTGAGGTGGCTGAACCACCATTCCTTTGCTCTTCACTCAACAAGAGAGCAATAAGTTCCTGAAAATCAGGAAATGTTTCACGGACTCCAATGGATGTCCGAAACTGTGCATAATCCTTCCCAAGACCACCATTCAAGGTCACGGACACTAAGTCCTCATCATCAACAAGTGCTCCAATGGAGGCAAGAGAATCTGCAAGGCCTTTCACCTTCAAGGAATACTCATTTATATTCAGATTTTTCCTTTGCACATTGTGCAACTCCTGCTTTAGCTGCATCTTTCGTGCTTTGGTATTTGTGCTATACAGCTTCACCAATGTATCCCATGCCTTTTTAGGCATCTCTACATCCTGTATATGCACAATCATAGAATCTGAAATGCTAACAGACAGCCAATACAAGCATTTTCTGGCTTTTTCATGCCATTCTTTAAAGGCCTTCAATTCAGCAGGAGTGGGAGCAGCACCCAAAACTGGTTCTGCAGTTTCACCACTGATGTACTCCCAAACTCCCTTTCCCATAAGGAAGTTTGTCATCCTGAACTTCCATGCTTGGAAGTTGTTCTTGTCAAGCTTCTCACTGACAATGGTAGACAGATTCTCAGACATTTTACAAATCACGAATTGCAACAGCAACCTGTAAACACAGCAAATGCCTCACAAGGGCAAATAGCAAAACTTCTGCAAACAGCCTCACAGGGGCAGATCCGCAACACTGACGAAAGTGGTATTTCACCACACAGTCACTTCCTAGTGACGATTTTGCATCAACAGGCAACAGGCATGAATCTGCAACTCCCAATATCTCTGCACATAGGCATACGATGCAATTTTTGTGGCACCTTTCCACCGACTAGCCGCGCAGTGGTCGCACAGCGAAAAACAGGGCCTTTTTCTGAGTGCCTGTGAAGAACTTCTGCCTTCAAAACGGGCCCCGAAACAGCCTCAAATCAAAAAAATAAAGTCACCTAGGGCTTCGCCCTTGCCCGCAGCATATACTGCGCTCTCGCCACACCGCGAAGGGCCTCTCAATCTAAAACAGTGCACTCCTGCACTTCTGGCTATGCTACCTGCAGAGATTTGCTCCCAAACTCGAAATAGGAAAGCAACACTGGTCCTCTTACCAGGACACCACAAACTTGGCTTGCTTTCTTGAGCTCCTTACCATGAACAAGGCTCTGATACCATGTAAAGAATGAGGGAGAGAGATAGGAGACTCAAGTGCAGCTTTCTTCACAACACACAAAAGAGAGAGGACACAAGGTTGGAGGGTGAAGCCTTTCTTCACTTTTGCACACAACAACAATACAATAGAAGAGGGAAATACCCTATATGTCAAACCCTAGAATACGTGGTTCATATGTGAACCCAAACCAAAAACATACGTGGTAGTCTAACTACACCACGAGTACAACTAACATAGGCGGTGACATAAATGATAGTCATCCAGGAGATATATCGGGGGTAGAGCTTGATATGTCAACATGGAGACAATATGATTTATATGCACAAAAACCTTTTCTCCTTCCACAATTCTTCCTGCCTCTGTCAGTTCTTTGAAGGTATCCCAATGGTCTGAAAGAAAATCTTTGTGATGCTCTAGTACAGAGCTCATTGTGAACTCCATGTTGAAAATACTGTGGTATATGTGGAAGTTACTCTGAGCCTTGCATTTGTGAAGAAACTCAAATAGGAGCAAATCTAGAGACTTGTCCTCTTCTGGTTCCTTTTGTTTTGTGATGGAATAATAAGCATTCTGCTCCAGTCTCTTCCTTTTACCTGTTCAAAAATTTATATACTTTGAATTCTATATGCTGACATATGCAATCAGTGAATGCATAGGATATCACCAGATAATTCCTTCATGAGCTCTCATGACTCACCTGGTGATTGTTGTGGTCTAATAATAGCAGCAAAAAAGTCCAGCTTCCTCTTGAAAGGTGGGGCCTGGGAGTCAACTGTTCCAAAGCAAAAACATTTATCATCATCAAGGAAGAATTCCACAGGGCCAAAGATAGCAAAACAATGAGGTAGAAGTGAGAACCAAATCAGACATAGGAATTTATAGCAAAACACGATGGGGGACCATTTGGAAAATATAAAGCACTCTCCTTGCATTTTGTTGCAAATTCTCCAGTTCTATTGATATGCATGTCAAATCAAACACTAGGTTCATCCCATTGATTCCTGGACAGTATGATTTGATATGCAAGAGAAAGGCTGGAGCTGAGTGAAGCTTTTCATGAGGAATGTGTCAACAACAGGAATTTGCAGCAAAATGCGATATGGGCTACCTAGAGATGTATAAACTACTCTCCTCGCATTTTGTTGCAAATTTCTAGGTTCTATTCATATCTATCTCCAATCAAATTCCTGGGTGATTTACCACATTCTTGGACAATATCAATTGAATATGTAACAAGAAGGGTGGAGCTGAGTGAAGACATTTGGACATAAAAAATCCAATGGATGGAAGAAATATATGTCAAAAAACATTGAAAAAAATCTAGAATTCTGACCTTTTTTTTCCTTTTCCATGCTGTTGGAGTTGCACTGGTGAATCTCCTGCCCTTTCACTAGCTTGAACTCTGCACTCTAGGTAACCTAGAGATCTGGCAGTGGTAGTACTCTTCACACAGGTTGCAGTCTGGATGGAGTGTGCTAGGTAGGAAAGGATCAGAGAGAGAAGGAAATCGAAGATGCGAGGGTCCTGGAAGGGATGAAAGATTGGGAGGCAGGGGAGGGAAGAGTGGTTGTGGAATTGATTATGAAATCATGAATGGCACAAGTTCCAAGGCACAAAGTGTACCTTTCACATGTGCCAAGTTTCAAACTCCAAGAGATCTGGGTCCCATCCACACGTGTGAAAAACGACTACATTCCACACGTGTGGGATTTAGTAGCTGCCTTATTTATATTTTGCACTTATTTGTGGTATCCTGTCTCAGCCCTCTTGCCCTCCAGTCTCTACTCTCTTGCCTCCCTACCTCCATACTCTGCAACATCAGCATCCTGACTAGCAGCACAGGTTCATCCCCAACATAGGGTACTCATCAGCAGCACAGCACACCCACAGATAGATTTCACGTCAGTAATAATGGGTTCTTCCCTCAGTCTCTACAATCTTCTTGCCTACCATAGAAACAATCCATCTTGCATGGGAATGCATAGACTTAGTCCATATTTTATTTAGTTGTCAAGATAGAGAAATCACTGTAGGAATGTAGATCTTCAAGTGTGATAATTGTATGTGAGGGTAAAACTGTACTTATGGGTTCTTCCTTCAGTCTGTGCACACTTCTTGCCTTCCATAGACTCAATCCATCCTACATGGACATGCAAACACCTTCAAATGACTGAAGGCATATTCCAGCATGCTGCCTCATGAATTTGTAGGAAAACATGAGGAGAAGGCCTTAGGAATTTCAAACAGCCGAAATCGCGTTTTGTTGCAAATATTGAAATGTTGCTTCATCCACCCCTGTCATTCTGGTTTTGTGACTTCCATAGTTATCCATGGCTGTACTCTTCTTGCATAAACTCCATTCATATTGTATTTAGTTGTAGAGATAGAGAAATCACTGTAGGAATGCACTAGCATGTCACTTCAAGAATTTGCAAGAAAACGCGATTTGGACCTGTTAGGAATTTCAAACTCCTCGTATCACGTTTTATTGCAAATTTTTCAATGTTGCTTCATCCACCCCTGTGATTGCCTTTTTGTGTCAAAACATGTTCTCCATGGCTGTAATCTCTTTCCATTGCTTTGCATGCAGTTTGTCAGAGTGATGGCAAGAACCAAGTCAACTGCAAGGAAAGCTGGCAAAGGGCCAGGGCTTCTAGCAATAGCAGCTAGGGCAAGTACCAAGAAATTTAGTGTGCCTCCAAAGGGAAGAGCTGCACATGGCAGGAAGGGTAAGCCAATGAGCCTGCTAAAGCAAAAGGCCAAGAGATTGAATCATGGTGCAGGTGTGCTAAGGGAGATCAGGAAGCAATAGAAAGCTATAGGCTTTGCAATCCCCAAGGCACCTTTTCAAAGACTAGTGAGAGACATATGTGATAGTTGGCACCTTGGGTTCAGGTGGAATAGGACTGCCATTCTTTCCTTACAGGAAATGGCAGAGGATTACTTGGAAAAATATTTTGAAGATGCAATGTTGGTAGCAGCCCATGCTCACAGGGTGACTTTGATGGCCAAAGACTTCAACACTTCAACACTTTGTCTAGAGTGAGATGGAGGTATGACAAGCTTGTTCATCCTGTGGAATGGCAGGACATAAAGATGAGAGACATATTATTAATTCCACCTACAAGGAAGTTGAAGGTAGATAAGGTTAAGGTTGTTGAAGTGACCCACTCAAAGAACACCAGAGGGAAGATTGCTTATGAGGAGTCACTGAAGTAGCAAATAAAAGAAACAAAATCTGTTATGGATGTGGAGACTGGAAAGAGGGAGCTGCAGATACATAGAAGGTTGCAGGAGCTGGGCCCTAATATAGTTGTCCATATTGAGGATGAATTTTTAGTGAATGATTTTGACTTGACAAAACCATGCTTGGCAGCATTGGCTCATAAGAATGAGTATTGGTTAGATACTATCATTCTTGCAATGCTCTAGTAAGTGTCTATTATTTTACATTTTTTGTAAAACAATCCTCCTTGTACCTCCTTTATACCCTACCCTAATTATTTTTTGGTCCTATGCAGCATGATGAGAAGCTGGCTTCACCCCTCTGTATAGCATACAGTCCATATTATTGATCCTGCCATTTCTTCTAAGTTAAGAGATGCAAAGGAAACTCCCATCAGTATTTCCAACTGGTTCAGACACTACAATTTTGAAGTAATCGATGTTTTGCTACTTCCATACCATAACAGGTATGTGGGTGACTACTTCTTTTAAGATTCTTCTTTAAGATTGAGAACTCTTGTAGCCTTTAATTTCCTAATGCTTTTTTCCTTATGCAGTGACCACTGGAGTTTTGTTTCTATTGACATCCAGTAGAAGCAATGCTTTATATTCAACTCTCTTAAAAACACACACAGAGAGCTGAAATTGTAAGTGCTATGTGTGCTTTTTGAACTTAAAACTTCATTATTTTGATATCATACTAACTAAATTATATGTATTGCAGTTGTATTAGAAGGCTTCTAGATGCATTGGATCACTGTCCTCCTAATGTCTCTCTTTTGGATTCAATAGAGCCAATAAATCTAGAGGTAAAAAGTCGTTCCCTCTACTAATGTCTATTTCATGCTATGCCTTTGAATTTATTGAATAATTTTGTTTTGTTCAGATGTTAACAGTTTCTAACATATCTTTCCAACTGTACAGACACCACAACAAGATGATTCAAGTAGCTGTGGATGGAGAGTGCTGATCAGTGCCAAATATCTACTTTCAAGGTATTTTGAGAAAGAACAGCCAGACCTTGTAAGAAAAAATAATTTTCATTTAGCTTGAAGATAATTCATAGTGATACAAAGTGTTCTAAATCATCATATGCCATTGTAGATGAAAGAAGACAGCTTCAGCTCAAACTATGTATATAATTTCAGAGCTCATACAATTTGGAGGTTTTTGAGCTATGCCTCCCCCAAACTTATTGTACCAGCTACTGTCGAGTTGGGTGAGAGCTCTAAAGTACAAGAAGGTGTCCTACACCTTGATGCCACAGATGAAGCTGATGTGGTGCCACAGGAACAAGCACCTAGTGCTGAGGAGGAGAAGCCACAGGAGCAAGGACCTACTGCTGATGTTGTTGAGGAGAAGATGGAGTAGCAGGAAACAGATGCTCCTGGGGTAGTAGAGGAGACAATGGAGTAGCACCAACATACTGTACATGACAGGATGGAGCAGCAGAAAATAGATTCTCCAAAAAATGATGATAGGGAGATCTTGGACCATGTAGAGCAGCCTCTGGATCAAGCTATACATAAATAGAAAATGGATGTCAGAAATATGTTCTACATGTACAACTAAACACTTCTGTACAGAATTTTACTTGATTGAATACAAAACCTTTGTTTATGGAGTCTGTGTTATCTCAATTTTCAAATTTTCAATGTATTTGCATTTTATTGAGCTCTCTCTTCTTTTGAGCAACTGCAAAAAAGCAATATGAATCAGAGGGGTAAAGTAAACTAATAGCAATGCTTAATGAGACTAGGATAAATCAGATGGTGTACCTTTTTATTGTTGTAGATAAATAAAAAGTCGTTTGAAATAGAACCTTCTATCTCAAATAGAATGTCATTGTGCAATTGAGCTAGGGAGCAACATTCTCTTAATGAGATATTGACTAGCACATCACCATTCTCAACAACATCAATACCAAGAAGTTTATTTTCTGCACCAAAAGAATCTTCATCTTGATCCATTGAGACTAGTTTTGTGCCTAGCATTCGACTGCGCTTATAATAAAAAGAAAAAATAAAATTTTGTGATGCAACCATGTACTTCAGTTGCATAGAAGGTTGGACAACCTCACAAAACACTGAACTACATGTCTTCTTATCCCAACCTTTATCCAAAAATTGTGGCATGCATGCCGAACTTGTTGCTTTAACTGTGAACATTGTTTTTGAAACCTTCATTGGAAAGATATTAAACAAGTCCACAAAAACTGTGAGAGGCATGCATAAAGAAATTTTTATTATCCTTGTGGCAATATTGGGCCTTAGAGATTTCTGAACTTCTTTGAAAAGCTTGGCCCTATATGCCTCTGTAACACTAGAATGTGGGTGAGGCCAATCCACTGAATTCCATGCCGGAAGGTCTTGTTTTATTAACACACCATGTGTGTTAGCATTGTCCAGCAACTGATAAAAATGATCAGTAAAAAATATACCCGATTGAGCTAGCTCTGTTGCACATCGACCTTGGTATTGTTGTTCTCCTATCGATCCATGGAGAACATCTATAAATCCCAGAATACAATTGATGTTTTGCCATGTCTCATATGATGAAGGATATAAATCTGAAATAAAACAACACAAGAATGTCAATAAGCAAAGAAAGAAAGCTTCATCTTAAAAATCCATACGCCTCGTAAAGAAAAAAACCACAATAGAAAAATATACAATTAGGCCTGTGTTGTAGAAGATCTTTTGGATAGTCTCGCAAGACAAGTTCTTTATGCATGTACACATGCTGAATCAAAAGTTCTTTCACCGATATCTTCCCTCTGGTGATTTTAAAATCTCGTACTCTTCCCTTCCATGATGCCAAGAAAATGTTTTTTGTCTGGGGTCTTTTTCTTTTGCTAGGTTGCATGAGCACCCATGCTCCTTTCGAAACACTAAACCTTTCCCAAGTTCCTTCCATTTTGACTGTACTTGAATTCTCTACCGAAGAAATAGAAGAAGCAGGTCGATGGGGTAAGGATGTGTGGCATAATTCTGCCTTCATAGCATTATCATCCATAGAGCATCTTCCACAAGAACGGCCATGGTTTTTATTCACCATGGAGATTTTGTGAATCTGTAACAATAGCAAAGTAATGTAAATAAGATAACCAATTGAAGTTTCAAGAAAGAGAAAGTGGGCAAATAGACAGTTGACAAGAAACATCTTACTCTACGCCAAACAGGATCAAGGGAGCAGTTTTGGAAAAGAAGAGGCTGCTGCTAGAATTGTCCCTTGTGGGCCTTTTACAAAGGCTATCAAACTCCTATCAAACCACATCAATTGGCTAACAGTGCCAAGATATATTCCAAATTTTCAATGTTGATAGCCATGTTGAATCTCATAGTCCTATGGTTAAGATGCTCTGTCCTAGGTGTAACTTTCCCTCAGAATGCATGGAATATATTGGAGGGTTGGCATTGTGGAATTGTGAGGCATTAACTAGCTTGCATTTTTGAGGCATTGATGGAAGGCATTTTGGGTGTTTTGGTAAATCATCTAGAGATTGTGCTGGCATTCCCATCTATTTAAGTGGCAAAGATTTCCACTGGGATCCATGAAAAATCATGTACATCAATTGGTGGCTTTCCCATCTGATTTAATGGCAATGCTTGCTATCTATTTTACAGGCAATGAACATTGATGTTCTTATTTGTGGATGCTTGCTTTGCTTTTCATCTGCTAGCATATGGAATGGAATGCTTACTCCAGGTATTGCTTGCTACAAGCTTGCTGCACCTTTTGCCAAGCCATATTTACAAATGCATTTCCAGTCACGTACATCTTTTGGATATTAGTGCCAAGTGATATTCCAAATTGAAAATGATGATAGCATTGAATTTCATAGTCCTATGGTCAAGATTATATGTCCATGGTGAAATTATCCCTCAGAATGCATACTCTTATTCAAAGCCTTGTGCAATGGCTATCTACTCAAGGGCATCAATGGAATGCAAATGCCATGGCCTATGGCATGGTGGAATGGAATGCACAAGCTCATGCTAGTGGTCATTGGTCAATGCTATGCTTATGTTAATGGTAGATTGCTTATATCCCCTCACACCAATTCTACAGTTTATTCATGGTGGTCAAGAGGCCACATGGTCATTAATACTATTCAGATGTGGTTCTACAAAGGGGAAAGATAAAAGTTTGAAGCTTAGATAGGATGTGGGTGAAGATTCTATTAGTGTGGATGAACAAATATTGGAGGGTCAAAGAGTAGCATGCAGTCATTGAGTAGCTAGCATATAGTCAGCATGATTTGCACTCTGTACCTTTCATTCCATGAAGTAGCATGCATTCCATATAGTTGCATGCATTCCATTGCTTTGCATTCTATCCATTGTGTTTTATTCATCCCACTGGGTTGCATGCAATGCTTTGTGTAGCAAGTTTGTTGGAATTTGAATGAATGCTATTTTTTTAATTTAAAATTTTTGTGGTCTCTTATTGCAGTTAAGAATTTTTTATGTTTTCTAGATTTGTTTACTACTTTCTAATGCTAGACTTCTTTGTTTTTTGAAGAAGTCCTACAAGTCGAGGAAAACCAAGAGGGAGCAAATGAGGTAGAAGAGGGAGCCAAAGAAAGGGAAGACAGCCATCTCCTGAACATTTGAAAGCCATAGAGGATCCACTTGTCCTAGAAGAAATGCAAAGCCAAGAAGGTGGGAATGCAATGGGTGATGAAATAGATACTCTTGTGGGTCCCGACGAGGCATCTATGCAGATTGTTCCTTACATTGTACATCCAGAGATTCACCTCTTGGAGAAGAGACAATACATGAGCATAGATTGTACTTAGATAAAGGAGAGGACATTCTGCATAGAACTAGAATGTTCAGTTGCTTTGAGTCCCCTCCCATTCCATTATGCCGGCTGATCCCATATGCAAAAGTGAGGGGACTAAGAGATTATGTGTCTAGATTGAAGGCTGCTTTTAGAAGAGAAGGGTATGTGCAGGAGAAAGGAGCTTTCATAGTTTCATGCTGGACATCTGCTAGAGAGGAGACATTTGTGTCCGAGGACATTATGCAAGAATGGGATCCCATTTGGAGAATTGTGAATGGAAGAATATGAAGCAGAGATATAAGGAAGTCAAATTCATCATAATCTTTCAAACAAAATGTTCTATCTCTGGGAGGGAAACCATCAAACAGTTGCATGGCAATCTATGATAAGAGAGAGATACTCCCATACTAGAGAGAAAAACTATAGGGTTTTGTGTACTATCATTGATCCAACAAGAGTCAGTGATATAGCTTTGCTTTCTACCTTGCAAAGAATGAACTTGTAAGTGCTTCAAAATTATCTTTCTTGTGTTTTCTCTTCTTTGGGACTTCTGGCTTAATTGGTTTTAACATGCTTTTATATTTCAGCATGAATACACATGCATTGGTGGTCACATCTATCAGGGATGAGCTTGTTAATTGCTTTGAATATTTGTTTTGCTGATCATGAAAGCTACATGAAGAAACTTCCTAAGAAGGATAGGAAGTTAATAATTCAAATACGGAAAAAATATACTAAGGGAGTGAGCCTTGGTATCCTCTTAGGAGAAGATACCTTGGGAAGTTGATGTACAATGTAAGTTACATTTGTTTGGTTGATGCATCTTGTTAGTTGTTCTATTTATGGGGTTTCTTTACTGACATGTTTATTTTTTGGTTGATAGGTTTAAATATCCCAGTCATTAAACAAGAAGCTTGAGCAAGCAAAATTGACTTGTTCCATGGAAGCTTGAGGAGAAGGTGCTTAGAGAGCTCGTTGCTCATTATGGTGATAGGACAGGCAAGGTAGTTCATTACTTCATGTGTACGAATAAAAATAGGCAAGATGATGACTTTCCATTATATGTGTTTGAATTCGATCAATGATTCTTATGTCATAATTGTGTGATTTCTTCTTTCCCCTTAGATGTTGAACATACTTGACCCAAAACTAGGGGATGAATGGCGGGCAAAAGTCCTGTCTCTTGGGTGAGGACTCGACAGCTTTGCCACATTGGATAAATTGAGCATGCTAGCATTGTATGATGTCCCAATTCATACAAACATAGTATGGCTATCCTTACTGGAGGCAAGCAAGGCAACCAAGGTAGCTTATGGCCTTGCTCGAGGGGATCACACATATAGAGTGTAAGTCTTTAGTTGTTATTAAATTAATATATGTCTTACATTCATTTCTATTTCTTGATGCTAAATTTAAAATTCTTATTTCAATTGGTTTCGAAGAGAAGCACTTCTTCCAAAAATTGGTCAGAAGGCCCAAGAGCTTCTTATTGATTTTCAAGATATCATGGGCACAGTGGTTATTCCTCTAGATTGCTCTTTGTATGATTATTATGAGGAGGTCAAACTTGAGGCAAGAAAACTTCTTTTTCCTTTGGAGTGCAAAGGGGATAAGAGTGAAGAGAAGACTGCATCAACAAAAGTGGAATTATAGGATATGGCGGCAAAGAGGCTTCTATATCGGCGATACATCATTCAAAACCCTTTGTCACTGCTTCTATGATGTTTACGTGCTATGATGTTTAACACTTATGTTTTTATCCTTTCTTTCTAGTTAATATGCTCATTTGAAAGAAAAGGAACATCTTGTCTCCATTCTTGTTATGGCTTGGCAGTGGGTGCTGGTCAATAATGATGAGTCATGCATGTATCCACCTGCTCTTTAGAGTCTCTCTAGATGGGAGCTTGAGCAAGTGCTGTCCTTGGTGGATAGATTTGGAGATAGGACAAGTGCTTAAGAGCTGAAGAAGAATGATGACATGGTGCCAGAGACTATAGTTCCTGGGGGGGCAAGTGAAGCTAACATTCTAGGTTTGCTTCTCCTCTAGACTTTCAGTTTTGTTATAGAATTCTCGTATTTTGAAGGGGTCTTAGCCTCACAAGTGGAGCTTTCAGGCAGTAGTCAGCAATGTGGTGGAAAGGCAAGTCCAAAAAGAGGCAAGCAAGAGTAGAAAGGTAAATAGACATTTAGTGACTCATATAAGCTTCTCTTTTGACTATAACATGGTAGTGAAAAATAAACTTGGGCGCAAGTTTTACAGGTGATGCTGGAGAGGCATACTATGAGCTCCTTGAAGAGGATGTGATTGATGAGACCCCTCCAATGCAAGGTACACCTTTCCTATCTACTTTGATATATAGCCAGAAGTAATATCAATATTTGTGGGCAATCTCTTAGAAATATGGAAAATTTACCAGGGAAACATGTGCTATGTATCCGACCTTTATCTTGTCTATTTAAATTGGTTTTGTGGGAGTGATTGTAGATGCTTTTATATTCTTATAGGAGAGTCAATAACTTTGGTGGAGCGATACTGTTGGGTCTGAGTTGGAAGTGGTGTGGCATATTATTGTACTTCACCATGATGTATATGGGTTCCATGAAATGGTAGGCATTCGGATTGGGGTAAATTTGACTTTTATTTTTTATCATTCATGATACATGTAGTGGGGACAACTTTAAACTATTGTTTGCTTGTGCTTGTAGTGTTGTTCTTCCAAGTCATTCATTGTTTGTAGGTGTGGAGTACACCCTCGAATGTTTCTTTTGGAGAGTAGGCAATACTTCTAGGCATTGAGTATGGAGCCCACCGGTCAGGTCATGTATCATCTTCTTCCTGATTTTTTATTGTGAGAGGAGCCCCATCGAAGATGTCTGGAGAGGAGGGTTGGAGCGCAATCACATTTTCTTGTCATGCTTTGTGGAGTTTTTGTGCTATCCAAGTGGAATTTGTCTTGAAATGGGCTTTGGTATAGCTCCCATACTCAAGGCTTGCTTATCCACTAAACGCTTATATGTCTCCATGGACATGGATGAGACTGTGATTGTTTCACATGTCCATCCGATCATTAGCAAGTGGAGGCAAGTTAAGCCTGATGGTGGGGGGGTTGGGCAGGATGATGATGAAGTGAACAAGAATACTGGCAGTAGTAGTGAGCACCTTTGTTTTGTTATATGCTGACATGTGAACTATTTCAGATATTATTGATCTTCTATTTTACTTTCGCTTTCCATAAGAAACTGAATGTGGTTCTTTTGAATGCATAATGCATGTTTCGGGTCTAGAAAAGATAATGGAAGAATCTCAATTTTCAAACGCTTTCAGTTGAGTGTGTCATGTGTCCATTAGGGTGTGAATGCATTGTGTTTTTTGTTTGTGGCAAAGTGTATTGCCACCGTATGCAGAAGATATGGCACAGAGAATGATAGAAGATATGGCACGGAGAATGATAGACGATCCATGTTATGAGGAGTCCCCCAAAAGGCACTCTATGAGACGCCGATGTGTACATTGATGATGAGTGCAGTGAGGTGTGAGTCCGCTTGTTTAGACAAGGAATGCATGGCAAGAAATTCTCTTGAGGACTTGGATGAGCTCTAATCCTACATCATTGTGGGGATTTTTCCGTCTTCAGCTACGTATGTTAGAAGGGGCAAATAACATCTAATTCCCTTGCCAGCTAGAGAGAATTCAAGTTAATATGAAATGTCATCCTTGCTCTATGAATTGCAATTTTAGGGGTCAATTAAAAAGTATACATTGTGAGGTTTTTGGTCCTCTGACTTCTGAACTCACTTGTCAAAGTTCATATGTGATTTTCTATATATCCATGGGTTGGTTTGGTTGTTGAATGCCGTGAATAATGTAAGCATTCAATTAAAAAGATAAAATTAAATAATGTATGTATTGAATGGGAAAAGGGGATGGGGAATGGAGATGGAAAAGGGGAGTTATCGTGGCATTTGGAAAGAAAGGCAACTAGTACGACATGTGTTGAATGGACTTCTCCACAAGAGTATTGTACCACGTAGATCCTATATGGCTAATGAGAAATCGTTTACATTTCACAAGGATAGAATGCATTCTATAGTCACCCAAATGAACATCATAAGGTCTTATCTAAAGCATCAAATCTTTGCATGGAAGTATTGAGATCCTTCAATCAATGGAAGATCGTCACGGAATGGAGTTTAGATAGGTGTAGAATGACATGGAATATCATATGTACGACATGTGTTGAATGGAGTTTAACTTCTCCACAAGATTGCTGCATCACATAGACTCTATTCAGCTAATGCATCACATAGATTCTATTCAACTAATGAGAAATCATACAGTTTTCACTGGGAAGGAATGCATATTATCAGTGACTCAAATGAAAATCATAAGGTCTTGTCTAAAGCTTCAAATCTCTACATGGAAACTCAAAATTAAAACATTTTTTGCAATGTTTCACTCGGATTTTGCTTCGCTCAGAAAATCTCACTCAAAAAATGGGGAAACTCCCAATCTAGGTAGTAACTTTCTCTAGTGGACATCTCTATTCCAATTTTAAGCTACCAAAAAAGACCATATCTTGCTTGCACATAAAAATGGCTAGCTCACTTTGTGTGATGCTTTCCATGACTATAGGGAAGATTGGCATATAACCCCTAATCATCTTGTTCATCAAAGCTCTATCTTCTTTTTGAAAGTTGCCCTTAGTCTTCGTCCTTCTCTTCTTTGGCTTTGACTCTATTCCTATAGGATCAATTCTTTAAAATGTTGTTCTACATTAGGGGAGATTTGGGGTCTCAAAAGGGCCCCCAATTAGTGAGAGATCTCAACAACAGAAGCAGAATGGAAGAGGGTGAGAGAAAGGGAGAGCTAGAAGAGAGAGACACACACAAGTTTTGGTGGGTGCAGAACACCCTAATCTTCTATGTCATCCATATATATATGTGTTTGAGTATTGTACATAATCAGGGTTAAGATATAGTGGCCTTTAACCCCCACAACCTACCACTTAAAGGCCAATGCACCTTTGAGGGAGAACAACCAATGAGCATACTATAAAATGCCCATCAATACATGACAATACTCAAACTACTGACTAGGTAGACTCTTTGTCAGCATATCTAGAGGGTTATCATCTGTATGGATCTTGACAAGCTCTATGCACTTGTCCTCAAGTACCTCCCTGATAAAATGGTACCTGACCTCAATGTGTTTGGTCTTTGCATGAAAGACCAGATTCTGTGCTAGTTGAATAACACTCATGGAATCACTATGCAATGTTGGTACACCTGTATGAATCCCCAAATCTCTCGCTAGCCGATCAAGCCATATAGCCTCCTTACAACCCTCTGTGGCTGCAACATACTCGGCCTCGGTGGTAGACAAAGCAATGCAATTCTGTGTGCGAGACATCCATGACACTGCACCACCTGCAAAGGTGAACACATAACCAGAAGTGGATCTCTTGCTATCCACATGCCCCACATAGTCTAAATCTGTGTACCTAAATACACGCATCTCTCCTTTGCCAAAGCAGATACACACCTCCTTGATACCCTTCATGTACCTCATGATGCACTTAACTTCCTCCCAATGCTTCTTTCCTAGATTAGCCATATACTGGCTAATAATTCCCACTGCAAATGTAACGTCCGGTCTAGTAGGTATCATGGCATACATAAGACTCCCAACCGCTGATGCATAAGGAACCTTGGCCATCATGGCCCTCTGCTCATCTAATTTGGGACTATCTGCCTGACTCAGTTTCACATATGGAGGCAATGGAGAACTTACTGACTTTCCCCCTCCATATTAAAATGTTGCAGCACTTTTGTAACGTACTCCTTCTGTGAAAGCCAAAGGAGTTTCCCACTCCGGTCATGCGTGATGCACATACCAAGAATATGACGTGCAGGTCCCAAATTCTTCATGTCAAAGGCCTCATGCAACTTTTCCTTCAATGCATCAAGCTCATAAGTGTTCTTGCTGGCCAATAACATATCATCCACATAAAGTGCCAAGAGTATCAAGCTATTATCCTTAGCCCTTTGTGTAGAGGCAGTGATCAATCTCACTTCTTCTAAAACCCTGGGACCGAATGAAAGCATCAAACTTGTGATACCATTATCTAAGCGCTTGCTTAAGGCCATAGAGACTCTTTTTTAGCTTGCAAACCAAATGGTCTTTGATCTTTTCTTCAAAGCCTTTCGATTGTAGCATGTAAATTTCCTCATGCAAATCCCCAATGCAAGAAAGCTGTCTTGACATCCATCTGCATAATTTCCATATCCTCTATTGCCACAAGTCCAAGTACATATCTAAGTGTGGTCATCTTCACAACTGGAGAGAATATCTCATCAAAGTCCACACCCTTCTCTTGCTTGAACCCTTCAGCAACCAAACGGGCCTTGTACTTAGGCACATCATCACCTATGACCTACATCTTGTAGACCCATTTACATGGCAATGCTTTCTTTCCATGTGGTAAAGAAACTAAGTCCCAAGTCTTATTCTTTATGAGTGAACTCATATCTGATTGCATAGCATACTCCCACTTGCGCTGATCCTTGCGCATCATAGCCCCTCTGTAGCAAGAAGGCTCCTTGCAATCAATAAGCATCACATAGTCCACCCTTGGAACAAATCTCTCAGGCAGTCTAGACACTCTTAATGTTCTTCTCAAGAGCATTTTAGCTTGCTGTCCCACTTGCATATCAGCCACATTTGGCTCATCATTACCACCAATTGATGATCCATCATCTGCCCTTGATTGTGTACCTATGGGAGTTACACCTGGTAGCACCATTTCTTGCACATTTGGTGCATGGATAGCTTGCTGTCTATCAACATATGCAGGTGGATTCACATCTTGGAAAGTGATTCTCCTCATTTCCACATCCCTCATGGGTGTCTTATGCATCTTCTTTTCATTAAAGACCACATCATGGCTTCGTATGATTTTCTTAGCTTCTGGATCCCAGAGACGATAGCCCATCTCTCCACTTTCACCATAACCCAAAAATATGCATTTTCTAGACTTAGGATCTAGCTTCTTCTGAAGCTCTTTTGGCACATGTGCATATGCCTCACACCCAAATATATGCAAATGAGAGTAAGAGGGCTTCTTGCCACTCCATGCCTCTTCAGGAATACCACCATCCAAAATCTTGCTAGGTGATCTATTGATCACATGCATTGCAGTCTTCATTGCCTCAGCCCAAAAACCACCAGAAAGACTTGCATTGGAAAGCATACATTGCAACCTTTCTTAAATGGTGCAGTTCATCTGATCTGGAATTGGATTCTACTTTGGAGTATGAGGGGACGTGAGCTCCCTCTTGATCCCACGTGTATCGCAAAAATGAGCAAAAATGATGAAAGGCATGAGAGATATACTCTCCACCATTATCAGTTCGTAGGCATCCAAGCATTCTACTTGATTGATTTTCAGCCAAAGCCAACCATTTTTGAAATACCTGGAACACATCGCTCTTCTGAGCTATAGCATAAGCCCACACTTTCCTAGTTGCATCATCAATGAATGTCACATAATGCCCATGTAGGCATGGGACCACATACGTGTGAATGCATTGAATCAAGCATTTCAAGCTCTTCCTTTCCCCTTCTTTTATGGGTTGATTTAGTCTGCTTCCCATAGAGACAATGCTCACAAAATTCAAAGTTAGAAAAACTCAAATGTGGTACATAACCCAAATGATATAAGAGTTTCATCCTATTTTGTCTCATGTGCCCCAACCTACAATGCCACAAAGAAGTACTTGGTTGCTATTGCAACAACATGATCAAACACCCTTGATACATGTAAGGGATACAAAGTCCCACACTTGGCACCCCTGGCTAAAACCATAGAGCACTTATGAATTTTTCAACTCTGAAAGCCAAACCTGGTCTAAAAACCAGCATCATCTAGCTGACCCGATGAAATAAGACTCTTGGTCAACTTAGGCACATGTCTCACATTTTCCAAGACAAATGCAGACCCATTTGCAAAAGAAAACTTTATGTCACCTACTCCCACTATGTCACATGCATAGTTATTTCCAAGATGCACACAACCTATCTTTCCACTGTCATAAGTGGAGAACCATTCCCTATGGGGAGTAACATGGAATGAAGCACCAGAATCCAAAATCCAATCCTGGGAATATGCATCATCTGCCGTGATAAGCAAGTCTGTAGGTAGACTAGACATGAAGAGAATGTCATTGTTGGTGCACCCAAGATGTCTGCCTTAATGAAGGATAGTGTCACCAAAACTCAAGGCTCAAAGCATCAAAATGCATCTGACCTATGTGCATATACTATGCATCCATATGAGCAAATCTAGCCCAAAATAAAATGTCAACTCACAATGACAAAACAATGGCAAATATAATGCGAATAAGAGCCAAATGCCTCAAGCCTAAACACTGTCCATGGGCATAAGTATCAATATTGTCTCATCCAAGAGATCATAGCACAATTTGTACATCCACTACAATATGTCAAAGCTATCCCTCAGCATAAAATAGCATCTGTGTGCTAAACATCCATCAATCAAGCATCCCACATGGCAATCTGGGCCTATCAATGCTTCCAACAACGATCGCAATGCATCCAAATGGCCTGTAAAGCATCCACTGTAACTCAATGCAAACCATAAATGAGCACACATGGCTCAGACTACAACCAGAGTGATTTGCATAAGGTATATCCAAGAAATTACGGCCTCACGACAATGACCGCTAGTGAAAATAGAACTTGGGATGTCTCAAAACATGGGCGTCACTGCATAATCGAACTTAGCAAGACAATCTGCAAATATCTCTCTTCTGATATAACTCCAAAATCTCATCCAAGGATGGAGTACGAGCCAGTCAACCCTTGCATTTACTTGCAAAAATAACCTTAGGAGACTTAACATTAGCCCAAATGCCACATGGCAATCAATGAGAAGTTCTTGGAAACTTTTCCTTCAAAGAGACGATGGAAAAACATAGAGAATCACAACTCCCTCGATTCTTCATGGAACTTTATCCAACAGGATAGACAGCTCTGCAAATGGAGGCCCGGATGTTGAGTTTCCACTCACATAGGAAATGACAGAATGAAGATGTTGGAGTAGACAGAGCTTCACTACACCTTCAGAACTTCAGGAATCAGAAGTAGCTTCACAGGTAGAAGTTTTGGACTACTCTGAATCCACTGGGAGTGTCTGAATTGCAAATGGTGGCCTGGATATGGAGATCCAACACACGAAATCCGCAGAGAAAATTAAATTTCGTCACTTTTTACAGGACCTGTAACTTTGCACAAAAAACTCGGATGACAGAGATGTAAAAACGAAAAATGAATTACTCAAATCTTCTACAACTTTTCTTTAGATCTTAGGGCAAGATTCACCTTCTAGAGAAAGATATCTTCATCAAAAGTCTCTCAGGTCTAAAATAGACTTTTTTTAAACCTCCAAAACTACCTGTTGGCTTGCAAAAACCACTCAGAGAATTTTCCAAAGGTTTCTACAAGGTCTCTGCACATCAGGATGCAGGTAAAGACACCAAACAAAGCTTCTCCTTCCTCCCATAGAGCTATAGCAATAGACTTTAGGCTCTAGGCTCACACTTGGGCTTAGCTAGAACACCTATGCTCTGATACAAGTTGAGAGATCTCAACATTGGAAGTAGAATGGAAGAGGATGAGAGAAAGGGACAGCTAGAAGAGAGAGCCACACATAAGTTTTGGTGGGTGCAGAACACCCTAATCTTCTATGTCATCCATATATATATGTGTTTGAGTATTGTACATAGCCGGGGTTAAGGTACACTGGCCTTTAACCCCCACAATTAGTATTTCCTAATTTCAAGGGATTAGAGAGCAATTTGAGGTGTACCAATGAGAGTGCTCTGAGGTGTGGGGCAATGCCATGTTGAAGTTGACTAAAGCATTTAATTGTATGGAGACCTCTAACCTAGAGTTTGGAACGGTTACCATGATCTTCACTCCCAGTCCTTGATCTAATCTTCAATCCAAGGGATACATTCAAATTTGAGGTAAAGCACTCCTAACCATTAGATCAAGGGGTAGATCTAAGGGATCCCATCAAAGGATAGAAAGGCCAAATCTCCACCCTTATCAACACAAAGATCTAATGGACAAGATGAGAGGAAAATGCACTTCAATATGGGCCATAGATTTGCTAGTAGATCCAAGGGAGGAAATGAGTGCAAATGGCGCTTAATCAATCCGGGCCCTAGATTTGGAAGTAGATCAAGGGATGAGATGAGGGAAAAAGGCTTTTAAATCCGGGCCCTTAATTTGCAAGTGGGCAATGGAGTTTCAATCCAAGCCATCCAAAATGCGCTTCAATCCTAGCCCTCCAAAATGTGCTTCAATCTCCACCCTCCATTACACAACAAGACAAAGCACCCATAGATGCGCACACAGACGCATTTTTTGAACTAAATAAAAAACATATGGGTGCGTCTATTTGCGCATCTAATAGAGCATCTGGAGACCTACGTCTATCAGTGCATCTATATATTAGACACATGCGCGTATAGATGCATACTTAGATGCTTAAATAGACATGCTTGTAAACGCATTTATAGATGCAAATATAGACGCTTGTCGAATAGACAGGCGCGTAAATAGACACGTTTATAAATGCACTGATAGACGCGGTTTATTTTTTTTTAAAAATTTACAGAATGCTGTGTATGTTGTGTATGCTATATAGTTACAAGAATCCCATATCCACATTGTGTAATTCAATTCTTATAGCCAACCGCATTTTAATTACAATTCCAAATAAAACATTACAACTCCAAAACGCAATAAAATTGAAAGCTCAAAAAGTGCTTGTATATACATATAGCACGAAGCTAAGCCATGTCATGTTGCTTCAAGTACAAAAAATAAGGAAGCTAAGCCACATCATGTGGCTTCAAGTACAAAAAATAAGAGGAGTGTATATACAAGAGGCATGAAGCCAAGCCAGTGGCTTTAAGTACAAAAAAGAGTAGCTAGCACTACTTCTACGACTAATCTATGTTCTCCATGTCCTCGCTCCCTTCCACGCTCCCTTCTATGCTCCCTTCTATGCCTCCTTCCTCGTCTTCCTCATCGTCTTGTGCACGGGGCTGTAAACAAGGGACAACATATATCAATGTATGAAAAATCAAATCTTTACTTATAATTTTGGCAATATTTAATTACTTTCAAATATCTGGGGGGCCGCTCCAGTAGCTCGGGTATACTGCTCCTCAGTAATCAACCCGTCATCATAGAAGTGCCTGCATGTATCTGCTCTACGATGGTGGCGGTGGTAGGCTATCTCCATAGGAGTAGAGTATCTACCCACGATCTCAAGCTGCATGACGACACACTTTGCAGAGGGATTAGTACAAAGAAACAACCTCCTAATAAACTACATAAGCAATATAATTTGAGATCGATACTTACAAATTGGGCCTCCCATGATTCAACACCCCCTGCTCCAAAATGCGTGCTTCCATATTCCTCCATCTGGATCCTCCGTGCCTCCATGTGCTGCAGACTGGGGTCCTTCCTCGCTGACTTCATTGCCTTCTTCCACTCACGCTTGTAAGCGGTGTGGGGCGGGCCCCTTGGTGGTGGACCTGCCTCAAGCCTAGCAAGCTTCACTAGTTCCTGCCTCTTAAGCGAAGATCTTTTATTGCCAAGTATAGTAACAATCTTTGACTTGGCCCATTTATCTGTGAATTGGCAATTGGGGGGGTTAGGATACCTAGAGCGAACAGCAGCGAGGGTCTCATCAGCCAACCTCTTTGGCTAGTCTTTATAGTGGATAAAGCAATCTCTGTAATTGTCAGCAATTACAGAGCGCATGAAGGCCATGATGTCCTTCCCCCGTGCATCCATCAAGATGCCTCCTGTCTGAGTGATGTCATAATAAATCGTACCATCACTTGGAGGCACGTCTAAATCATCTGAATCATCATCGTCCCCACCGCCACCCCTCCCAAAGCACTGTGCCATGCATCCCCCACCGCTCTCCCTGCTACTACGCCTGCTATCGTGTCGTGTCGAGCTCGTACGCTAGCCACTCATAGCTGGAGACTACACGGGACTACGTTGACCACTCGTAGCTGGAGAACCGAGTCTCGACAGCACAGGAGTACGTCGATGGCTCTGCGAGACAGAAGGACCTCCTGACGGCATGGGGGAAGGGGCATAAGACGAGATGACAGAAGAGACATAAGACGGCATGGGGGAAGGGGCATAAGACGGTATGGGGAAAGGGGCATAAGACGGCTGTGCTGACTCCGCTGGGGTGATCTCAGGCGGTGTGGGGTGGTTTGGAGTCTGTAGTGCCGACTCCTGGGGAGTGTTTAGAGTACCAGTCATATACCTGTATAACTCTGCAGGACTAGGAGGGTGCCCTAAAAGGTTCTATAAGTCCTTCCAAATAGATTCCTGGGGATTAGGTGAGTTGGAAGCGCTTCCTGGCCACATGTTGAACTAGAAAAAAGGAAAAAAATCTATTACTGATGAGCTGAGAAGAAAGGGAAAGGGAAGAGAGGCTTACTGTCGGATCGCGTCCGTCTGATTAGCACGTCTATAGACACATCTAATAGAGCGTCTATCAATTTTCCTCTGCGAGTGTGATGAGATGGCATGATCCAAGTGTCCTACGTTGAAATTATGTAAGTGAGCCAAACTTTCAAACTTATTATGCATATTATGATGTAGGTATGCATGAATCGATTGGTTTTCCCACAAGCCATGTTAGATTTGCCAAGAGTTGTTACCCTTTGGTACATATTAGGGTGTGGCCCGTGGGTAGTATTGCCTTATTATACATATTATGATGTATGTAGTAGGAAGAGATGCATGATCGGATTGGTTTTCCCACAAGCCATGTTAGATTTGCTAGAGATGAGTTGCCCTTTGGTACATATTAGTGTGTGGGTACTATGAAGGCATGCATCAAGCATTAATATTAAGAAATTTGTTTGGCCTACACACTACCCCACTTTGGGCATGCCCACGGATCATGGAGGGCCGCCTACGTCCAACCCATAATTGCACCATGGGTGGGCATGGGTGCTCGTACCACCCATCGATCATCCTTCAAAAGGTGCCATCCTATGCGGCCCATGAACGCCGGCCAACTCCATGGAGCATGGGCCGCCCACTCTATGGCCAACTCAGACAAGTTCCAAGCTGGCGACACCGTGGTTCATGTGGACAACGACAGGCAGTGAGTCAGCGTTCCACGCAGCCGTGACGTGCATGTCTCCTCGGATATTCTCACGATTACCAATGATGCATGGGCACCCCCGCATTATTTTAATTGACTTCGGCTCTAGAGTTGCAGTCACGACTCATAGAAGTTCAAACTTCACACAACCGCAAGACATAAACTGTAATTGCGCGAGCCATAGAAAGCTGCGTACATAGTTGCTTCCTGCGCCTCTAGTTGCAACGAAAATTGGTCACCAAAAAACTAAGTAGACCGAATAAGTTACACAGGATAGAAGTCCCAGACAGTTGGTTACACATAGACTACATGCAGGAAGAGTGTAGAAAAAGAATCAGTCTGAATGTAGCTTGCCTGCAGAGTCAACTTATGCCTAGGCGCGAAGATGCATCGTGCTTCTTTGGATATCACGATTCTCTATCCTAAAAGCTCCCTCAGAACAACGAATTTAGCTAACAGGAAGGACGTTACGCGCTTGGCAGTATTGGCGAATGGAAATTCATCACAACGTTCCACACACTCAATATTACGATAGGCCGTGCATTCTACGACAGGAGACTGTTGACATTTCATCAAACACTAATTTGCAAAATTTTGCATAAAGCTTTTAACGAGTAAATATTATTATGAAGCTTGCAACTTGAACACTGTCACGGTTAAAGGATGTAGCATTGTGTCTTCACTCCAGCTAGATTGATGTCAAATTGATCGTTCACCGTTCAACAGTGGCGATGCGAGGTACTATGGCAGATACGCGAGGCAAAAAGTGAGATGGAAATATTTATAGCTGTGGCGGTTTTATAAAGTCGTGTCATGTGTGAATGATGGGATTTACAAGTAGAGAATAAGTTCAAAGGATGATGTCGGACAGTAAGGAATCTAAGGGTCATAGAAAACAAACGCAGGGCTTGTCTGCTATCCATTGCATGAACACATAGGCGTCGTTTGACTCGTTTCATGGCAAGATTGAGTGCCAAGTGGTAGCAAGATGAAGTGGTTCTGAACTCCAGACAGCGCCCTGTGCGTTCAATGGGTCTTCTAGATTGGCGTGAAACGATTCAAGCGTACTGTGCATGAAATATGGAGAGCTTGTATCAGCTAGAGTGGTGTCCTCCCATGCAACGTCAATTATCTCGCAAGCTCCATTTGATCTCATCTTGGGATCGCACGAAGTAGACCAAATCATGCCTCCAATTTGATCCCCCAGCGGAAGCACACCGGCCTCTGCATTGTCGTCTCCCTTGTCTCTGGAATTAATCCAGCAGCAACTCGATGCATCGGCACCGTCTTGGGCACCTCTGTTACAGCCCGGAACGGTTTCATGATGAGGTGCGCCGTGCTGCTGCATGGGCGCTAAACACACACGGCGTTCATTCGCTATTTCCTCTAGATCTTCCGAATGTCTATCATTTCGAACCTGTACTGGACTGAAAAATGGTCGCTGCTCATCCGTTGTAGACGCAGCTTTGCAACCATAGAATATATTCGGCCTGCTCAGCAAGAACAAAGGCTTCATTCCTGAATGGTCTGGTTCTGGAAGGATGGACAACGGAGAAGTGTCGTATACGGTTGACACCTCATTACTGCAAGCTTTTGATTGAGAACAAGAGCTGTCTTTGCAGTGATCTTGAGAACAAAAGCGAAGATCCAGACAAGTCTTCACGACATTCTGATCGGGCAGCTCGTCTGTTCCCAGATTCATCCCAAGCCCAATGTTGTTTGATGTGGGGCTGCTTGCAGAGACCCAGTTCTGGTGCTGAAGGGACATATAGATGGAAGCATTCATCTCAGTATCGTTATTCTCTAGGTGTAAACGTGTCGCCCCCCTCACAATGCTGTCCAAGGCATCTGTGGACTGAAGGAAATTGTTCGATCTTGGGGTGAACATGGTTCCCAAACCCAAGTTTAGAAGCGTGGGATTTGAGCCCATTACGCTAGGGCTTCTCTCGGAGGGAAGGAGGCTCAGAGGTGGAAGCTTTGTTGCCACTCTTGTGGCTTCACCGCAAGCTTTGCCAGTTGATCGATCAGCGCCTTGTTTTGCCAATTTCTTCTTGAGGCACGAGTTCCAAAAGTTCTTTATTTCATTATCAGTTCGTCCCGGCAGATGCGATGCTATCCGTGACCATCTGCAATGAGGATTTGCTTATGAGTCGAAGCAGAAGGAGATTTCCAAAAGATGAATACATACTACAAACACACGGTTTCTAAGTTTCTGGCACACAGGAGAATGAGTAATTCCTCATTATCTAAAATGAAGATTTCTTAGTGAGTGGCAGCAGAAGGAGATTTTGAAAACGTCATTAGAAGCACATATTTCTAAACTTCTGCTAGCTCGGAACTGAGAATAACATTGGAGCTAGCGCATTCAGATGATGATGCTTTATAGTGTACCACCGCCGATCATACCTGTTGCCAATAACGCTGTGGAGTTGGATGATAAGCTTTTCTTCCGCAAAAGAAAATTCACCTCGCTTCAAGTCCGGACGCAAGTAGTTGATCCACCGCAACCTGCAGCTTTTGCCACACCGTTGGAGTCCTGCAGATAACATAAGCGCTCTCGCGGAATGAGAAGGCTAGAATCCGTTAGAATAAGAGGTACTTTCAATATTCGGGGAATATATAAAAAATGCAGTTACCGGCTTCTTTCGGAACGGAACTCCAACAGCCATGCCCATATTGGGCTATATGTCGCCGCAGTTTCTCGTCCTCATCTGGCGACCATAAGCCTTTCCTGAGCTTCTGCTTCTGGCAGCAAGTGTGGCGACCCATAGAAATTGTTGTTGTTTGGTATCACTAATCAGAATTCTTAAGAATAAAAGCCAGTAATCCGTTCATAAATTCGCGAATGACAAATGAGCTGATCAATAGCAAGTTTCTTTCAGGCAGTTGGCACGCTGTAACGGTTCGCACTCTATGACGACCGATCGCGGAGTGGAGCTAGGGGCAGGAAAGGTTATTTGGAAACACTGTGAATCTCTCTAGAATTGCTAACGTGTGGGGAATGTCCAGGGGGAATTTCAGCCAAAGTTTCGGCGAAAGATGGCAATGTCAAGCGCAAAGCAGCATGGACTCGTGCTGGATTTGGAGAGGAGGACGCGGATCACCAGGGAGGAAGAAAGACGAATGAGAGAGGAGAGGATCAGTGATACCACACAACAACAATCTTTAAGGGTGGTCAGATGTTGACTCGGCTAGGATGGATTATACGAAGTGAAGCCGTAACTGATAAGCCAGCTGATCGAAGTGAGCGATGGTCTTCTCTCTCATGTTAATCAGTCGAATCGGAGCACGTAGAGAGGCCCTGGGGGACCCGTCGTAACTACGTGCGTATGCATGGAGATTGTTGAAGCTAGAAGCTGCAAGGAGGAATTGAGAAGCAAAGTAGTGGACGAGACCTATATATCCTGCTCACGCAATGATCGGAATCAAGAGGCATATTTTCAATGGCGTACCTTCAGAGCTCGCTTTCACGTTTCTCCATCGCTTACTCCACGTGAACATGTGACTCTCTACCCCTTTTGAGAGCTCCCCCTTCACCACCCTGTCCTACTGCCACGTCATTTCACTTTCAGCCACGTCATCCCACTTTCAGCCACGTCATCCGAAGCTTGCCACATCATCTCCCGCATCTTGCCATGTCTTCAAATTGGTCGCCATCTTGCTCTTCCTGGCCTTGTCATGTCATCTTGCTTTGCTCTGCCCACTTGTGTTGTATACATGTCATCCTCCTCAGCTCCGCTTTGCCACACCATCTTGCATGGTCTATACAAACTCACCATCTAGCCAATTAAACTTTCACTCTCATTAGCTGGATTAGAATCATTTGGTTTCTATTAAGATCATTAGGAAACGAATCCATGGGAATTTCAGACTCTTCAATTAAGCAAGATTCACACATAAGAGAGGGTGAAGGGGCATTGAACGTCATCGGCACAAAATAATTGGATGAAATTAATGTCTATCATATTTGTTTTCATCTGGCGCATGTAGATTGTCCATTGGTGTGGACAACCCTAGGAAAGTGAGAATGTGAGAACCCTTCTCATATTGGTCTAATCAAACGGGTAGAAGCTCTTACAATGTCTGGTCATGTGTGAAATACATGAACGCTCGAACCCAGCCCAGGTGTAGAGGCATGTCTAAATCCTGCCTTATATGCTAGCCAATTTCCGTTCGAATTTGTGAGTTTAATGGTCATTCAAGAGGAACTAGTTGGCTGAGCTTTGACTAGGTCATACTTATATCATGCACTCAAGCTTCCATGTTTTAGTTATTATAATGGATGAATAATCATGCGACGCTTGCTCATCCTCTTTTACAACGTTGTATGGACGTGATTTGAGGAGGTTAAAAGTGTATTATCATAAGGCATAATCATGGTTTGCCTCGAAAAAAGGAAAGAAAGAGGTGTAGAGGAAGAAAGAGAGAGAATAAATATAAATAGACACATAAACATATAAATACATAAATATTAACACATAAACATATAAATACATAAATATTAACATATAAACACATAAATATATAAATATAAACATATAAACATATAAATATATATGTACACTTCGTCACCCTCCCTCATCCCCTTTATAATAATACCTTGTCTTCATCACTCCATTGACACTTGGCCCCTCGCCCCATCCCTGTCTCTATAAACAAAACAAATCAGAGACAAACAAAACAAATCATCTTCCCACAGACCATCACCATATGCTCCCGACATCGCCACCCTTTGCAGTTGCACTCCTCTTGCTTACAGTATCTTCACCTCCTCGCATACGTCTCATTGCTTACGCAGCTTCTTCCATATTCAATTGGAATCTTTAATACTTCTCTTGTTAAGAAGTGATGCTTCTTCCCAGATTTTTACACGTCTGCTCCCATGCACTGCGCATTATAAACTCGCATTTCTCGTGAGCTAACCAGTTTTTGTTTTCTTAGTGTAGGCTGCTAAGCCAGAAAGCTCGAATTCTTATTGCAAAACCATGCCAGGCCATGCTTATGTTTATGGGAAATTTATCATTACTCGGGAGACTACGCAACCTGCGGTGGCATTACTTAAAGAAAGCCTTGGCCCCTTGCCTCTCACTAATCAACATCATATGCTTTTCCACACCACGATTTTGACGCTTCAGCAGATCCAACAATCTTTGAACGCCGACATGATTATCGAGCAGTAATATGCCTTATGTCTCGAGCATTGATAGACCCCCTGAAACAACTTCGTGACCATTTATAAGCGACCCTCCGTCGGATGAGCCTGCCGGAAATTGGCAGGCCATCTCATGATGCGGTTGTTGAACGCAGAGAAGCACAATCACCGTCCCGGTACGCGCATGACTGTGCATCCTCAAACGTTGGGAACATAATTGGAGCATGTTCGAGAACTGAGGCAAGCGTCTAATTTTCCAGATTACACTAATTCAATGTTGAATGCATTCTGGGGAGTAATGAGCGTATATGATTTTTTGGAGCTTTTCGTGACAGGCTTCCAAATCGAAAGACGACTGGCCATCCACTTTGTGCATATCAAGATCAAGCACGACAGGGGGCCTAATGTTGGCCATCGTGCGGTTTTACTTTCTCGGCGATCATGCTTCGCCTATGGACGTAGTACTCACCATGATTTCGCCCTCTTACCTTACACAAATTGCCTCAAGGGGCAAGATCCAGAGATTGAAAAAGAAGCAGGCACGCACACAAGATGTACATGGGCAATTGAGCTACAATTAAAACAAAGCAAAAATCCCTACATTGTAATTCACGCACACAAGATGTACATGGGCAATTGAGCTACAATTAAAACAAAGCAAAAATCCCTACATTGTAATTCACAAATTTTGAGTGGATCCATTTTTAAAATCCCTTCTCTACATACGTGTTAATTTCTTTCCAAATTTTGATCTTAGCATGTCCCTAGAGTTATATACTAGTTGGTAAGGCTTTGGGCACACAAGTGTGAGGTTGTGAGTTCAAAAGCCCCCAGGCACAATGTGTAGGAGCATCTCCCTATGGTGGTGTTTTGCATGCAAATGAAACCCGATGGTTACTCTCCAACATTTATCATACCTTCTTTCACATCCATTGAAGGAGGGCTAGTACAGCACTTATATCCAAGGTCATATGGTCCTTAGCTTAGATATAGTGCTTGAAAGCTATGTCAAAGATTCGACCATGGGGTTAGCGTGTAACTCTAACCAGGTGTGCAAGGCGTTCTTACACCTTTCAAGTTGACTGCTAACCTTGGGGAAAAAAGCTCTAATCCAACGACAATGGCCAATTCTAGGTACGCAAGAAACAACCTTTTTCCTACATCGTTATTCATAACATTTTCCTTGTTCCCATTTTAAAAGGCCTTCTCTACACATGTTTGATTTAAAAGCTCTACTAATGCATGCTATATTGGTGAAGTGGCACTGTAACCCAAAAAAATTATCATTTGATTTTAATAGTGACAATATCCCAGCACTCTTTATATGTCCATGTGTTTCTCCCTGTTGATAAAATGAGGTAAGGTACACCATGCGAGGACATATTCAACTGATAGATCCTCCTATAGGTCTTCGAACAAAGGATCGACAAGGCATCAAGGAACAGCTACACCAAGCAGGTTGTAAAGAGTGAGTAAACAAGGAATACACATATCAATGATCACCAAAGAGTTCTAGTGGATCATGATATATTGGTGTTTATTTAAACATCATGGAAACAAAACACTCTATTTATCTTTAGAATATCCAACAAAACTAAAATAAGAGATGTATAATAAAAATAATGAGCTCCCAAGCACAATTTGTGGGCCCACTTAATTCATTATTGTTCTTAGATACAAACATGCATGTGTGCATATGTGTGTGTGTGTGTGTGTGTGTGTGTGTGTGTATGATCTATGTATGTATGTATGTATGTATGTGTGTATGTATGTATGTATGTACAAACACACACACACACACATATACACATATAATATACACATACATACATATATGTGTGTGTGTGTGTAACCCTCTTGTTTGACTACATATTATGGCATTATTATCATGATTGAAATATTTGGCTCATAGCTTTTAATTGTTTATCCATACTTTAGCTTTTAAAAAGTCTAATGTGTACTTGCACAATATAGCTTATGATCTCATAAGGCCATGATTACATAACCTATGGATCATATATGTGACACTCTAAATAGAAAAGTGGTAAGGCATTTGATGTTGAGTCTTATATCAATTCTTAAATCTCTTCTCGTTATTGACATCACAAGTATAATGGAGAGCAAAAATGTGATGATGAGGGGCCGTTGAATAAGTCAATGATTTGAACTTGAAATTTAATTATTTTTGTAGTCTTTGAATTATTTTTAAATGCTCAGTGTATAGTAGAAGGCAGCTATTTAATAACCTGTAGCTATTAAGAATTTTTTTGTCTAATTCTAGACTTGTATCACTCATTAAAAAAATAGCCCATTATAAGATAGTTGATAAATCATGCATCACATAATTTCTATGCTATTATATTGTATATTAAGCATTAAACAACACTAATACTTGCTTTGAAACAAACTCTTACTTTTTATTAAAGAAGAACTAGTACATGCCTTAGATCATAGACTAATATATGGTGCAAATCGAGGTCATTTAACACATAGATTCTAAACTTGAGAAATTAGAGAGATCACTTGTATATAATGTTTGAACCTTATGTGGTCAATGAATATTCCTACTTATATATAGGAATGGGGTTGCCATGGTAAATTTCTCCTTGAAGGAGAAGGTAAAATCGTACTTATCTTGAATGGTTATGAGAAGTACCAAACTATGCATTAGAAAAACAAAAATATAAAATAACATAATCAAGATTCAACTAGTAATAACATCAACTGAATTTTCATTCCCTAGGAATCTAAACATTGAAAATAAAATGTTTATCACATCAATACAATGAAGAAGAAAGTACATTGTCACTCGATTATGTTAAAGAAGGACGGCAAATGTAGAAGTTGATGCAAAGAGGGTAGAATATGTAATTATGCTAAAGAAAAGGAATCAATCCTTAAATAGAGTTAGTAATATGAATCACTATCCATGAATAAAGAAGGGATGATCGGCATAAAAGGAAAGACAATCATGGGAAAAGTGTTTGACACTTGCTGGGGGGGTTCACCTCACAAAATTTTAGTGTACCACATGCATTCAAAAGGAGGGGTATTTTAATTAAACTTTTGGAAAAATTTAACAGGATCACAATAACAAGAGGAGTTTTTTAATTCAAATTTTAAAAAAAATCCATTAGTTAATAAGTATTAAAGAGGGGTGGTTTCATTGCAGAAAATATTTTAGTTGAGGGGTTTTTTTAATACCCCTTAAATGCATGTGATACATAGAATTTATTAGTAGTGCACCCTCGAGGACACTTGAGAAATATTATATAATGGGATGGTTATAGAGCATAAACCCATATGTGGGTTCAATATTTTTCCAAACATTCAATAGATACATAGAAAAAATGAAGCCACGCCCTCAAAAGGACATCAAATTTAGTAAAAAATACATGCCAATCATACTGAGGAACAATATGATTGAGGCTTTTGTAAATACATATTAAAGGAGTTGACAAAAATATCTAATATTCAAATGTGTCAAGCAGGATTAAAATGAATTAGTATATTGTTAAATACCAACAAGAAATGAATAATATTTTAAAAATGTAGTTTTTAATGATACTAAGAGGTTAAAACAACATCATTGTTAACATCCATAGAGTACAGTCATAGAATGCATGGTAATGAGTGATTAGAGGTGATTAGGCATCATGATTTACTTCAGCGATGCAACCATGGAGGGAGTAGCCCGCGAATGGCTCAAGATCGGCCTCACCACTCCAGGTTTTGAGCCTCGTAAATGGGTTTTGAGCCTCAAATGGCTTAGGACTCAAAGGCATGAGGTTAACAGTACAAGTGGTATTTGGGACCCAGTTAGGAGCACCTCTCATCGCCAGGATTGTCCCAAGCGCTCTTATAAGGTTAACACAAGTGCTATTTTTGACACATGAAGAGTGGAACAATAGAGGAGAGATGGAAAGGATAGTGAAGATGGCTTGGCATCCTATGGGCCCAAGAGCCTTGTGAATGTAAAGAAAGGGAGAGTGCAAAAAGGAAAAGGGTTGGTCCTCCCTTCAAAAGGTGACATGTATAAAAGGCCAAATGGTTGACTTTAGTCTTCATTGTTGTATGCACAAGTTTAGAATACAAGCTCTCTGTTCTCTTCCAAGAGAGTCTTTGGGTATTCTTGTTTCCCTTGTAGTGCCTTTATGTTTGCCACTCCATCCCCCTTCACTCTCCTCTTCCCTTCTCCTTCTCCCTCCCTTCTCCCCTCTCTTCTCTCTTCTCCCCCTTTCCTCTTTCTCTCATGGAAACACATTGCAACAATCTGGGAGCTGCTTGAGTGACACATGCAAACAGCTCATGATTTTCATTGCTCTCACAAGGAGTAGCTTTGAATGGAGGCTCCATTAACATTCCTTCAAAATCCCCATGACACGTGAGTCAACGTTGAGACTACACATTTTTGTCACCGCTATCGGGGAGTTCAAGGTATGCTTGTGCATTGCATTTGCTTTCTCTCATCATGTACCCATTGCACATTGTTTCAACCAGCTTTGTTAGTGGAGTTGTAGGGGAGGAATGAGGAAGGAAGGGTGAGTTTAGACGGAAAAGTGATGAAAATTGTGATTTTCTATTGGAAAGCATTTTTGAGCATGGGAAGCTTGTTTTTTATGTTTGTTAGTGTTTTGAATTGATAGGAAGGTAGTTTATAAGATTGCTAAGGAGTATATGGTGTCAAAACTCACAAAAAATAACCAAAAATGATGATCATGCTGAAAATTAAAATGGTTTTGAGTGTTCACAGTCACCTCTTTAAGAAATATCTCATTCAAATTTTATGTTGTTTTTCCTTCTTGTTTTTTGCATTGAGTAGGTAGACTCTAGGTAGTTTAGCATCCCCCCTCATCACAAAAAAACTTTGAACAAGAACAAAAAATTATCACGAATCATCAAAAACTAGTTGGTGACACGGTGCATTCCTATCCCCATGAGTCATTGCCTTAGCACTATCCCCATGATCATCGCCATAGTGCTATCCCCATGGTCAAACTTGCATTGACCCATGGCCTTAGCCCTCATCCCCATGACCTAACTTCTGACTGCCATCTAACCCGCCACCTTAATTAATACGTGTCAAAATCAGTTCTCCTGTCGATCTAATAGTCGTTAACTCGTGGCGTTGATCTTATGCCCATGCCCATCGCCATACTCGTATCTCACCGAGCCAAATAACCCACCGATCGGCACCTAAGGCCTATGCCCATGACCGTTGTCTTACTGTCCACCTTGCCCCCGTCGCCATACTCATATCCTGCCAAGCAAGATAACCCATTGACTGATGCCTAAGCTCATCCCCATGACTGCTATCTTACTATCAACCCTACACCCATCTCCATACTCGTATCCTGCCGACCTTATCATCTTGCCAGGTGGGCTCCGACTTGTCCAACCTTCTACCATCCCAATATGGTTTGTGTGACCTAGTAATTGATCTTCAATGCCATGAGCTTACCAATTGATTAGTGATCCTCCTGCAACCTTCAAGACATTCTGCACTAGCATTCACAACGTGCATGTGTCAACAAGTGTCTCTAGTTGGATTCATTTTGATAAAAAATAAAGAATGTTTTAGCATTTGCACCTCTTTCCTTGCTACTTACATCGCCCTTACAACAACCAATTGTGATGACTTGCTCGAATGATGATGCATGGATGTAATTATACATTGGTATCATTTATATAGTTTCCACGTATACCTGATATGTATCTAGGATACTTCATCCATGCCATGGAGGGGGTTTGGGCCTGTCATTGTGGATGTTGGGTAGCATTAGACCTCTCACTACTTCATCATCAATGATTGTCACCATCCTCCTCTTCATGCAAAATGTCTTCATTGGTGGCTCCTTTAGATTCAATGGCCTTAATGGCAAAGGTTCAGTTGAAGGCTACACTCCAAGGTAGCAGCTTGTGAAAATCATCAAGCCTAATTGAAACCAAAAGGTAATTCTTTTCACACAAATTCACCACTTAATCAATTGGAGAAGAAGAACACAACACACCATGAAAGCGACAGCAGAATGGGTACAATCTCCCCCCCTAGATGAGTGGCTCATGCTTCCTCATCTAGAGTATTATCAACAAACCTCGACCCAAAAAGAAAATGTCTATACTAAATACTTGCTCAAATTTAAAAATCATCGAAGAGATGATGCTCAGTGGATGCCTGAGCGGTTCTTTTGAACTTTTTCAGACCTCCTTAGTTCCTATAATCAGATACCCAACTGAGGTCAGTTGCAATCCAAGCAAGAGGGATGTTATGGAAATTATATTTCTAATATATCTTGCTTTGTAAATTATTATTTTTAGTCGAGTGTGACTATGGCAAAGTACTACATAGAAGTGCACTGGACGTGGCAGGGGTCCTAGTGGATACTTTGTGTGGTTAGTTGGGGACGCCTGACTAGCTTGTGTTTTGCCATGCTAGATGGTCGGTATTGTGGGTGATTCCATGTTAATACTGATGTCGCTAGTGTTATTGGTGTTGTGCTTGATTATTGTGCTTTGAGCGCTGTTATGTTGGGATCAGTTGATTCGGTGATTCGTTCAATCGATTGTTAATAACTAATGTAATTGGCGGCTTGAATACAGGTGATGGAACTCATAGTGAGGATTGGAGTTAGTACGAGGGTACCGATCGAGGTGTCGCACATCGCATTATATATGGCCATGGGCCAATTTTGTATTTGTTTTATTATTGCAAGTTGAGCAATATATTTTGTTGAGGACATCATTCATTTTGGGACCTAAGATGGCTATGTAAAGCAAATCCCTCATTTTTGGATGAGAGGGATAATTTTGGCTCCTTGGTGCGGATCAATATTAATGCATTCTGGTTCTAAAATTTCTTCTTCATCAACAATCAATGGAGCCTCTTCATAGATAGGATGAATAGGTAAAGGTCCTTTGAAGGGGTTTAAGAGCCTGATATGGAAAGCATTATGTATTTTCCAATTATCAGGTAATTCAAGCCTATAAGCTAGATCATTGATTTTCTGAAATGGTCCATAAAAACATGGTGACATCTTGATTACTGGCCATTTCTCAACACTCGTCAATCTTCTTTTCTCAATCTGAAGAAGTACATAATCGCCTTCTTTAAAAACCATGTGTTTCCGTTTCTTATTAGCTTGTTTTGTGTACTTCTCTTGAGCGATTGCAATGGCTTCTCGAACCTCTTTGAGAATATTTTGGTAGTATGAGTAAATGCATTTGCTGCTTCCACTCTATGGGTCAATCGTGTGATAGGAATAGGTAAAACCTTCCCATAGATAATCTCAAAGGGTGCTCTTCTAGTTGCAGAATGAGGAGTATTATTATAAGCAAACTGTAAGAGATGAATGTATTTGTCCCAAGTCTTTGGTTGACTTCCCGCATAAGCTTTTATCATATCCAAAATAGTACTATTTGTAACCTCAGTTTGTCCATTCAATTCTGGATGAAAAGCTGATGAGAAGTCTAACTTAGTGCCTAGATTATGAAATAATGTAGTCCAAAAATTACTGCAAAACTTTGAATCTCGATCAGACACTATAATCTTTGGCAAGCCATGATGAACAAAGATATGCTTGATCAATAAATGTGCAGCTTGCTGAGCTATTAAAGTCTTCTTGCATGGGATGAAATAAGCTTGCTTACTAAAGCGATCTATTATTGTCCAAATCATATCATTTTGATTCGCTGTAGTAGGAAAACCTGTTATGAAATCCATAGATATTTGTTCCCAAGGTTGTGTAGGAATAGGCAAAGGCATTAGCAATCCTCGGGTCTTGCCTTTGTAACTCTTAATCTTTTGACAAGTGATGCATTCGGCTACAAACTTAGCCACATCTTTTCTTATAGTAGGCCAATGAAATTCTCTTGCTATCACTTGTAAAGTGGCAGTCACTTCCCTATGTCCCATATATGGTGGTTGGTGCATTTCCTCCATTACAATTTGATTAAAGGGTCAAGTGATGCATAATTTCTTTTGATAAAAGAGGTATCCATCATTGTATGAATAGTCCAACATAGGATTCCAATTTTTATTCTCTAATTTGTTCCATTCATCGAAAAAGTCTAGATCCCCTTGATAAGAATTCTTCATACCTTCAAAAAGCTGGGTCTCTATAGCAGTGATGTGATTAATACTTGGCTTTCTGCTAAGAGCATCAGCAACTACATTTTCCTTTCCAAGTTGATATTAAATCATGGGCTGAGAACTCTATATAAATGATGCCCACTTGATGTGCCTATCGGATATTAGTGGTTGAGTCAACAAATGCTTGATACTTTGCTGATCGGTTTTGATAAGAAACTCAGCTCCCATCAAATAATGTTTCCACATTCGTAAAGCATGCACAACAGCGGTTAATTCTTTATCATATGTACTATAATTGCATTCTGTTGGTTTTAATTTTCAGCTCTCATATGCTATTAGATGTCCATCTTGCATAAGTACGGCTCCAATTCCATATCCACTAGCATCGGTTACAACTACAAAGAATGATCTAGAGAAATTGGATAGTTGCAACATAGGAGCTTGTGTGAGAGCTTCTTTCAAAGCTGTAAAAGATTTATCTTGATGCTCAGTCCATAAGAAATGCTTAGCTTTTCTAAGAAGGTCTGTCAATGGGTGTGCAATGTATGCGAAATTCTTAATGAACTTTCTATAAAAGCTACACAATCCCAAGAATGATCTTAATTCATGTATATCTCAGGGTTTAGGCCATGTGACTATGCACTCAATCTTCTTTGGATCTACTTGAATCCCATTGATGGATACAATGTGACCCAAATACTCTATCTGATCTTGAAAGAAACTACTCTTTTTAGGATTTATGTACAATTGATTTTCTTTCAAGAGCAAAAAGACTAGCTTCAGATGTTCCTTATGCTCCTCAACATCTTTCCTAAACACCAGAATATCATCGAAAAATACTACCACACAATCTTGGTGTTTAAGAAAGATTCGGTTCATCATTCTACTAAAAGTAGCTGGAGCATTAGTTAGCCCAAAAGGCATAACTAGGAACTCATAATGTCCCGTTTGAGTTCTAAAAGCAACCTTGTATATATCTTCTACCATACGAAATTGATGATAGTTGGATTTGAGATCTATTTTACTGAAGACCTTGGCCCCTTCCAATTTGTCCAAAAGATCATCAATCCTAGGGATTTGGATATTTGTCCTTCATTGCGATTTTGTTTATTGCACAATAGTCTATGCACATTCGGTAGGTTCCATTTTTCTTTTTGACTAGTAAGACAGGTGCTCCATAAGGAAAACTATTGGGTCTTATCAATCCTCTCTCTATCAACTCCTCCACTTGCTTTTGTATTTCCTTTTGTTCTAGCTGATTGACTCTATATGGAGCTTTGCAAGGTGGAGTATTGCCCGGTAGGATTTCTATCCTATGATCTTCAGGTCGAGAACATGGTAGTCTAGGCGGTAAATCATCCAAGAAACAATTAGAAAACTAAGAAAGAAACTTTTGGTGGGAAGGCTTAGTGTTTGGTTGAGTAGCCGTTACCGTATTCACCAAAATCAGATGTCTTCTCGCGTTTTCTAATTGCTCTTTTGGTTTGTGTGTGGTTGAGTAAAGGACTGATCTCATGCCTCATTGAGCTTTTTAGACATATTTCTTGTTTGTCCTTCTCAATCCACATCTGATGTGAATCATAATCTACCTTAGGATTGTATTGATGCCTCCATGGCATTCCTAAGATGATGTCCACTCCCTATAGGGGTGCCACTAGAAAGTCTCATGTATCCTTGTAAGGTTTGATTGAGATTTCAAGATTCTTTACTTCTCTAGTACAATTGTACTTTGTTTTGGTAAAAGCAGCTTCGACCTTATAGTTAGATGGGAAATAAATCATGAGTACTACCATCATCATGCAGAATAACAACTTCTTTGCCATTAATGAATCCTTTCATCTTTAGAAGAGCATGATAATTATACTTACCTCCCTCTTGCTTGGCTGCTTCATCATCAATCATGTGAACTTTCACTATCAGGGTCTTCTTTCTTTCAGGACACTCAGTGGCTATGTGTCCCACCTTGTTGCACTTGAAACACCTTATTTCTTTCTTTGGAAAATTCCCACTGTTTGGCTTCGAAGAAGAATCTGTCTTCTGTGGAGAAAAACTATTTTTAGATTTAAAGAAGGGCTTTTTATCAAATCTCTTTTTCTTATGGAAGGGTACATGCCATTCCAGATCTTTTCTTCCTTTCACAATTCATTGCAAGAGAAATTGCAGAGCTTAGTGAGCGAGGATGAAACATGTTAATCTCAGCTCTCAATTTAGACTTTAGACCTGCCACATACTTTCTGCATTGATCTCGCTCATGACATTTCTCTAAGGATTGTAATTGGATCAACGTTTGCCAAAATCTATCGGTATATGTGGAGATCATTTCCTTATCAAACTGCCTGAAAGTATCCCACTGTTGTCTAGCTTTTGCTTTGAAATGTGAGGGAAGAAAATCTCTCTTGATGAGCTTTTGAAAAGACTTCCAAGATTTTGGTCACCTTTTACTGTGCTTAGTGATGTTCCACCAAAGTGCAGCACTCTCTACTAAATGATTTGCAATACATTTAATCTTATCTTTTTCAGAGAATTTCTCCTCTGAAAAATAATCATCTAGCTGACTGATCCAAGACAAGACAGTGCGTGCTTCTTTCTTTCCATCAAAATTTTGAAATGAGAAAGCTTTTTACTTATGTTACTCTTCTTCCTCGAATTTTGTGCTCTCAGTGTGGCTTTGACTGTCCTGATAATAGTATCATCGTCAGAATCATTGTCGGATGACTCATCATCAGATGAATGTCTTTTCCTTTTCTTACCATTGATTTTCTTTTCCGATCTCTCCCTATGCTCACGCTCATCAGCCAACTGTGCCTGAAGTGCGTCTAACTGCTCTTGCAGCATGGGTGGTTGTGGCTAATGTGCCATAATATTGCGATAAGTATAAATAAAGTGGAGCGGAGAAAGATAAGGATACTAAGTGTATGAGATTTAAACGGATGGAAAAGTGCGATTCGAGTGTATGGTAAGAAATGGATGGCAGAAGATACTAAGTGTACGAAATATAAAGCAAAAGAAATCACTTATCTTGCTCTCTGATCGAAGGTAGAAAGGACTAGAGTGGGAAATATGTGAACGATGATGTCGCTCGAAGTCGCCTTTGCGCTCGACTGATCTCCAATTGATTGCTCGATGATTCCTGGTTCCAATTCGCCTTCTTGATTTGAAGCATTCAGATTTGGCTATGGTCTTCGCCTTGTTGAGCTCCGATCACCTTGTTGAGCCTCATAGCTTGTTGCATTTTCCTCTTCTTCTTTTTTTTTTTTTAAATAGTAATAATTTTTTTAAAGAGGGCCTTTGAACCTTGGGGTCCCTTGCTTTGTAGGAAGTCAAAGGAACCTTTGACTTAATACGTTGCAGAGAATAACTCAAACAAATTTTCTCCTACAAGTCTTCATGATCTCGCAAATCGTGCAATGGCAAAACCCTGCATGAATTTCATGAATCGAAGAGAATAGTCTGGTGTGAACAGAGATGAGTAGTACTTCCATATATGATGGCGATGGCAGCTCAACTCTGAACTCTGAATATTGGGAGCCAATGGGAGGTGACTTCAAAATTTTCACACAGTAGCGAGCTGCAGCAGCTCTCTGCGAGTTCTGCAAACAGTGATTGCGATTGGCACAAACTCCCAAGCGCTAGCTGCACTGCGAGAATTGAATAGAGGTAGAGCCACCAAGGATGTCAAGCTCAGTCAGAGGCTACTTAGTGCTCTAGAGTCCATGAGGACACAGTAGGATGGTGTGCGTGAAGGCCAATATGTCTATCCTATGTGATAAGTGCTTAAAGGACTACATGTGGTGAGAAAATGGCTCTGCAAAGACTGTTTCCCCAATGGCGATAGTGCTATGGAGATTGCAGGATTAGCGCGTGTTGCTGTGTGCGATGACAGAGGGCCTGCTGCGAAGTTCGAAGTCCAAGGATGGCATGTAGGCCGATTTACTGCAGGCGGCTGCAGGTCCCTAGACGGGCACCCACAGAAGGAAGCTCTCCACGGGCATGTAGACCGATTTACTGCAGGCGGCTGCAGGTCCCCAGACGGCGGGCACCCACAGAAGGAAGCTCTCCAGTCAAAAGTCTCTAGAGGCAACTAGACTTAAATGCAAGGGTAGGTCTACAAACATGCACGCGGTTCATGGTCCAAGGCTTAGAGGTGACTTTTTTTTTCGAAACGACTGCTTAGAGTTGCAGGTAGTGTAGACTGTGTGGGTTTAGTGCCAGATCTTGAAGCAGGGCTCTAGCAGGTTCTCTAGAGTTTAGAACATGCTTACTTTTTGAGTACTGATCCCAACCTTAATGTCGTGGGCTTTGAGGCAAGCTCTTTGAAGACTCTTCTTATTCGACCACTCTGAGGAGCTCTTGTCACACAATTTTTTTCTTTTCTTCCCTCCACAAGAGCATGACCTAAGCTCTGATACCACTGAAACCAAAAGGTAATTCTTTTCACACAAATTTGCCACTTAATCAATTGGAGAAGAAGAACACAATCACACCATGAAAGCGACAGTAGAATGGGTACAATCTCCCCCCCCTAGATGAGTGGCTCACGCTTCCTCATCTAGAGTATTTATGATATTTCATAAAAGCACCAAGGAGTCAAAATTATCCCTCATCCAAAAATGAGGGATTTGCTTTACATAGCCATCTTAGGTCCCAAAATGAATTATGTCCTCAACAAAATATATTGCTCAACTTGCAATAATAAAACAAATACAAAATTGGCCCATGGCCATATATAATGCACTACATTGTTTATGAGTTGTGGGGTAAGGGCGCACAAGATGGAAAAGAGAGGGTAGCCATGGGGTATGCAACAAATGGAGACTTTACAAAAGGAGAGAGGGAAACTCAATGAGTAATCATCATAAAGGAAAGGTAGCATGAAGCTATACAAATGGATAATGGTGGCTCAATTACAATGGTGAAGCATGGGGCTAAAGTACAATGGAAATGAGGTGACGAGGCATCTATGTTGGAGCATGGAGATCTAAGTGGATGAAGGCATAAATAGTAGAGGATGCAAACTAATGGGGTGTTGTGTGTCCAATACAAAGGAAATGAACTGCTTAAATAGGCAAGGGGAGGTGGCACCTCCCCCATTACAATATTAGCGCTTGTCATCTTCTAGCCCATAGTCGTAGCCCATAGTCGGACACACCATCAAGTGCAATTGACAATTCATTCCATATTCTCCAAACTTTAGCTTACTTGATTTTCCCCCATTATTTTATGCTTTGGGTGGGTTGGTACATGAGATTCCTTGCCTCCTCAACCCCTCTCCTTTCTTTGTATATTACCTTGGACCAAGTGTGGCCCAAGGTTCTTTCCAATCCCACATTCTTTATATTTCCTTCCATTGACCTTGCACCTCCTTCATTCAATGTTGCTTAGGTGGAGGCTTGGCCCATTCAAGATGTTCCTTCACATCAACACATTTATACATATTATAGTGCACACACCTTAACCTATATGCATAATTCATAAGATGCCTGCCTACATGGAGGGTGGAACATGGAGCTCCCCACCACCTTAACCACGGGGCCAAAGGCATGCATTATTCTATAATAATACCACACATGCAAAACAACCTTCTTCTTATTAAATTTACAAGATCTCATTTTTGTCATTAATAGTTCCCCCCTCCCAAACATGAGTTGTGCAGCATACACATACTTGGGTCAAATTCAAATATAGAACGATCGAGGGGTCTTTTGTTGCAGATATCTTCCTCCCATGAGGTTATTCTAGCTCTTGGACTACCACAAAGCCATTATTACATTCCTTTTCTACCTCGTATGGGTTGGTCCGTGTGGTGTGAAAATTTTTGTGCATCTGATGCTCCAATTGGTTGTCAAAGCAGAGAAATAGGTCTCCTTCGGTGAAGTGTCATTCCCCACCTTTATGGGTCTTGGCATCTAGCCATGCCTTCTATCGATTCTTCATTATCTCAGAAGGTAGCAATGGTGTTGCCATGTTTCATCTAGCTTTTACACATGCATGAGGAGTCGAGCTTCCACTTTCTGTCATCGTGGACAAAGGACTTAGAAAAGCCATCCCCCATTTCTAAAGTGGATGGATTGAAATCAACAAATGGTGCTGCCCCAGTTGTAGATATTTCTTGCCAAGGAATTGATAGAAGTCAAAGGTTTTACATTATGTGATTACATCTTTACATAGCATTGGCAAGTAGTAACCAGCTTGCAAGGTCTTCTTGGCTGTGTAGTCATCCACATATTGGCTTCCACCAAAGCCATAGTGGTACTGCTTCAATATATGGGACACCTCATCATTCAATATGGCTCTCCATTGGTTGTCATCAAGAGCTTATTGGTACAATACATCATCAATTATGGTATTCATGTGGCCATCCTTTCTAATCTTTCTCCTTCGATAGCCTCCGTGCTTAAGTGGAATGGTGAAGATGGACAAGAACTTATAGATGTTGTCATACCAAGGAGCTTCGACAATAGCAATGAGATTTACATCCAAATATTCCTCCAGATCAATTAGGTATTGTTTAAAATAGAACACCCTCCCTTTATAGTTTTGAAGGAAAAGTTGAAAACTTGGAGAATACCCAACCACTTAGCAAAGTGGCCCATAGGATGAGTGATTGAAGTGCCTGCATAGCAACACCATTGGTGATGATAAGGACAAAATACCTACCCAAAACAGAGTGTCTGAACTTCTAAACACAATAAAAAATGGACAATGCATGCTTTTTAGCTTTGGAGTAGTGTTGTTTGGTGTCAAGTATCTACTAACAAGCATATCAGATGGGGTACATGTATCTGTCTTCCCCTTATTGGAAAATTATGTTAGCCATTCAACACCTAGATTGATAAGAATGTCTTCGACCAATTTGGATTATGTAGAATGGGCTTGGATGCGAGTGCTTCTTTGATTTGGGTGAAGCCTTGATCACACTCCTTGCCCCAAGTGAAATCTATCTTGTCCTTCAAGAATTGGGTCATGGGCCATGTCATGGCCACATAATAATCGATGAAACCCGGTAGTACTCTGCTAGATTAATGAAAGAGAAAATTTGTTTCTTCATGGAAGGTCTATTACAATAGCAAGGTCTAATAAAGACCGTATTAGATAATTCGAGAAAAACCCAATTCCCAGAATGGCAGTTTTGGAAGAAATTGTAGCTCCCCTCAATGAAAAAACAGGAGAAATATGTGAAAATAGACTAAATAGCCATTCATGAAGTGTGAAATATCAACTACATTCTCAAATAATAAATAGAATATCAGTGTCTAAACTACGTTATCATCAACAAAATAATAAACTTTGAAACCCATTTGAGTTAGATTCATCTCGTGAGCCATAGTGATGTTCAAAAACACCTTCATAATAGCGAGTCTTTGGAATTTTCATTGATATTGAGACTCGCTTTTGTTGTGAGCATTCTCATTTGAAAATATCCAAAACACCATTTAAAAAATGTAGAGTATTGCAATGAAAATGCACAGGCTCTTTAACTTAGTAAGATATGTAGTTGATGGAAAATCAAGATATGTAGTTGAGGAGAATGAATGCAAGATATGTAGTTGATGGAAAATCAATGGGCAATGACAAGCATTTGATGTAATTTAGGTGGCAATGAAAATCATTTATTGTGCACTTTCAAAGTTTGGACTGACTAGCATTATTGTAAAACGATAACTTTACATGTCATGTTGATTACTCATTGCAAAGTAAAAAAGTACACTTTAGGATGAAAACATAACAACTTGTTGATACACCATTGAAATCCTTGAAATAAATCATGATTCCAAAGAAACTCTCAATTTCTAGCCCCAAAGAGAATGGCACCGAAAAGAATGGCACGAGAGACACTCCTTCTAAATACATTATGAATGTAGTTATGAACATGTTTGCGTATTATTCACACACAACAAATACGCACCAATTTACATAGTTGGCAAGAAAGTAGTAATTCCCATAAGTAATGATTGTATAAAGAAATACAATGTTGTTATTCAAAACTCATAGTCTGCAAATAGCTCCTCTCCTGCATGTATATCATCTATGGATTCAATACAAATGTGACCATATTCTGCAATATCTATGTTCATCATGGGGTCATACCAAGGTGGAACATCAGGGGAAAATACATAACAAACATTTGGCTTTACATTGGTATTTCTATTGCTGTTAATAAATCCTGCCACATTGCCATATTGAACATCACCAACAATATGCACCATATCCTTCATAGGGACAGTAGGGTCCTCTTGGATAGAGTACTTCTTTAGCCTTGGATGAACTCTACATAATTCCTTCCAGTCTCTGTAGGAGTACTTGTCACCTCCATAATGGAGAATAGTAGTCCCTCTCTTGATGGAGCCATGCACAAATAAGCCCAAACCAGCACCTGTAATGGTTGACTCATGCACCTCGAAAGCCACATTTTTTATCCAGAACACTTCGTTGATAGGGACAGGTAACTTTGGTGGTCCAAATGGATCTCGTTCTGGTATGTACCTACTCAAGCTTGATTTGAATGTATATCTATCTACATCACAAAAGACAAATTCAATTAGCTACAACAACAGTTATATATATTGAGATAAAATCAAAAAACGCTTTGACATATGTACCTTCATGAAAAATACGCATTCTGTAGTCGGTTTATGTAGCCCTTAGCAATGTATTTCTTGATATAGCGACCTTTGTACCCTAGGTCTATAGCCAATTGAGAAACTTGCATAGCATTCATGCTAGAGAGTTGCGGAGCATTCCTTAAAAGTCTTATTTAGGATGCATTGAGTTTAGGCACCTGGCCATCACCACCTATATCCCTCTCTCTTAGTTGATCTGCAAGAGGAAGATTTCTTGTTTTATATTCCATTCTTGACCATGCATGATTTTCCTCCCTCCATTCATCAATTACTTTCTAGAGAAGGTTGAAATCCTTATGCCCCTCCATCACAGGTAATTGTCCATACCGATTTGTCTCAATCATGCTGTGCACATCTTTAGTCTCATCGAGTTGTAGTAAGTATGGCATCAACTCTCTCAGTAGAATATTATCATCCTTGTCTTGTACATCAAACATTGAAGGAAATATGCAATTTAATGGAGGGCTAATGCAAGCCTTGTATGGGGAGTCATCAACAAGGATCGTCCTTCTAGCATCACATCCAAATGCCTTTGAGATTTTTGCTAAGGGTTTGAACATTTCCTCAACACCAACCTTGTCAGGCCTATTTATCCTCGTCTTACTGTAAGTGTAGCATCCTTGCTGAGACCATATAACAAAGAAAGGGAGGCTCTCATTTGCATAATTTTGCAGCTTTCCTACCATATCAAGTACGTTATGCTCCATCGCAGTTGACCAGATACCTACATTAAATCTTTGTAGCAAGATTTTAAGAAATTCTATGCACCTAGGATGAACAACCATATAACTATTTTTGCCATGCATAATAGACGGATGTATTGGAGACTTGAATAGGCAGCGACTTAATAACAGGCCATTCAAGTCTAATATGATTGTTAATTGTGGCATATCCAAAGAAATTGTATGTGGATATAGATCCAAATTCTCCTTGAAGTTGCTGGCTTTTGACTCATCCAAATTGTCAGGTGCTATGATTTCATACATGTTTGCAACAACAATAAGATTATCTAGTTTTGCCCCCAATGTTGAGATAGTATGTTCATCCATGTTCTCTTCTAAAAGTATAGGATTCGTGATATTCCTTGCAATTTTCTCCATTTTTTGGGTTATGTTTTCTTCTATACCTCCTGTATCCATCGTGTAATTGATAGTCCCCATTTTGGGTGGTATGTTGTCCTCTACATTTGATGTCTCCACATCCTTCCATGCATCATTGGTCCCTGTGGAAGTTGAGGAATATAGAAATATTTTGATTCTTTAGAGTGTATTCAACAATGTTGAAGCACAAAAGCATATGAAACTAATAAATAACAATAAAGTATGAACATTATCCATCGTCGTTCACTGATTCCATTGTATTTTTGGGGAATGGCAAAAGTGCCAATCTCTCTAAAGGTTAATTGAGAATGCAAATAGTGCAACCTTTCTCTCTGAACTCATACAGAGAATGGCAATAGTGCCATTCTTCTCTTGGGGTGGTGCTAGTGCCATTTTACATATAAGGTTATGGAGAATGCCACTAATGCCTTTCTCTATACCCTCATTGGGAGGAGAGAATACTACTAGTGCCTCCCCCCATGTCCCAAAAGAAATGTACAATGCATGATCTGAAAGCATAGATACTGTATTACTTTGGTCCAATAGATTTGTAGAAAGCACCCAAATCAAAACTTTGGTAGCATAGTTAATACTATACAATTTTTAATCTCTGTAATGCTTTCAACTAACATAGATTCAAGAAAGGAACATAACAATATTACCATTTCTACATAACCACAAAGAGAGAATGGCACTAGTGCCATTCTCCATATGAGGTCGCATAAAATGTTAATAGTACCTCTTACGTATAACCCGACATAGGGAGAATGACACTAGTACCATTCCCCATGTCATTATGTCACACAATTTTATCATACCTAATGTTTAATAACTTTAATATAATGAGAGTATGTGCAATCGAGAAAATCCATAAAAGTCATATTATTTTGAAACTGAATACACAAGGCATAAATGAGTAGCTAAAGACCTTGCTCCAAATCTTCCAATGTAATCTTTGGGATAGCTTCAAGATCTGCTTCAGTTAAAGGTCGCAAGTCTTCAATGTGATGCTCACCCTCTTTAATTCCTTCATCGATAGGTGAATCAACTCTATGTGTCTCAAGAGGCCTCTCAATGCTAGACCAAATCTTAATATGGGGATTATTTGATGCATGTGCCACACACATAGCCTCGACCTCTGTTGCCTGTTGGGATGTCTTCACCAGTGAGATCACTTTTCTTTTGCTTGATAATGCTTGTAATGCCACACATCCATTAGTAAAGACGTCAACAACAACTTCATGTTCCCTACTACAATAGCACCTGATGCACTCCTTGATGATGCCATGCTTCACAACCGCCTCTTTTTCATACTCATCGCCCTCATCAGAATAAAGAATATTGTCCTCAATTATTGTGTATGGCCTTGTGATTTCTAACATGTGCTCAAATCCATCAAACCCATCATGTGAGCTGACAAATGACAAAAAACAGAAGGTCTTAGACAAACCCTTTTGTGCACTATCCGATTCATGGATAACACCCACAAACCTTCTATGCCAAAATCGAGCCTCTATCATTGCTTCCTTGAGATTTACCATCTCTATCATTGTCATAAATGATAGCAATACATACTGTGATGGAGTGGCAACGGTCTCCATCAAGCCACAGAGCAACTTCTTGAAGGCATCCTTATCCCAACACATGCCTTTGGTAGATCCCTCTGAGGTGTCAAGCACACACAAGCTGATTGGAAGTTGTCCCTTGGAGTGACGTGTTAGAAAGCTCTCCCCCTCCATCTCCATGTTCACTTGAATAATTGTCCAAGGAAAACAAGACTACGATGTAGACTTGTTACCCTCTATTGAACTAATCACCCAATCAACATAGATTGACGCGGCTTTTGGGAAATCAGGTGTGGACTTGCCAACTTGCAGCTTCTCTTTGACCCATGACTCACATGAACCCTTGAAGCTGTGATAAACAATTGAATCAATTTTGAAGTAAGTTGCAAGGGCATCCCATGTTTGATGTTGGGCTGAAGGGTGACGTGAGTTGAACTCCTTGATGAGCGCTTCTTTCAGGGCTCTATCATGCTTAATCTCCATTACCCATTGAGACATTTCAATGGAGTCCTTGTCTTTGCTTGACTTGACCAAGACTATTTCTTTAGACTCAATCTCTGCTTGAAGTGCACGTACATCTTCGTCTTCCAATCCTAGCAGACACCTCATATATGTTATTGTGGGATTTCGACCCTCAAGATCACCTTGCTTCACCAATGTCAAAATCCTAATCCATTGTTCGTACATGTCATCATCGTATGTGACCATGTGTGTGTCCTTGGTAGCAAAGTTTGCCCCCATCGATACGCTTGCAACTCCTACAAAATTCTATATAAAAAAATCAAAATCATCTTAGACATTCTTCTAATCCAAATCATGTAATAGAGATAATAATGACACTAGTGCGATTCTCCCATTACCATGTCAAAAGCATGACTTGGTAACTAGGAGAATGGCACTAGTGCCATTCTCACATCAGGGAATTGACACTACTATCATTTCTTTTACAAAGCCATAAACATTCTTGAAATAAAAAATGCATACAAAACAAAGTTTATTACTCACATTCCAACTTTGTCGATCTTTATGCCCTTTGACAAGGCCTTGGGCTGGTTTCTTTGGTCGTCCGAATGCAATCCACTGTGCCCTTAGGTGTTGTAAGATATCGATATATGGTTGATTTTTCAAAATGGTCTGTGCCTCCATGTTGGCCATTGATGATATCTTACAACTTGCTTCAACTGGTGCATTGACAACAATTCTCGCCTTCCTCCGTGTATAGAAACCTTTTCGTTGATTGAAGGCTTCTCCATGTGCTTTAGTTATAAATATCCTTGCAGCATAAATCGAATGTTGCCCTGCGAGAATCCAATAATTATACTCCTTTAACTTTTCCACCTTTATCTCTTCCTTGCACATCGGAGTATTTGTGCCTATGTGGTAAGGCATAAGATATGCACATGTTGTAGGAGGTCGTGCATTCATTGCAAAACTCTTGACCAAGTCACTGACATAGCTGAGGGTCAATGTCCTGTACACCTCATCATTGGGATCAACACCTCAAACTCCAAACCAAATGGGAAGTACTCTACGTACTCCATCAAGCCTGTCATACTTGTGTCCTTCCTTTCCAATTTCTTTTGTAGTGCCTTAAAGTCAACATCTGGCTGGATTTTCTTATACAAGATGATAGTTGCTTTAGATGATTTCTCACCATGTCTGTTATATGTGTCTCACCACTCCCCGTTGCATCACCTCCACTTCTAGTTCCATTAGTGACTATTCCCGTACCTCCCTGTTTTCCTCCTAAAGTTGTCTCTTTGTCTTTAGCCTCCAGTTTATCCCCAATGCTTGTTTTTCCATCTGACCTTATTTCCTTCTCACCTATTGTTTCCTCGTCACCGGTCTCTCTAGCCTTCTCTTTCAATGTGTTCTGAGACACTTGAGAGTTTGATCCCTCAACATCACTTTTCTTGGTTCTTTTTGAAACTTTTCTACTCTTTTTTATATCTTGCTTTATCCCTTTTGTTACCAAATCAAAGCTTTCTAATATCTGTTGATTGGTATAATTTTCTGGCTCATTAATATAACCCCTAGATATCATCGTGTCCTCCCCAGTAGCATTCATCCTCGCATGATCAAAACAAGCAGGATTGAATTGATACACATTGCCTCCCAATGTATGAATTTTGAGACAAGGAACCTTGTCTTTCTCGGTATCATCCATCTCTTTAACTTGTCCAACATCTTCAAAAGTTGTTCCTTGGATGTTCACAAAACAATGCACTTTATGGAGTTTTTGGAGTTCGTTATTGTATATATCCAAAAACCATCCTCTTCCAGAACTAACTCCATCATAAACTGACACCTCTCGAACCTTTCTCTTTCCCTTGCTAGCCATTCTTGCAATGTTCTGTTAACAAAAGAACCAAGGACACAATGAAATGTATAATAGAAAATCATAACTGTAGTAGGAAATATTACAACCACAATGCAACTTCTATTAACAAAATAACCAAGGCGAAGCAACTTATATATGCATTATGAAAAACTACAACAACACAGTAAGCAAATATACACAATATCAAAGTTAAGATGGTTATAATAAAGAATGGTATTCGTGCCATTCTCCAACATAATATGATGTTAGAAGAGTGTCACAAATGCCATTGAACACATGGATTGTGAGTTTGTTCAGAATGGCACAAGTGCCATCCTCCGTGAGAGTTTAAGGATAATGCCACTGGTGCCATCCTCCATGATGTTAAGGAGAATGGCAAAAGTTCGATTCATCACATGGCACCACTACGATTCTCCACTGGTGGCATTCTACACAGAGATTGACACAATTCCATATGATCTCTACACAGTGGAGACAATGATCACTACATAGAAGAATGCACATTTGAGTTTAGGATTCCTTATGCATGTTTTCAGGTTATGGTATCAGATTGGCACCACTGCCATTCTCCACCGGTGGCATTCTCCACATAGATTGACACAATTCCATATGATCTCTACACAGCGGAGACAGTGAACACTACATAGAAGAATGCACATGTGAGTTTAGCATTCCTTGTGCATGTTTTCAGGTCATGGTATGAGATTGGCACCACTGCCATTCTCCACTGGTGGCATTCTCCATAGAGATTGACACAGGCTTCTCAACGCCATTTCTTAGGGCCTAATAAGAGATTGGCACCACTGCCATTCTCCACTTGTACAGATGTTTACCCTACTATTCTAGGAGGGGTATTCCAATGATCATAGGAGAGTGGTGTCCGATTCCAATCCACATGTGAGTTTGATGATCTCAGTGTCATTATGTAGTTGCTAGCATGGGATTGGCATCACTGCCATTCTCCACTAGTGGTAGTCTAGATAAACTGAACCTATAGATTGACATTCCACTAATTTTATTGGCTGCAGTAGGATAATGGCAAAAGTGCCAATGCACATGTGAGTTTCGGATTCCTTGTGCATGTTTTCAGGTCATGGTATGAGATTGGCACCACTGCCATTCTCCACTGGTGGCATTCTCCACAGAGATTGACACAATTCCATATGATCTCTACACAACGGAGACAGTGATGACTACATAGAAGAATGCACATGTGAGTTTAGGCTTCTCAATGCCATTTCTTAGGGCCTAATAAGAGATTGGCACCACTGCCATTCTCCACTTATACAAATGTTTACCCTACTATTCTAGGAGGGGTATTCCAGTGATGATAGGAGAGTGGTGTCCGATTCTAATCCACATGTGAGTCAGATGATCTTAGTGTCATTATGTAGGTGCCACCATGAGTTTGGCATCACTGCCATTGTCCACTAGTGGTAGTCTAGACAAACTAAACCTATAGATTGACATTCCAAGGCCTAATAAGAGATTGACACAATTCCATATGATCTCTACACAGCGGAGACAGTGATCACTACATAGAAGAATGCACATGTGAGTTTAGGCTTCTCAATGCCATTTCTTAGGGCCAACATGAGTTTGGCATCACTGCCATTCTCCGCTAGTGGTAATCTAGACAAACTAAACCTATAGATTGACATTCCACTAATTTTATTGGCCGGAGTAGGATAATGGCAAAAGTGCCAATGCACATGTGAGTTTAGGATTCCTTGTGCATGTTTTCAGGTCATGGTATGAGATTGGCACCACTGCCATTCTCCACTGGTGGCATTCTCCACAGAGATTGACACAATTCTATATGATCTCTACACAGCGGAGACAGTGATCACTACATAGAAGAATGCACATTACCACTAGCAAAGAATGGCAGTGGGATAATGGCAAAAGTGCCAATGCACATGTGAGTTTAGGATTCCTTGTGCCAATGCACATGTGAGTTTAGGCTTCCCAATGCCATTTCTTAGGGCCTAATAAGAGATTGGCACCACTGCCATTCTCCACTTGTACAACTGTTTACCCTACTATTCTAAGTTTAGGCTTCACAATGCCATTTTCTAGGGCCTAATAAGAGATTGGCACCACTGCCATTCTCCACTTGTACAAATATTTACCCTAATATTTTGAGAGGGGTATTCCAAGGATCATAGGATAATGGTGCCCGATTCCAATCCACATGTGAGTTTGAGGATCTCAGTGTCATTATGTAGTTGCCTACATGAGATTGGCATCACTTCCATTCTCCACTGGTGGCAGTCTAGATAAACTAAACTTGTATATTGACATTCCACAAATTTTATTGGCTGTAGTAGTATAATTGCAAAAGTGCCAATGCACATGTGAGTTTAGGATTCATTAGGAAAAAAGGGAGCTCATTTTGGGGCCTTTTATGGTTTGGAAAAATAAGCTCTCAACCAATCAATAGAAGGCCAACGTAACATTGAAAATTCACGAAAATAGAAAAAAGAAACAATACTTTATGTAAGTACAAGCGTGCTACATTAATGAGGAGATTGGTTTTTTATTCGTAGAAGATCTTTGGACAAGAAGATAGAATCTAAACTGACATTTTATCTGACAAGATCCTTCCCGCTTCCACCTTCCTTTGAATTTTCAAATGTTGTGCTGCCTTTCGTGCGAAAGGTCTACCATTCTACACCATTGCCTCATTGTGCAATAGCATTCCTTTTCCAAAACTGCTCCGTTGATCCTGTTTGGCGTAGAGTAAGATGTTTCTTGTCAACTGTCTGTTTTCCCACTTTCTCTTTCTTGAAACTTCAAATTGTTATCTTAGTTACATTACTTTGCTATTGTTACAAATTCAGAAAATCTCCATGGTGAACCAAAACCACGGCCGTTCTTGTGCAAGACGCTCTGTGGATGATAACGCTACGAAGGCAGAATTATACCAAACATCCTTACCCCGTCGACCTGCTTCTTCTATTTTGTTGGTAGAGAATTCAAGTACAGTCAAAACAGAAGGAACTTGGGAAAGGTTTAGTGTTTCGAAAGGAGCATGGGTGCTCATGCAACCTAGCAAAAGAAAAAGACCCCAGACAAAAAACATTTTTTTGGCATCGTGGAAGGGAAGAGTACGAGATTTTAAAATCACCAAAGGGAAGATATCCGTGAAAGAAGTTTTGATTCAGCACGTGTACATGCATAAAGAACTTGTCTTGCGAGACTATCCAAAAAATCTTCCGCAACACAGGCCTAATTGTATATTTTTCTATTGTGGTTTTTTCCTTCATGAGGTGTATGGATTTTTAAGATGAAGCTTTCTCTCTTAACTTATTGACATTCTTGTGTTGTTTTATTTCAGATTTATATCCTTCATCGTATGAGACATGGCAAAACATCGATTGTATTCTGGGATTTATAGATGTTCTGCATGGATCGATAGGAGAACAACAATACCAAGGTCGATGTGCAACAGAGCTAGCTCAATCGGGTATATTTTTTACTAATCATTTTTATCAGTTGCTGGACAAAGCTAACACACATGGTGTATTAATAAAACAAGACCTTCCGGCGTGGAATTCGGTGGATTGGCCTCACCCACATTCTAGTGTTACAGAGGCATATAGGGCGAAGCTTTTTACAGAAGTACAGAAAGCTCTGAGGCCCAATATTGCCACTAGGATAGTAAAAATTTCTTTGTGCATGCCTCTCACAATTTTTGTAGACTTGTTTAATACCTTTCCAGTAAAGGTTTCAAAAACAATGTTCATAGTTAAAGCAACAAATTCGGCATGCATGCCACAATTTTTGGATAAAGGTTGGGATAAGAAGACATGTAGTTCAGTGTTTTGTGAGGTGGTCCAACCTTCTATGCAACTGAAGTACATGGTTGCATCACAAAATTTTATTTTCTCTTTTTATTACAAGCGCAGTCGAATGCTAGGCTCAAAGCTTGTCCCAATGGACCAAGATGAAGAGTCGTTTGGTGCACAAAATAAACGTATTGATATTGATGTTCTTGAGAATGGTGATGTGGTAGCCAATATCTCGTTAAGAGAATGTTGCTCCCTAGCTCAATTACGCAGTGACATTCTATTTGAGACTGAAGGTTCTATCTCAAACGACCTTTTATTTATCTACAAGAACAGAAAGGTACACCATCTGATTTATCCTAGTCTCTATAAGCATTGCTATTAGTTTAATTTACCACTCTAATTCATATTGCTTTTTTGCAGTTACTCAGAAGAAGAGACAGCTCAGTTAAATGCAAAGACATAGAAAATTTTAAAATTGAGATCACACATACTCCATAAAGAAAGGTTTTGTATTCAATCAAGTAAGATTTTGTACAGAATTGTTTAGCTGAATCTGTAGAACATATTTCTAACATCCATTTTCTATTTATGTACAGTTTCATCCAGAGGCTGCTCTACATTTTCTGGAGGATCTTCTCTCTGCTGCTCCATCCTGTCCGTGCTCCATCCTGTCTCCTCCACTGCCCCAGAAGCCTCTCTTTGCTGCTTCTCCACCTTCTCCTCAACATCAGCAGCAGGTCTTTGCTCCTGTGTCTGCTCCTGCTCAGCACTCTGTGATTGCTCCTGTGGCTTCTGGTCCTCAACATTAGGTGCTTCATATGTGGGATCAAGGTGTATGACACCTTTTTGTACTTTAGAGCTTTCGCTCCACAGTAGCTGCTACAATAGGTTTGGGGGAGGCATAGCTCAAAAACCTCCAAATTGTATGAGCTCTAAAATTATGTACATAGTTGGGGCTGAAGCTATCCTCTTTCATCTACAATGGCAGAGGATAATTTAGAACACTTTGTATCATTATGAATTATCTTCAAGCTAAATGAAAAGTATTTTTCCTTACCAGATCTGGCTGTTCCTTTTCAAAGTAGCTTGAAAGTATATATTTTGCATTGATCAGCACCCTCCATCCACAACTACTTGAATCATTTTGTTGTGGTGTCTGTACAGTTAGAAAAAAATGTTAGAAACTGTGAGCATCAGCACAAAACAAAATTATTCAATAAGTTCAAAGACATAGCATTTAATAGACTTTTTACCTCTAGACTTAATGGCTCTATTGAATCCAACAGAGAGACATTTGGAGGACAATGATCCAATGCATCTAATAGCCTTCTAATACAACTGCAATATGTATAATTTAGTTAGTATGGTATCAAAATAATGAAGTTTTGAGTTCAAAAAGCACACACAGTACTTACAATTTCAGCTCTCTGTGTGTGTTTTTTAGAGAGTTGAATAGAAAGCATTGCTTCTGCTGGATGTCAATAGACACAAAACTCCAGTGGTCACTGCATAAGGAAAAAAGCATAAGAAAATGAAAGGCTACAAGAGTTCCCAATATTAAAGAAGAATCTTAAAAGAAGTAGTCACCCACATACCTGCTATGATATGGAAGTAGCAAAATGTCAATTACTTCAAAATTGCAGTGTTTGAACCAGCTGGAAATACTCATGGGAGTCTCCTTTGCATCTCTTAATCTAGAAGAAATGGCTGGATCAACAATATGGACTGTATGTTGTACAGAGGGATGAAGCCAGCTTCTCATCATGCTGCATAGGATCAGAACATAATTAGGGTAGGTTATAAAAGAGTTACAAGGAGGATTGATTTGCAAAAAATGTAAAATTTAAAGACACTTACTAAAGCATTGCAAGAATGATAGTATCTGAGCAATACTCATTCTTGTTAGCCAATGCTGCTAAGCATTGTTTTGTCAAATCAAAATCATTGACTGAAACTTCATCCTCAATATGTACAACTACATCAAGGCCCAGCTCCTTCAACCTTCTATGTATGTGTAGCTCCTTCTTTCCAGTCTCCACATCTATAACAGATTTTGTCTCTTTTATTTGCTGCTTCAGTGAGTCCTCATAAGCAGCCTTCCCTCTGGTGTTCTTTGAGTGTGTTACCTCAACAACCTTTACCTCATCAACCTTGACCTTCCTTGTAGGTGGAATTAGCAATATATCTCTCATTTTGATGTCCTGCCATTCCACAGGATGAACCAGCTTGTCATATCTCCATCTCACTCTGGACAAAGTGTTGAAATCTTTGGCCATCAAAGTCACCCTATGAGCATGGGCTGCTACAAGCATTGCATCCTCAAAATATTTCTCCAGGTAATCCTCTGCCATTTCCTGCAAGGAAAGAATGGTAGTTCTATTCCACCTGAACCCAAGGTTCCAACTGTCACAAGTTTCTCTCACCAGTCTTTGAAAGGGTGCTTTGGGTATTGCAAAACCTATGGCTTTCTGTTGCTTCCTTTGCCTTAGCACACCTGCACCCTTATTCAATCTTTTGGCCTTTTGCTTGAGCAAGCTCATTGGCTTACCCTTCCTGCCATGTGAAGCTCTTCCCTTTGGAGGCACACTAAACTTCTTGGAACCTGTCCCAGCTACTGTTTCTACAAGACCTGGTCCTTTGCCAACTTGCCTTGCAGTTGATTTGGTTCTTGCCATCACTCTGAAAAACTGCATACAAAGGATTGGAAAGAGATCACAGACATGAAGAACATGTTCTAACAAAGAAAAGGCAATCACAGGGGTGGAAGAAGCCAAATAGAGAAATTTGCAATAAAATGCGATATGAGCAGTTTGGAATTTCAAACAGGTCCACATCGCATTTTGCTGCAAAATTTTTAAATGAAATGCTGGTGCACTCCTACAGTGATTTCTATGTTTCTCCAACCAAATACAGTATGAATGGAGGTCATGCAAGAACATCACATGCAAATATCACACTTGAAGATCTGCATTCCTTCAGTGATTTCTCTATCTTGGTTTGAGCCTATGCATTTCCATACAGGATGTAATTTTTCTATTTTAGGCAAGAAGATTGCAGAGACTAAGGGGAGTCACAAAACCAGACATGTTCTCACAAAGAAAAGGCAATCACAGAGGTGGAAGAAGCCAAATGGAGAAATTTGCAATAAAATGCGATATGAGCAGTTTGGAATTTCAAACAAGTTCACATCGCATTTTGCTGCAAATTTCTGAAATGACATGCTGGTGAACTTCTACAGTGATTTCTTTGTCTCTCCAGCCAAATACAGTATGAATGGAGTTTATGCAAGAAGATTACAGCTATGGAAGTCAAAAAACCAGAACATGTTCAAACAAAGAGAAGGCAATCACAGGGGTGGAAGAAGCCAAATAGAGAAATTTGCCATAAAATGCGATATGAGCAGTTTGGAATTTCAAACAGGTCCACATCGCATTTTGCTGCAAATTTTCTAAATGACATGCTGGTGCACTCCTACAGTGATTTCTATGTTTCTCCAACCAAATACAGTATGAATGGAGGTTATGCAAGAAGATCACATGCAAATATCACACTTGAAGATCTGCTTTCCTACAGTGATTTCTCTGTCTTGGTTTGAGTCTATGCATTTCCATACAGTATGTATTTTTTCTATTTTAGGCAAAAAGATTGCAGAGACTAAGGGGAGAACCCATTGTTACTGACCTGGAATCTATCTGTGGATGTGCTACGCTGCTGAGGAGTAATCTATGCTGAGGATGATTCTGTGCTGCTGGACAAGATGCTGATGCTGTAGAGTATGGAGGTAGGGAGGCAAGAGAGCAGAGACTGGAGGGCAAGAGTTCTAAAACATGATACCACAAAGAAGTGCAAATAGAATTAAAGAATCACTAAATCCCACACGTGTGGAATCTAGTCGTTTTTCACATGTGTGGATGGGACCCAGATCTCTTGGAGTTTGAAATTTGGCACGTGTGAAAGTACACTTTATTCCTTGGAACTTGTGCCATTCATGATTTCATCATCAATACCACAACCACTTTTCCCTCCCCTGGATTCCAATCTCTCATCCCTGCCACGACTCTCTCCTGATCCTTTCTCTCTGATCCTTTCCTACCCAGCACACTCCATCCAGACTGCAACCTGCCTGAAGACAGTACTGCCAGATCTCCAGGTTACCTAGAGTGCAAAGTTCAAGCTAGAGAAAGAGCAGGAGATTTACCAGTGCAACTCAATCAGCATGGAAAAGGAAAAAAAAGGTCAGAGTTCTAGTTTGGTTTCAATGTTTTTCAACATTTATTTCTTCCATCCATTGGATTTTTTATGTCCCAATGTCTTCACTCAGCTCCATCCTTCTTCCACAATGTGGTAAATCACCCAGAAATTAGATTGTAGGTTGATATGAATAGAAACAAGAAATTTGCAACAAAATGCGAGGAGAGTGGTTTAGAATTCTCTAAACAGCCCATATCGCATTTTGCTGCAAATTCCTGTTGTGGACTCCTTGCTCATGAAAAGTTTCACTCATTCCATTATTTCTCTTGCATATGAGATCATAGTGTCCAGGAATCACTGAAATGAACCAAGTGCTTGATTTGACATGCACATGAACAGAACTTGAGAATTTGCAACAAAATGCGAGGAGAGTGGTTTATAGTTCTCTAAACAGCCCATATCGCATTTTGCTGCAAATTCCTGTTGTTGACACATTCCTCATGAATAGTTTCACTCATTCCATTCTTTGTCTTGCATATGAGATCATAGTGTCCAGGAATCACTGAGATGAACCAAGTTCTTGATTTGACATGCACATGAACAGAATTTGAGAATTTGCAACAAAATGCGAGGAGAGTGGTTTACAATTCTCTAAACAGCCCATATCGCATTTTGCTGCAAATTCCTGTGTATTATTTGTTTCTCACTTCTACCTCATTAATTTGCTATCTTTAGCCCTGTGGAAATCTTCCTTGATGATGAGAAATGTTTTTGTTTTGGAACAGCTGGCTCCCAGGCCCCACCTTTCAAGAGGAAGCTGGACTTTTCTGCTGCTATAATTAGACCACAGCAATCACCAGGTGAGTGATGAGATGTCATGAAGGAATTATCTGGTGATATACAATGCATTCACTGATTGCATATGTCAGCATATAGAATTCATAGTATATAAGTTTTTGAACAGGCAAAAAGAAGAGGCTGGAGCAGAGTGCTGATTCTTCCATCAAAAAACAAATGGAACCAGAAGAGGACAGTTCTCCGAATTTGCTCCTATTTGAGTTTCTTCACAAATGCAAGGCTCAGAGTAACTTCCATTTATACCACAGTATTTTCAACATGGAGTTCTCAATGAGCTCTGTACTGGAGCAGCACAAAGATTTTCTTTCAGACTATTGGGATGCCTTCAAAGAACTGACAGAGGCAGGAAGAATTGTGGGAGGTGAAAAGGTTTTTGTGCACCTTAATCATATTCTCTCCAATGACAGGCTAAGGTACCATGTGAGCAGAAGATTTGACAGCCTGCCTGATCATATAAATTCAACTGTACTTTGCACACCAGAAAGTGCAGAGTGCTGGAGGAGAGCATGGCATTTCTTATGTACATTGTCTTCAGTCAGGAGTCTTTGGATGAACAAGGGCAGGAAACAGAAGAAGAAGACACATCTGAAGCTTCTGAAAAGGAGGATGTTTCTTTGGTCTCTGAAATGGCAGAGCAAGAAGAAGATATCAACCTTCAGGATGAGGGGCTGCAAGTGGCTGCTCTTGACCTTGTTCAGCTGAGGAAAAAAACTCTGAGGGGAGCAGAGCTAGTTGAAGATTTTGATGTTCAGAGCAGCAACTATGCAGTGCCCATGCTTCCAGGTGTGTTGATTGGTGGAAAGGATTATGTTTTCCTCCATGATATAGAGTGTATGTTTGATTTGAGGGAGGACTATGCCATTTCCCTTATTGCCTAGGCTTCAAGGCTTGACAAGGAGGTTGGCATAGAGGATGACCATTCACTACTGGCTTTGGAAACAATGTTTGATCCTGTAGAGGCCCTTTCATTTTGTTTCAAAGAGGCTGAAAAGTTCCAAGAGCCAGATGAAGCTGCCTTCCAGCTCACACAGGAAGCTATGAATCTCTCAGCACTATACACAGAAAAGACTAGAGAAGAGGCTGGACAAGAAGGGAGAGGGATAAATCTTTGGAAAGATGAACTGCTTGTTGCTGATGAAAATGAGAAGGTACTTCAAATCATATACTTTGACTTCTGCTTAACTTTAGTTTTGTAGGTTGTGTATTGTCTCACTCCAATCCTTTGATATGTTGCAGCTACAAATTGAGGATGACACATTCCTCCAGAGATCAAGTGGAAGCAGGCAGGTTGGGTTTCGCAAAATGTCAGGCCTAGCTCATTATATTCATGATCTAGGCAGTGCCAAGATCTTGATTTACCATAGGCAGTTGAGCAACAATGGAGAAGCCATTGTTTACTTCCTAAAATGTTTGTCCAGGGCTTTAGGTGGACATGCTCTTTCATGGCAAAAGGAAAAGATCATTTTGATAGAGAGGTTGTCTGCCATAGATATATTTGGAGATTATGTGAATAAGCAGGCCTCTAGGGCCGCTTACTTTTTGTCTTACACTTCTTATGCATTAGCATGTGGTGTTAAGGACCCCAAATATCTGGAGGGCTATGGAAAACACCAGCTCGTAAGGTTTCGAGAGCCACCCATGATTGCATCAGGCCACACAGTCCAAGAAGAGGAACAGGTGGAGAGAGCTGAAGAAAAGGATAAAGAGACAGTCGACATCAAGCCAATAAAGAAGAAAAAGACTCCAATCAAGATCAAAAAGAGAGTTCCGATCAACAGGCCCTGGGAGAAATAGGATTTAGTCATTGAATATAGCACAAACATTATTTTAAATTTGAACTGATTTGTATAAAGTCTTTGATATCTGGTATGATCTTGTATAAATGATTAATAAGTTGATGATGAAATGATTTGTACATTTACATAGAGTGGTGTCGTTAAATATTAAATGAACAATATATTGAAATTGTAAACAAATTGTATTAAGTTCAAATCATATGTTTCACATTGAAATTTTTTTCATGCATAACACCAAGAGTCACTTGTTCCACTAAAAAAATTTCTATTGAATGAGTTTGAAAACATGTGGACATAACACCAATAAGTTACAAATGAGTCCTATTCATGTTTACTTGTCCATTTATGGTTTCTAAATATCTTCGATTCCCTCCACTGTCTATGTCTCTCTGCTGCAATTGAATTGTCTAGAGCTTGTCTTCGTCTTTGCTTTTAGGCTAGAAGAAAAGCAAGCTTGATTTTGGAGCTAGCAACTTTTCTTTTAGCATGCAGCCTCTGTAGTATGCCTCGGTAAAACCATTGGAAGACTTCCTTCAGACTATTCGCCTTCTGACTCCCTCCATAGTGTTGTGTGTGTCTAAAAAATGCATTACGTGCCATGTAGTGAGACTTCTCCATGCCTTGGGTAGACCAAATAGCTGGGCATCCATACTTTTTGACAAAATAGGGAAGGTGGTTGTATATGATATGCTGTAAGACATAAGAATGCATAGTAAGTAATAAAAAAAAAGAAGATCACACTTAAGTAAAAGAAAAAGACATAACCTTACCATGTAGTGAGTTATATTGCAGGTTGTCCACGCGTCTTTCATTGACTTTCCAAAATGTTTAATTGCCTCCTCAAAGTTCTTGTAATCACTCTTTGTCCATGTTACTTTGTCACAGAACATGAAGAGTTGATCAAGAGACCTCCACACCTCTGCCTTCCTATTTCGTGCTTCCCCATCTGCCTCATGATCTTTCACAGCATTATGGACTTGCTTCCACAATCCATAATTAATCTCCATAATTAATCTTTGAAATTGCTCTACCTTGCCTTACTTGCTTACTGTGTTTGGGTCGAGACAAGAATCTTCTTGCCTTAACACCACCAATAGAGGGCTTGATTGGTACCTCCTTGCCATTGGTAGACTTTTTAAAATCCTTTGTGATTTGAACATCTCCTCCATGCAGACCTATATCGGATAACACTTTTTCCAATGCTTGAAGAGCATCCTTTCTATTTTTTTCAGGACGGAGTTTCCAAGCAAATCCAATATATAAAAATACCAATTTCTCAATAATTTGACATAGACCATGCAATGTGCAGATGTGAACATTACATAGTGGAATGTCCAGAATGGCCTTGAAGTCAGGGTCAACTTTATCTCTATTAGGTGCTCTCTTCCACCATTTTGAATCCATTACTTGAGCTGATTCTTTGCAGTAAAGACAAGGAGACTTTGAGTTGCCTCCTTTACTAATGTTATACATGCACTTAAGTGTTTTAAGATCCCCGGCCATGTGCCACTCTACTTGAAAATCACCTTTTCCTGCAACATGGAGATTCTCGCCTTGCACTTGTCTTTTGATTATTGTTGGTATTTCCGTGTGATGAAACACCCAATCTAGTGTTTCATGGTCTTCGGTCTTCCCCTGTGAGATTATAGAAAACAAAAGTATTACTATATCAGATTTGAAAACAATGACCAAAATCAAGTATAAAACAACCCATGATCATACCTGGAATGAGCCTAACCACCATATGTGTTTCTCTGACTGCACACTAAAATACTTCGAACTCGCTTCAGTCAATGATGTATCAATCGCTCCATTCATCAATGTAATAGTAACTCTTTCCATTTTCTTTTCCTTTACAACCTCACACTCATCCAGTTTGATAACAAATTTCAAAATGCCTTTGCACTCCTCAAATGTTATTCCATAAAACTCGACCATTCTTTTTTGAAGTTGTTGCAGATCTAAAAATATATTGTTCCAAGGATCATACACAGTGGTTCCTTTAACACCATGAAATATTTCTTCAATATGGATATATTGCCCAATAAATTCATCTATACTTTCATTCAAATGACCTCTTATCCTCCACACGGTTGCTAGATTTGGCAGTAAAACTCGTTTAATCCTTTGATCTTTCAAAGTTGAGGATATCGCATGGAAAATCAAACTATATTCCTTCCTGCTAACTCCACTAACATCAAGAGCCTCTTGGATTATAGTGTCATCAACTTGATTATTGGATACAAAGTCCTCTACAACATTGCGTTTGACTGTTTTGTATTTTTTTTCCTCAATCAAACCTTTTGCTACACCGCAAGAAAGCAATCCTTTCATTTGTTTAACAGGAAGAAGGTTCGGGTCCATATTTTCTTTTGCAGGCTCCAATAATTTCCTGTAATAACAACACAATATGACTATATTATTCAGCACCTCCATTCTTATTTTGCGACAATCAACGAAATAGATATAGTCTGGAAGAGAGCCTTTTTGAGTATACAAAATGATAAATTTCAATCTAACCTTGCTTCCTGAATTCGTCGCTTGCATCCACCAGTCCCAGCCTTCAAATTTGCAATGTTTTTAATCTTCCTGCTACGTTGTCTATCTCCAAGCACGGTTCTCTTCTTTCTTGCTCTTGTCAACTCTTTTTTACTCTTTGAATGCTCCTCAATTTCATTCTGCAACTGCTGCTCCAATTTTGCACGAATGGCTATCTCCTCCATCTTGGCCCCCTTTTCTTGTAGGTACATCATTTTATACGTTTCCGCAAATGCAGACTACGCTGAAATATAACCAAGAAGTCCATTTTGTCCATCGCCGGCAAACCTCAGTAATGTGGTGGGATTGACAAATGGAGGTGTAGAGTTTTTTACTTGACATTTTGGATATATGCTTCCATCGCACCATAAGTCAATATGTTGAAGCCCTTCTCTTCTCATATTTTCTCGCTGTTGAGCATTCAGCACCGTATCCTTTCGTCTTTTTTGTGCTGGAGCATATTGTTCTTCCAAGTCGATGTGAAGATGGTGTAATCGCTTCTTCTCAGATAGTGACTCACTAGTATCGGCCATTTTTTGTGCTCCTCAGGTTGCGAAGTTTGTTTTTCAATCTCATAGTCGTTTTGTAACATGAATCGTGGAAGTCTGGCGGTATCCATGTGAATATTTTGAAAACTTGCAATCACTAAGTTCAGTGATGGACTCTTAATGAAAGACCTGCACACGTCGGCCAAAGAGATGCGGAATCTTTGGTAAACAAAAAAAAATCTAAGAGCATATTTAATACAAAATCGTGTTAGTCAGACAAAAGATTATCTTATTCCTTTTTTAATTGACAGTTCTGTAGTCCTTACTGACAAATCTGAGCCACGTTTCCGTATTTTACTATTTTTGAGGTCTTTTAGGAGAGAAATAAATCAAAAAATAGTGAATTTCTTACAGGGCCCCAAAATGAGTTCCCTTTTTCCCTAATGCCTTGTGCCATTTTTAAGGTCTTGATATGCTACCATTCTCCACTGGTCGCATTCTCCACAGAGATTGACACAATTCCATATGATATCTACACAGCGGAGACAGTGATCACTACATAGAAGAATGCACATGTGAGTTTGATGGTCTCAGTGTCATTATGTATTTGCTAGCATGAGATTGGCATCACTGCCATTCTCCACTAGTGGTAATCTAGACAAACTAAACCTGTAGGTTGACATTCCACTATATTTATTGGCTGTAGTAGGATTATGACAAAAGTTTCAACGCACATGTGAGTTTGATGATCTCATTGTCATTATGTAGTTTCTAGCATGAGATTGGCATCACTGCCATTCTCCACTAGTGGTAGTGCCAATGCACATGTGAGTTTAGGATTCCTTGTGCATGTTTTCAGGTCATGGTATGAGATTGGCACCACAGCCATTCTCCACTGATGGCATTCTCCACAGAGATTGACACAAATCCATATGATCTCTACACAGTGGAGACAGTGATCACTACATAGAAGAATGCACATGTGAGTTTAGGCTTCTCAATGCCATTTATTAGGGCCTAATAAGAGATTGGCACCACTGCCATTCTCCACTTGTACAAATGTTTACCCTACTATTCTAGGAGGGGTATTCCAGTGATCATAGAAAAGTGGTGTCCGATTCCAATCCACATGTGAGTTTGATGATCTCAGAGATTGACACAATTCCATATGATCTCTACACAGCGGAGACAGTGATCACTCCATAGAAGAATGCACATGTGAGTATAGGATTCCTTGTGCATGTTTTCAGGTCATGGTATGAGATTAGCACCACTTCCATTCTCCACTGGTGGCATTCTCCACAGATATTGACACAATTCCATATAATCTCTACACAGCGGAGATAGTGATCACTACATAGAAGAATGCACATGTGAGTTTAGGCTTCTCAATGCCATTTCTTAGGGCCTAATAAGAGATTGGCACCACTGCCATTCTCCACTCGTACAAATGTTTACCCTACTATTCTAGGAGGGGTATTCCAATGATCATAGGAGAGTGGTGTCCTATTCCATTCCACATGTGAGTGATGATGATCTCAGAGATTGACACAATTCCATATGATCTCTACATAGCGGAGACAATGATCACTCCATAGAAGAATGCACATGTGAGTTTAGGATTCCTTGTGCATGTTTATAGGTCATGGTATGAGATTGGCACCACTGCCATTCTCCACTGGTGGCATTCTCCACAGAGATTGACACAATTCCATATGATCTCTGCATAGCGGAGATAGTGATCACTACATAGAAGAATGCACATGTGAGTTAAGGCTTCTCAATGCCATTTCTTAGGGCCTAATAAGAGATTGGCACCACTGCCATTCTCCACTTGTACAAATGTCTACCCTACTATTCTAGGAGGGGTATTCCAGTGATCATAGGAGAGTGGTGTCCTATTCCATTCCACATGTGAGTCTGATGATCTCAAAGATTGACACAATTCCATATGATCTCTACACAGCGGAGACAATGATCACTACATAGAAGAATGCACATGTGAGCTCTCAATGCCATTTCTTAGGGCCTAATAAGAGATTGGCACCACTACCATTCTCTTGTATAAATGTTTACCCTACTATTCTAGGAGGGGTATTCCAATGATCATAGGAGAGTGGTGTCCAATTCCAATCCACATGTGAGTCTGATGATCTCAGTACCATTATGTAGGTGCCACCATGAGTTTGGCATCACTACCATTCTCCACTAGTGGTTGTCTAGACAAACTAAACCTATAGATTGACATTCCAAGGCCTAATAAGAGATTGACACAATTCCATATGATCTCTACATACCGGAGACAGTGATCACTACATAGAAGAATGAGCATGTGAGTTTAGGCTTCTCAATGCCATTTATTAGGGCCTAATAAGAGATTGGCACCACTGCCATTCTCCACTTGTACAAATGTTTACCCTACTATTCTAGGAGGGGTATTCCAGTGATCATAGGAGAGTGGTGTCCGATTCCAATCCACATGTGAGTTTGATGATCTCAGAGATTGACACAATTCCATATGATCTCTACACAGTGGAGACAGTGATCACTCCATAGAAGAATGCACATGTGAGTATAGGATTCCTTGTGCATGTTTTCAGGTCATGGTATGAGATTAGCACCACTTCCATTCTCCACTGGTGGCATTCTCCACAGATATTGACACAATTCCATATAATCTCTACACAGCGGAGATAGTGATCACTACATAGAAGAATGCACATGTGAGTTTAGGCTTCTCAATGCCATTTCTTAGGGCCTAATAAGAGATTGGCACCACTGCCATTCTCCCCTCATACAAATGTTTACCCTACTATTCTAGGAGGGGTATTCCAATGATCATAGGAGAGTGGTGTCCTATTCCATTCCACATCTGAGTGATGATGATCTCAGAGATTGACACAATTCCATATGATCTCTACATAGCGGAGACAATGATCACTCCATAGAAGAATGCACATGTGAGTTTAGGATTCCTTGTGCATGTTTATAGGTCATGGTATGAGATTGGCACCACTGCCATTCTCCACTGGTGGCATTCTCCACAGAGATTGACACAATTCCATATGATCTCTGCATAGCGGAGACAGTGATCACTACATAGAAGAATGCACATGTGAGTTAAGGCTTCTCAATGCCATTTCTTAGGGCCTAATAAGAGATTGGCACCACTGCCATTCTCCACTTGTACAAATGTCTACCCTACTATTCTAGGAGGGGTATTCCACTGATCATAGGAGAGTGGTGTCCTATTCCATTCCACATGTGAGTCTGATGATCTCAAAGATTGACACAATTCCATATGATCGCTACACAGCGGAGACAGTGATCACTACATAGAAGAATGCACATGTGAGTTTAGGATTCCTTTATATGTTTTCAGGTCATGGTATGAGATTGGCACCACTGCCATTCTCCACTGGTGGCATTCTCCACAGAGATTGACACAATTCCATATGATCTCTGCACATGTGAGTTTAGGCTTCTCAATGCCATTTCTTAGGGCCTAATAAGAGATTGGCACCACTGCCATTCTCCACTTGTACAAATGTTTACCCTACTATTCTAGGAGGGGTATTCCAGTGATCATAGGATAGTGGTGTCCTATTCCATTCCACATGTGAGTTTGATGATCTCAGTGTCATTATGTAGTTGCAAGCATGAGATTGGCACCACTGCCATTCTCCGCTAGTAGTAGTCTAGACAAACTGAACCTATAGATTGATATTCCAGTAATTTTATTGGCTGTAGTAGGATAATGGCAAAAGTGCCAATGCACATGTGAGTTTAGGATTCCTTGTGCATGTTTTTAGGTCATGGTATGAGATTGGCACCACTCCCATTCTCCACTGGTGGCATTCTCCACAGAGATTGACACAATTCCATATGATCTCTACACATTGGAGACAATGATGACTACATAGAAGGATGCACATGTGAGTTTAGGCTTCTCAATGCCATTTCTTAGGCCCTAATAAGAGATTGGCACCACTGCCATTCTCCACTTGCACAAATGTTTACCCTAATATTCTAGAAGGGGTATTCCAATCATCATAGGAGAGTGGTGTCCGATTCCAATCCACATGTGAGTCTGATGATCTCAGTGTCATTATGTAGGTACCACCATGAGTTTGGCATCATTGCCATTTTCCACTAGTGGTTGTCTAGACAAACTAAACCTATAGATTGACATTCCACCACATAGAAGAATGCACATTACCACTAGCGGAGAATGGCAGTAGGATAATGGCAAAAGTGCCAATGCACATGTGAGATTGGCACCACTGCCATTCTCCACTGGTGGCATTCTCCACAGAGATTGACACAATTCCATGTGATCTCTGCACATGTGAATTAAGGCTTCTCAATGCCATTTCTTAGGGCCTAATAAGAGATTGGCACCACTGCCATTCATTGACACAATTCCATATGATCTCTACACAGTGTTGACAGTGATCATTACATAGAAGAATGCACATCTGAGTTTAGGCTTCTCAATGCCATTTCTTAGGGCCTAATAAGAGATTGGCACCACTGCCATTCTCCACTTGTACAAATGTTTACCCTACTATTCTAGGAGGGGTATTCCAGTGATCATAGGAGAGTGGTGTCCTATTCCATTCCACATGTGAGTCTGATGATCTTAGAGATTGACACAATTCCATATGATCTCTACATAGTGGAGACAATGATCACTACATAGAAGAATGCACATGTGAGTTTAAGTTTCCTTTATATGTTTTCAGGTCATGGTATGAGATTGGCACCACTGCCATTCTCCACTGGTGGCATTCTCCACAGAGATTGACACAATTCCATATGATCTCTGCACATGTGAGTTTAGGCTTCTCAATGCCATTTCTTAGGGCCTAATAAGAGATTGGCACCACTGCCATTCTCCACTTGTACAAATGTTTAGCCTACTATTCTAGGAGGGGTATTCCAGTGATCATAGGAGAGTGGTGTCCTATTCCATTCCACATGTGAGTTTGATGATCTCAGTGTCATTATGTAGTTGCAAGCATGAGATTGGACCCACTGCCATTCTCCGCTAGTAGTAGTCTAGACAAACTGAACCTATAGATTGACATTCCACTAATTTTATTGGCTGCAGTAGGATAATGGCAAAAGTGCCAATGCACATGTGAGTTTAGGATTCCTTGTGCATGTTTTCAGGTCATGGTATGAGATTGGCACCACTGCCATTCTCAACTGGTGGCATTCTCCAAAGAGATTGACACAATTCCATATGATCTCTACACAGCGGAGACAGTGATGACTACATAGAGGATGCACATGTGAGTTTAGGCTTCTCAATGCCATTTCTTAGGCCCTAATAAGAGATTGGCACCACTGCCATTCTCCACTTGCACAAATGTTTACCCTACTATTCTAGGAGGGGTATTCCAATCATCATAGGAGAGTGGTGTCCGATTCCAATCCACATGTGAGTCTGATGATCTCGGTGTCATTATGTAGGTGCCACCATGAGTTTGGCATCACTGCCATTTTCCACTAGTGGTTGTCTAGACAAACTAAACCTATAGATTGACATTCCACCACATAGAAGAATGCACATTACCACTAGCAGAGAATGGCAGTAGGAGAATGGCAAAAGTGCCAATGCACATGTGAGATTGGCACCACTGCCATTCTCCACTGGTGGCATTCTCCACAGAGATTGACACAATTCCATGTGATCTCTGCACATGTGAATTTAGGCTTCTCAAGCTGCATTAGGACAATCTAGTTGGTTGTGCACAAAGCCTTTCTATAAGCCTTGCGATGTTATGACTCATGTGCTACTATATTTCCAAATTCTTATTGAGGTGAACGTCCTCCTTTGACAAGACTAATATACACAACCTAACTAGTTTGTCGCTTGATACAACTCCCATAAAGATACATGTTATGAAAACTTTATAATTATTTCTACTAAATGAAATGCAAGCATGACCACTTGTGAAGTCCATTGGTTACTTTGGCATAGTAGAGAGAGAATGAGAAGTGCTTGAGAAGGTGAACATAGAAGTCGTCCACGGAAGACAACATGGCTTGAGGATGATTTCCTTAAAGAGTGCTTCTTAAGAAATTGATGGGCTAGGGGTTAAGGATGATAATTCTAAAACATTAAGCGTCTAGATCAAGTAGATTAAGGACATAATTCAAGTGCACCTTTATTCAAAAGGAGTTACTCTCACAAGCGCACCATGGGCACCACCCACACATCATGGATGGGCAAGATTGCCCGCCCCATCCAACCCATGGCACAGATGCATTCAATGCATCATAGAGGGACTTAGGCAGCTCTAGTGTGAAAACAGCATAAGCATTCAAGCTGCCAAGTTAAGGGCACTTCAGCCTACAGAGGGGCACGTCTGAGCTGAGGTCAAAGCCACACACAGAGAGAGAGAGAGAGAGAGAGAGAGAGAGAGCAACGAAATGTACAGGATAATATTGTATTGGGCGGTAAGTTTACCTCTTGTGTATTGGGTAGTAAGTTTACCTCTTGAGTCAAGGCAGCAAGGATGGCGAGATATACGAAAAGCAAAATTTTACATTACTTGGACCTTAATCAAGAAAAACATACTCTAACATAAAAATTTGTAACTTAACCAACCTAGCATAACCAAACTAACGTGAATAAACTCACATAACGAGCTAGGTTTCATAAAGTAATATCGATCAACTTTACCACATATATGAATAAATGGAAGTAAAATAGTGTATGGTTTCAAATGAATACCACGTTCACACACACACACACACACACACAGCCATCCTCCAATCTCCCCATTTTACAAAGCTAAATTTTTTTTAATTTGCTCCACTTCCATTCTCCCATTGCAAAGGGGAAATGGCACCAGTGCCATTCTCCCATTGTGATTTCCTGATTCAAATCTTGGCTCTGCAAAGGGGAAATGGCACTAGTGCCATTCTCCTAGATTCAAAGTTTTGGCTTCACAGAGTCAAAATGGCACATGTGAGTTTGATGATCTCAGTGTCATTATGTAGGTGCCAGCATGAGATTGGCATCACTGCCATTCTCCCCTAGTGGTAATCTAGACAAACTAAACCTATAGATTGACATTCCACTAATTTTATTGGCTACAGTAGGATAATGGCAAAAGTGCAAATGCACATGTGAGTTTAGGATTCCTTGTACATGTTTTCAGTTCATGGTATGAGATTGGAACCAATGCCATTCTCCACAGAGATTGACACAAATCCATATGAACTCTACAGAGCAGAGACTGTGATCATAGGAGAGTGGTGTCCGATTCCATTCCACATGTGAGTTTGATGATTTTAGTGTCATTATGTAGTTGCCAGGATGAGATTGGCATCACTGCCATTCTCCGCTGGTGGTAATCTAGACAAACTAAACCTATAGATTGACATTCCACTAATTCCAATGGGAGAATGGCATTGGTGCCCTTCTACCTTTGTGAAGCCAAAATTTTGAATTAGGACATTCCATTGGGAGAATGGCACTAGTGCCATTCTCCATTTTCCTATTACAAAGCCAAAAAATTAGAACATTCCATTGGGAGAATGGCACTAGTGCCATTCTCCATTTTCCTATTCCTAGTGCCATTCTCCATTTTCCTATTACGATGGAGAATGGCACTAAACCTATAGATTGACATTCCACTAATTCCAATGGGAGAATGGCATTGGTGCCCTTCTACCTTTGTGAAGCCAAAATTTTGAATTAGGACATTCCATTGGGAGAATGGCACTAGTTCCATTCTCCATTTTCCAATGGAAGAATGGCACTAGTGCCAGTCTCCATTTTCCTATTACAAAGCCAAAAAATTAGGACATTCCATTGGGAGAATGGCACTAGTGCCATTCTCTATTTTCCTATTCCTAGTGCCATTCTCCATTTTCCTATTACAAAGCCAAAAAATTAGGACATTCCATTGGGACATTCCATTGGGAGAATGGCACTAGTGCCATTCTCCATTTTCCTATTCTCCAGTGCCATTCTCCGATTGCACTAGTGCCATTCTCCATTTTCCAATGGGAGAATGGCACTAGTGCCATTCTCCATTTTCCTATTCCTAGTGCCATTCTCCATTTTCCTATTACAAAGCCAAAAAATTAAGACATTCCATTGGGACATTCCATTGGGAGAATGGCACTAGTGCCATTCTCCATTTTCCTATTCTCCAGTGCCATTCTCCCATTGCCAAATTCACATGGAGAATGGCACTGGTGCCATTCTCCCCCCGGTACAAGGACAACTTTGTTGGTCTTATGAAATTCTTTGGTTGTAGTTTGTTCATAATCAATTTCCTGTCATCGTAATGAGAGGTGATGGCTACTATCAGATGCATGAATCAGGTCATGACGATGGTGAAAATAATTCATGCTTTAGAAAAAGTTTTATCAAATTGCTAAAATTTTTAGGGAAATAATTCATGCTTTCATGAAAATTTTGTATAGACTCATTCATGCTTTATAGAGATTTGCACCAATGCCATTCTTCCCCTCTAGAAGGACATGTTTGATGGTCTTATGAAATTCTTTGGTTGTAATTTGTTCATAATTAATTCTCCGTAATCGTAATGACAGGGGATGGCTATCAGAAGCGGGGAGAAGGTCATGATGATGGTGGGGAATGAAGTGGTTGGAATTGGTGGAGTGTGTGCAATAGATCCGGAGGCCTACTGTAGTGGTGTGAAGATTGGGACAAAAAATGTATCGGTGATAATGGAGAAGTCTATCAATAGTGAAATGCTCTTGCCATTTCCCACTATGGATGCAGTGCTTGTTGGTGAGGCAATTTGGAGCATTGTCAAGTGGCCTAAGGGCTCTCTAAAACATGTTGGTGATTCTTTAGATGATGCGGTAACTGAAGAAGCTGCACCAAGTGAGCCTGAGCGACTTTATGTTGAGGCAATGCCAGTTTCTTCATTGGAAACTGACAATTTCATTCGTGAATCTTGGAAAGAGAAAAAGGTTGTCTTATGGGATGAGAGCAAAACAAAGACCGTGGGGGAAGGTGTGATCTTATATGTTTTCCCAGGAGACTCTATAAACTTTGACCTATTGGGTAACGATTGCATTGGTGTGGGTATTGAAAAGAAAGAACAAATTAGAGGAAGTCACTCAGGGTCTTCTATGCAAGATGTCGGCTCTCTCAGCCTAGTAAAGTGGCCCATCAAGCAGATTACCTTACTTGAAGGAAGCCCATTGCAACAATATGTGCCCATGGACCACGTTGCTGGTATAGATGAGTTGGTCAATGATCAAATGTTGAAAAGGGACGATCCAACATCAAAGAAAAGAAGGTACACTTTCATTAACAGGGTGCCTAAACAAAGAGAGCCTCCAACAGCAATGTACAAAATGTCACTAGATTCGGTGCAGCAGGTTTCTTCCATCAATTGTTGTGGGAGTAGGTGTTGCCAACATGCAGAGCGAGATCTCTTAATGAATCTAAGGAAGAACTTTTGGGGTAGCTCCTTGGAGTCTTGTACAACTTTATATACGATGTGTTGTCAACGGCTTGGCATCATGACTACACAGGGAGGATATGCTACAACTTCAGGATAAACGGTCGGGATGTCTATTGCAGAGCATGGTATGAGATGCATGGAGTTCCAAGGACATCATTTTATTGATACAGGGAGCAATTTGAGAGTGGTGTGCAGCGATATGTGCATGGCAATTCAGGGATTATGAGGAGGAGCAGGGAGCACATAGGTATGGGAAGGGCTCTCATTCAACACTTTGTGGATAATAGCACAGAGCATATGCCTCACAAGAGTAGAACCATGCAGGATGGTTCTAGAGAGACATAGCAAGTGATACTTGAAGTGTATAAGAAGATAGACGTCCTACGTGAGGTCAACACTTCACTTAATCAACGTGGTTATCAGAGCCTATCCACATCCACATTTGGCAGGATTTGGAAATCAGACTTAAAAAATGTAGCCCTTACTAAGACGAGTGAATTCTCTAAATGTAGCTTGTGCAGCCGGATCAAGGCTCAATTGGTAGCCACAAAAAGTCAAGATGAGCGCAATTCGCTGATGGAAGAGAGAAAGATGCATATGATACAGCAACAAAGTTGTAGGAACTTATACTATGCATGGTGTAGGTACTCCGAGATGGATCCAAAAAAGTATGTATGCATAATCCATAATAAGATGGACCAAAAAAAGATGGCAATTCCAAGACTTCGGGTGAGGTCCAAGGACACCGATTCTGCATGGCAATTACAGGTTTCACTCATTGGAATGATTACCCATGGGCATGGAAACGGTCATTATGGACACTTCACCCTCAATGGTTTGTGGCCATCTTATCCCAACCTGACGATTGGATCGCTCTCAATTTGTTTGTGCAACCTTGAGAGGATGGATATGCATGACCTTGGAGACCTTGCTACCAATGGGATTCCTAGAAGCAATGCTCGCCTTTTGAATGCTCTATGTTCAAGAAATGCTTTGGACTCCCATTACAGTTCTAAAGGTGCACATGTTTCCACAAGTGGAGCTAGCTTGTCTGAAAATGTAGATGTCACGATCACAAATGCAAATCTAGAAACTGTATCGGAAAGTGACCCGAAGTCTGTCACGGAGGCCATGACAACTTCCATTGCAAGGGCTACAGACACATGTGTGAATTTTTTTCCGTCAAATACAAGAGAAAACCCACCCTCTTTAGAGGGGAGTGTTCTATTGAGCCACCATTCCAAAAGTTGCCAGAGAACTTGCTACTCCAACTAGATAATTGTGGGTCTAAGAACAAAAATAGATACTTGTTTGCATACCTTTCTCTTCTTGTAGCAAGGGGCATTTTCAAGACATTCCAATTGGGCTTCTTGATGGTAGGGCACTGAGGACATTGATGCAATGTTCAGTAGGTTTTCTGAGAGCTTGTGGGTGGGACAAACATTCACTTTCCTGCATCTGATGGATACATTCAAAAAATGTACATCATCTTCACCGGCACCATTTGTTCTTACACGGGTTCCTAACTTCAAGGATTATGTAGATGGCTACCTATGTGATGGGCAAGAAATGCTAGTTGGACATGCAAAGCCATTACAATTTTGATTTTACATGCAAGGTGACATACCAATGATGCAGTACAAGGTGCATCCAAAATCACCGAATTGGTGAAGGGGGAATCGAGCTATGGAAGAAAGATAGTGAGGGTCGATCATTGTTGCCAACAGGTTGTCCGAATATACTGCCAATGGCTGCATTTGTGAGAGATCACTTGCAAGTAATATCAGGGATAAAGGATTACATTAAGTTTTGGGAGAAATGTGCAAGTGGAAAGAATGCATCCTATGAATCCTACATTAGTACAGTGATAGACTATTGGAAAACCATGATCGGTGAGCTCGAACAGGAAAACATCTCAGAGATAGGAGTGTACAGAGAGTTTTGGCCAAGAACACAATCTCCTGATGAGGAGGATGATATAGATGCTTGCATTAATGATTTCCAAGGCTATGAGGAATGGAATGATCACTATTGTGGGCCTCTAAAAGGTAAGCCGAGGGAAGAGTTTAGACCAATGGTGGATGTTAAGCAAGGTGACTTTGTCTTGGTAAGGCCATCAGATCCTATATACCCCATATGGCTTGGGGTTGCCATATCAAGTGCCGAGATGGATGCTGCTTCTCCTAATTTCAAGAAATTATTAATTCAGTATTGGGCACCATCAGTTAAGAGAAAGGGGCTTAGTGATGCAGATGCCTATGTTGATTGCTGGAACAAGTATTGGGCAGAGAATAGGTTGGATCCACAGGTATGGGAGTGTATTGATGCAATTGTCTGGTCATGGACATCAAAATCCATAAATAGACCCAAGAAGATCAAGATTCCACAGAGCGTATGTATCAAAGCACAGGAGAGCTTGCTTGGTATCAGAGCATAGAAAATGGTGTCGATTTTCTCCCTCTTAATCTCCCAAACTTCCATTGTAAGGTGTGTTCTCATGTGATGTTTCTCAATTGTTGTTATCTTGTCAATGGGTATTTGCATATTATTAATATGACAATTTTCAGAAGCTGACCTTCACCAACAACTGCTTTGTTTCTAGTGGAACTGACTATGCATGGTGTTTGTTAACACCACCAACTGGTGTTTATTAACACCTCAAGTAAAATATACATGTTGTCCCTAGACGGTGTTTATTAACACCACCAAATACATGATTTTCAAACTCTGCCACAAATGCTTTGTTCCGGTTTTTATATGCAATGAACTGTTTCACAACCAATGAAGTTTTTCATAATCATTGGAATTCCAAATATTAGCTTATTCAATATTGGTAAAATTCCCACAATCAATGGAAATTTTCCCAAATTTAATGAAGCCTTTCCCAATTTTAATGAAATCCACCCAATTTCGAAATTCCCAAAATGCAACTTTTGTCCCACTTTATCTAATACTGTGTTAATAGGAGAATTAGGGTCAGTAGAGACCCTAAAACTATTGTATTCCCTCTTGGTTGTAGCATTTAACTTCCTGTGGTCATTGCAGACTCTCCATTTACCATTCTTCTTGGGGGTGACTATAGCATGTGACGCCCATTATGTGCTGTGGACTTTGATGAAGAATCTGGAATCTAACATCTTCAGTACTTCATCCCTTAGCACATTGGTTTGAATTGGTACCAACCGTGCATAGTGTTGTGGCACAGGTTTTGCTTTGGGATAAATGTTGGGACACTTTGTATAGTAATGGCCCTTCAAGTTACACTCGTAGCAAGTCACATTGGTGCGATCCTTGGGTGCACAATCATCTTGATGTTTGATGTTCACCAACTCAAGCCTTAGCTCATTGAGATCTTTAGCTACATTGTTGACATTAGCACTCTCAGGCACATGGTAAACATGGATTTGGAGAAGGGGTCCCCTAGGAGGAGGCCTGTGGATGAGGTCGAGGGGGGCAGGAACCTTTAGAAATAGGAAGGGTTTCACACGCGAATGTTGAGGGTAGGGTGGCAGAGGTTGAGGTTGAGGGGGACTGATGAGGATAAGGGTGAAGAGGAGGAGGAGAGCATTGAGAGGGGGTGGTGGAGGTGGAAATCTTTTCGATACATGGTTAAATTGGTTCATATCAAACTTAAGCGCAATCTCTTGTGCTCGTACGATGGTTTTTGGACCCTTCCACTTAAGCTTCAAACGGAACTCATCATCTCTCTATTCACAAGATGACTCAGCATGTACTACACCATTCTAGCTTAGAACTCCACACTCTTTGGCTGCATGGCAATCAACCATTCCAATAGCATGACAGCTTGATCCACATATTGATTCTCACCTGGGAACTGATTTAGACTTGCCACCTCATGTGCACGTTTGGTTGTTTTTCTTCCTTGCTAAAGTAGCTAATCATGGGTGCCAACCTTGGCCAACTTTGCAGTACCATCTTTGGCATGTTCTCATACCACACTTGAGCTAATACTTCTAGAAACATGGGTAGGATTAGTAACCAGTGGTCCTTTGTCAATAAATTGAGAGCGACACACTTCCTCTTAAAGGGCAAGAGATATTCCTTGGATTTTCATCCAAACAACCAAAGAATACAAGTATGTCCACCCTGGATGGAGGGAAATAGAAGGGAAAAATAGAGGAGGTATAGGGGGTGATGAGGGTGTCAAGTAACAATGAAGAGGGGAATGATGAATTCGAAGTCAAGGGAGGACCAAGAAGCATACAAAAGTGAGAAAGGGGGTAACAAGGTGGTTGTGGTACACACCCAAACATAGAAGAGCTCATATACAACCTTCATGTATCATGAGCAGGAAGTGGAAGCACGTCATTGCATGCAATTGAACATAAGGGCAAATAGGAAGGCCATGCCAAAAGTGAGGGGGTGTAGCTCTTGCACATCACCTTTTGCTTCTTCTAGCTCTCACAGGCACCAAGCTATCTCTTCTAGAGGCATATGACTAGGCATTCGTTTTTATGAGAAACACATTCTTGATCAATCTTTGAAGGCGATACACACATGCTAGATAGGGGTGACACGATGTCTCACGATGTCCACATCACTTGCACTCCTTATAAATGATGACTCTTTGAAAAGGAAGGTTCAAACACCAAGTCAATAGAGGTGCATTAGTTTTTTACCAAGTCAATGGATGCTTTTGCCTTGGTTTCCAACTGAGAGGCTTCTCCTGAATCATGTGGTAAGGTCAAGCAAGCTTCCTTTGCAAAAGAATGGGAAACCGTATTAAGGGCATGTGGAAAGGTGGGAGATGAATACCTCTTCAAATTTGCTACACAGGAAGAGGGCTTGTTGATGTTGAGGAATCATGTTCTCATTGTTCACCTTCTAGTGACCACTTACTTATTGGCACACCAGTTGCAAATCTCCGTGGATGGTTAGTTTGGAGATGTAATGAGCTTTTTGGATCCCAAAGGGTAGAGTGGAATACTCTACTTGATTGCATGTATCAACAGAAATGGAGTTGTTGTAGCGATAGATGGCACCATCGGGAGAGGAGAGGATGACACCAATACCATCAGCCTTTTGAGAAGGCTTATAAGCTCTCTTGAAATGCAGGGTCCATGCTAATATTAAATCAACACAAGGATCCTATCATCCCACGTAATGTGGTAGTAGTCAAGAATAGGGAGAATAAGGAGAAGGACAAGGTGAGGGGATCTCAAAACTTCAACAATGCATTCTGACCAAACAAGCTTGCAATCCATTGTTGATAATTTATCTTTCGACAAAAAAGGACTACAACATGAAGCTCTAAATGAGGCTCAAAGGGTTGGTTGGGTATAAAGGGTTCCTTGGTCAAAACATTACTAACCATAGTCGAGGCCTATGTACCTTTGTAGTGAAGTTGAGAAGAAATCATTTAAAACAAGCTTGTCTATAGGTATTAGCAAGCAGATACACCAAATCTCCCCCCAATCTTGCGGGTCATCCCAACCTTGGAAGAAGGTTACCCCTTTGATTACCTACGATGCTGCAAGAAGCTCAATGAGGGCACAGTGCATCAATGCAAAATCAAAATTCTCCCAGTGCACCACTAGCTTGTCATCTCGAACCATCTATGGTGACACATCCCACCCATCATCACCACGTGCAAGGTGTTGTATTGTAAGTGGTTGGATGTTGATGTGAAGATCAAGGAAGAAGTCATGCAAGTTGGTTGTCGTGATGTTCTAAGGACCAAGCACCAAGACCTTAAACTTGATGAGAAGCCACACAAATAAGCCACCTTCCAAGTGTGGCAAGCGTTAAAGAAGTGAACTTGCAAGGGTCTGAAATATGTAATCTGCGATAATAGATGAGTAGAGCACAAGAAACAAAGCACTTTTGCTTTTGACAGCATATAAAATCTCTTGACAGTTAGAGAGTTACGGCTCCTTGAAGTTCCAGCAAGAGTATTTAAATATCTTTAGAAATAACACACATAGTTGTGGTTAGTCATCATTTTGCTTTCCCACAAGTTGTGAGTTCAACCTCACCTCTTCACATTCAAAGTTTTTTAAAATTACTAGATCCTTTTTGGCCAATGCATGTGGTAGTTAGATGGAGTCGGCTTGTACTTGCATGGATGGCGGGATAGTGGATCCCTACACAGTGTTGTCGAGTTGTGACAAAATGGTTGTAGCACTTGCGAAAATGTCACGGGATTGTGTCGAGTAGGTGTGGGTATGCAAGATCGTTGTCATGCCAACACAAAACTACATGAGCGAGAGCAAGTAGAGAGGAAGAGTAGAAGTGAGAAAGAAGAGTGAAGAGGAAGAACAAAGAGAAGAGAGGAGAAGAAGAAAAAGAAGGAAGATGAAGAGAAGAGAGGAGAAGAGGAAAAAGAAGGAAGAAGAAAGGAGACAAAAAAGAAGAAGGAGAAGAAAAAGAAGAAGAAGAAGGTGAAGAAGAGGACAGAGAATGGGAAGAAGGGAGGAAGAAGGGAAAGAGCAAAGAAGGGAGGAGAAGAATGAGGAGAAGAAGGAGAGGAGGGGAGAAGAAGGAGAAGTGGGGGCAGAGGAGAAGAGAAGGAGAAGGGTGGAGGAAGCAGGTGGAGAGGAGGGCGGAGATGGAGGAGAGGAGACTGAGATGGAGGGGGAGAGGTGGAGATGAACAAGGAAGTAAGTAGAAGATTCGGAGGGAAAGAGACGAGGTGGGGAAGGAGGTCACTGGGGGGAGGGGCAGTGCACAGGCGGTGGAGGGTAGCACACCGTCAGTTCCGACAACTTTGGGCGTGGGTGGTGAGTAGCGAGCGGGTGTGGGTAGGAGAACAATAGGAGGAATGAGGGGGGGAAGAGAGGCAGGGGAAAAGGGGGAGGAGAAGAATGGGAAAGAGGAGAAAGAGAGGAGGAGGAAGGAGATAGAGAGGGGAGGGGGAGGGGGAAGAGAGATAGAGAGAACTAGTGAGGAAGAGGGTGGAGAGATAGATGGAGAAGACAAGCAAGAGTGAGATAAGGAGAGTCAACAGAGAGGAGGAGTGAGAGAAAGGGTAGAGAGAGAAAAGGGAAGAGTGAGGTTGAGAGAGGAGAGAAAGAGGGACAAAAAAGAAAGAGAGGGAGCACAAATTTTTTTTAATTTTTTTTGAAAAGAGAGAAAGAATCCATACTTTCTTTAAAAAGAAAAACACTCCGCATAACAATTCAGGCGACTTCTCCAAAGAGAGCATAAAAATAAAAAAATAATTAAAGAAAACCAAAGAAATTAAAACTTGTGGCCATGGAGACTACACATTACAGCAGCTAGACCAATTAATGTGAGTGCACAACTTGATCATGGCATGACCATACTAGACTCTTTGTTCTTTTAGTTTGCCAATCTTCTTTGACACTCGTTGATATATTGCCTAGTCTCCTTATAGTAATGACACATGCCCTTCTTCTTTGGCTTCCTGACATTGAGCTTTTCCTTATCAAAAGACTACCCACAATCAGCTTTTGGCTGAATATTACTATTGATTTTACCCTTGCCCTTATCATGCATATATATAGCTTGATCACTACCACTTATATTGATAGACTAATTCTTTCTATTACATTGCTTCTTATCACATTTATAAGAGTTTGTTTTTGCCATTAACACTACATGTATACAACATGTTGCAAAGGCATCAAACATTTTGAGGAAATGTCATTAATTATTCTTACCATGATGTTCAAATCATCTCTTCCATATACGCCTTTTCTATCAAGCTATCATGATAGATCATGCAACCAACCACATGACATTGTTTGAAGTTCTCCTCTTTAAGGTATTTTGCAACACATTTTTTGTTTCTGCCACCATGAATGATAATGGTCTTATATGAGTCATGTTCATAACTTTTCTTCTTGTGCTTTTTCATTTCTTGCTACTACTTTGCTTGAATTCTTCAATGTATTTGCAGATTTTATATGGCCATATTTGAAAAATTTCAAAGAAATTACATTAGTCTTTTTCCTTGGACAATGGTAGTACATGGGTTACCTTAAAGTTTAACTTGCATATCTTTCTCTATGCCTTCAAGCTTGTCATGGTGCCGAGCCTTCAAATTTTCACAAGTTCAACATACATCAAATATACTTTGCTAGGGTATCTTGAAATTGTTAAACTCATTGTATATGCCATGAATATCTAACTATATGGTAGATGAAAGAACACCACTATTTAGCATGTCTCTTGAAGATCCATTGACCATGCCTTGCAAAGACTTCTAATTGAATGTGGTATCCTCATTTGTTGGCATGTATATATATGAGGTTCCTTCCTCTAGCTTTTCCACAATCTAGCTAATAACAAGTTTAAATGCATTGCAAATAAACTCTTTGTCATCCAAGAGAGTACTCAAAGAAATTCTCATTCCTTGTTCGCCCCTTAACACTATATACTCCTTGACAAGTACATATTGTGAGCATTCTAGTTAAGCGAAACATACTCTTCTCGTAATGTAATCAAGGCATCCTTCCCAAAGTTTACATGACACTCTTGTTGGCAATAAAAAATGTTGAAGGTTTCATTAATGTAGCAAAAGAATAGGAGAACATTATCTTGCGATGTTGTGTAACTTTATTGTCTTCAAGGTCCTTGCCTCCAATTTTGGGTCCCCAAGATTACCTTGGACTACTCAAGATAACATATATCTAGGATAGGAATGATAATATTGCAACATTTTCAAACCAAAACAATATGCTTGCATCACTTTACCTTTATTAGTCTCTAGTGGACACTTATCTATGTTTTGATGAACTTCCTTGCTTTAGGGGTTGGAGAGTATGATATGATCATTTAGCACTCACTTGAGCTTCAAGCCTTTGCCTATGCTAACTTTTTATATGGGGATGACATAGCGATTGTACCTTCACGAGAGTTGATGCTTGGTGGATTGCAACCTACTAATGGGCTAAGAGATGTCAACACTTGTATATGTTTTGATGAACTTCCTGGATTGATGTGGCCAAAGACGATTACATATAATCTATTGTGCACTTGAACCAAGTCTTTGCCTCTAGTACCTTTTGATATGGGGATGCCACATAGATTGGACCTTCATTAGGGTGGATTTAAAGCTACTAATGCGTTGAGAGACATGAACCCCTCATAGGATGAAACATATCGCTCCTCTTGCTCCAAGTTTGAGCATAGGTCTATATAGAGGGACGTGATACTCCCTCTGCATTTGGGTTGTTGCATGAGCTCCTCCTTCCCCACTACCTTCTCCGTTCTCTTTCGCTCCCACCCTGCTGTTGTTTGGCGCGCACAACTCCCTTTGCCCTTTGCCCGCACAGTCCCGTGACTTGCCCCCTTTTTTCTCGTGCGTAGCTGGGTGGCCCTCTTCCTCCTATTCATGTGCTTGCTGGATGGATCCGTGGGCTATTCGTGCCTTGCTGGGCGGTGCAGCTTGTGTGGCTGGTAGGTTGCTGGCCTTGTGCGGGTGGCCGCGGAGAGCTCCCCCTCCTTGCAACTAGCATTCACAACCCATCTCCTTTCGACCTCGAGGCTTTGGCTCTTTTCTTGTGTGCATTCCGCCCTGGGTAGTTCACTCCTCCTCAACCCTCCTTTCTTCCCTCGTCCTCATCACCCCTTGGGCTGAACCAGCCTTCCTCTTCACGCGTCTACTTTTGGTTCATCCCCTGCCTCTCCTTAGCGTGAGCCTAGGTTATCCTTGCGGTATGGCGAGGAGGTCCCACATGACATCCCATCTCCAATGGCCTACCCTGTTAGCTTGAGAGAGCAGCAGATTGCAGTGTGGTGAAGGAGTTCACAACAGACTATTCATGCTCTGTAGTGTATGGGCGTGTCTTGGGCTTCTCCCCTGCACATGTAGAGATTCGGGACTGGCTTTAAGACAGTCTCTGCCTAGAAGATAGTCACATCACAGAGGTGGCTTTCATGGGCAGAGGCATCTTTATGCTCAAGCTCTCCATAGTGGAGTGCATGAGCAGTTTGGTGGCCCATGTGGTGGATGGGAAAATCCTGTCTCTCGTACCATGGTATAGGGGATTCAGAGCTACGGACTTTGACACCCAGTTTCACATTCCCCACTTCCCAATTACACTCTTATCCCTAGGACTAGCGATAGAGTTGAGGCTGTGTGTACCATATTTTGGTGCCCACTTTGGTTGGGTCATGCACGATACCTTTGTAGATGTCGTTGCTAGTGCAAGGGTCCTAAGCGTTTGGGTTGCGGTTCATGGCCCTTCCTTGATCCCAGGATTGCTAGAGATTGAGACGAACATGGGGATAATTTTTCAGAAGGTGATCATCACGGGTCAACCCAACCAGTACCTACGGTGTCATGGTTTTGGCCATAGGCTAGGGTTAGCCCTCACTTCACTAGTGTTTCGTCCATTCCCACGGCTCCCAAGTTAGGGAAGGGCACCAAGGCACAAGACTCTCCCTTGTGGTGGAAGGGGGTTAGGCGAAGGTTTTATAGAAAAAAGAAAAAAGCACGAAGAAAAAGGAAAAGGAACAAGGAATTGGCCCCCAACAAGGAAAGAGAAAAAGTCCAGTAGAGGTCCAAGAAAGGTAAGGAGACAGTGGCCACAATCATTGCAGAGGCCCATCAAGCAATCTCAACCCCCCTCAACCTCCTCATCCTTCTCCTCAACCTCCTCTTGGTTGCCCATCCCTCACCACCCCTCTCTCCTCCCCCCTCCCTTGGTTCCATCCCCCCCCGTCTTGTTGTCACAAGTGTCCCCCCTAACCTCCAGGCACCCTCACCATCCCCTACCCCACCTCCACCTCCACCTCCACCCCAACCCACACCCCCACCCCCAGCTTCTCATGGTTCTCAGACACCTCCCCCCCCCCCCCCCCCCTCTCGACCTGGAGGTCCTACTACCTAACTTTCACAAGAGCCTATGACCCCGCCACAGTTCCTCGTAGCAACAATCAAATGTCCCCTCCACACGTGCTCCCGGCATCTCACTGCCCAAGGGTGGAGATACTCCTGTTGAAAGAGCTCTTTGTAATAATCTGACGCAATCCCCATCATCTCCTCTAGCGAAGTATGAAGGCTACCATCTTGAGTGTAAAGGCATCTACTCTGCTCCCCTGTTGCACTTGGTCCATGGATCCTGAAGAACTTTGCTCGTGCGGTCACCTTTCCTCACGGAGAAGGACGTGGAGGCATGGAATCTGAACTCTGATTGCCTCTGCGTGGTCTCCTCCAACGTGGAGCATGCTCTGACCTCCTAAACCCTGAGCTCCTCTGATCTCGGAGAACACTGCTGCATCTTTTGAATAGAGTCTACGTCTCTGTGAAGGCCTCTCTCTCTCGCCCATAACTCTTGCTAAACTTGTAAGGCTATCTCAACACAAACCCTGTTGGAGTCCACCAATGCCTGTGCCACCTGTTCTGCAACATCCTTAGGACCCTCCCAACTCCTCGACCAAAGGTCCCCAATACGCCTACGCACCTCCTCCCGTGTGTAGATAGAGTCTGGGATGCGACACGAATGAGGGGCCAAGGAATGTGTCATAGCATCTAAGGCTAGGAGGATCGGGGCGTGGTTTGCGAAGGTCATGCCGGCTACGATCTTAGCCTGTCCACCTGTGGCTGCCGCCTAATCACTGACATAAAAGCGGTCCAAACGCTCGAGAAGTCTCCCTCCCTCTCTCCGATAGCCCCAAGAGAAGTCCAGGCTGCTAGGCCAATGGCAAAAGGCAACCTCCCTCCAACTATCCGGCCACCCACATCAAAAAGGAAGAGCTCCCAAGTTTTTTTTTCTCCTCGAGTGATGCCCTCAAAATCTGGACACTACCTTGCTGGTCCTCCTATGTCTCCTAGTTGTTGAAGTCCCCTCCAAAAATCCAAGAATCTTTGTTTAGAGAGTATCAACTATCGACCTGTAAAAAGCTATGTGCAATCTCAAATCCATGGGCGCATAGATATTCGGAATGCCTACTCGAGAGCCCGCCATGTCAAAGCCCACCCACAAGGCCCTACTTGGCACCAAGGAATCATGCCCAAAAACAACGGAGGTCAAGGAGGCACCAACAAAAATAGACACTCCACTGCTGCGCCCATGCCACCGATGGCAGGCTCCCAATAAGTGTGTGACCAACCTGGGAGGATCTTCCCACACCAACAAGTCTGGAGAGCACATCAATACCACCAACTAAGGTGGAACTCCTACCTCAAAACCAACTTCCTAGGACCATGGGTGCTTGAGGAATGCAACCTATTCACGTTCCAGGAGATGATATGGATACTCATGATGAAGATGCTACGTCCCCGAACAACTGCCACGAGGCCGACTGGCTATGAGAATAATTGTGGAGACACTTAGCTGCAAGTTTGGAAGGCAATGCTAGGTCATCCTCCTCCCCGTGGGTTCGGATCATAGGGGTAAAGCTTGCAGACTCCTAGGTGTAATCTTTGGTGAGCCACCTTGTCATCGCCGACAGGTGTCTGCCATAGTATTTGGTTGTCTCTGTCAGAGTCCATGCTCTCACATCCATGGGGTACTCCCAGTGTAGAGGAACGTGGAGAATGAGTTGAATGTGAAACCTTTTCATAGAACGACACCATTTGATAGGCACTGTTCCATGAGTCGAGAGATCTGACAAAATTTCCAAGCCTGTCGAACAGACCCATGACTCCATATGAGACTCGACCTGAGCATGGATGAAGTCCCGCTAGATCTCCTATACACTACTTGTTCCGAGGGAGCCTGCGGCAGGATCTTATGGTCTGCCCCCTTACGGAGGATCATGACCGAGATGTCCAAACAAGCAGGAAAGGTGCCTCTCCCGCCTATATCCAAGTGGTCCCACAGGAAAGTGAAGGAAGAGGATGGACCATCCAAGGGAGCCAGCGGCATGATCCTATGGTCTGCCCCCTTACGGAGGATCATGATCGAGATGTCCAAACAAGTAGGAAAGGTGGCCTATATCTAGGTGGTCCCACGGGTCAACATGGAAGAACGGGAGCTGATGAGGGAGGCTTCTCGACTTTTGGATGCCTTCATAGAGCAGGATGGGTAGAAATGCCCCGGGGAAGATGGCATGTCCAAGGCTTTTTTCCTCACTTTCTGGGACCAGATCCAGCAGCCACTCCTAGTTGCATTTCAGCATATTTTCAGCACCAGCAGGATGCCTGAGAGCCTGTTAGTTGGGCTTATCTGCTTAATCCCTAAAGGGGGAGACCGTCAGGAGATCCGTCAATGGGCGGCCTATCATGCTTCTCTCGACAACCTACAAGGCTCTCGCCAAAATGACCAGCTCTAGAGTGTAGCCTCTTCTTCCTAACCTCATCCACAACACGCAGACAGATTTTGTTTAGGATAGGAGCATCCTAGACAATGTCTTTACCTTTTCTGAGGCGACAGAGTGGGCACAATAGAGCGGGAAACACCTTGTAGTTCTCCTTCTTGACTTTGAGAAGGCCTATGACAGGGTGGATTGGTCATTCCTCGAGGGTACTCTTTAGCGCGTGGGTTTTCCAGAGGACTAGGTCTACGGGGTCTCTGCACTCTACAGGACTGTGACTAGCAGAGTCATCATTGGTGGGAGATTGGGGGAGCCCTTCCGTCTGGAGCGTTCTATCAGACAAGGATGCCCCCTCGCCCCCTACCTTTTCTTGTTCTTCGCGGAGGCCATGACATACTTCCTCCGTGCACGAGCCACAAGTCTCCAGGGGGTTCATTTCTCAATTTGGGATGCAACTGAGCTCCTTGACTCAAAGTATGCAGATGACACGGCTTTATACGTGCATGACGACAACATCATGCTAGAGAGGGTACGACTGGCCTTGTACACCTTTTGCTGCGCAACTGGCAATTGGCACAAGTCAGTTGGTTTTCTCATAGATCCTGGAGCCACCTCTCAGTGGGGGATCCACTTAGGCTTTAGATGGATCCCCAGGGGATAGACCTTTAGGTACCTAGGTTTCCAGGTGGCCCTCGACATCATCCCTGCTCAGCAATTCCTCCCGATCCTTGACTCCATCCATCAGAAGCTTGCATTTTGGAGTAGTGCCAAGCTCCCCCTAGCTAGACGCGGGCCTTGGTGGTGAACCAGGTCCTTTTGGCTACGGCTTGGTACGTGGCCTCATGCCGATGTTCACATTCTTGTGTGGTATAGCTCCGATGACTGGTCCACAACTTTCTCTGTGCAGGAAACGACGGCACAAGCAACACCAAGGTGAGAGTTGCCTGGCACACCATCATTCATCCCCAGATCACTGGTGGTTTGGGTGTCATTGACCCTAAGTTATAGAGCCAGGCCCTATTGGGCAAGCTAGTAGTTCATGGCCTCACCATGTTAAGAAACTGAATGAGACCGCCACCACAAGCACAAGGCACAACATGACTAGTGTGAAACTAGGGAGGATCAAACCAAACCAAATAAGCCATGAGAGAGATACACCAAGTCAACAATGTATTCCATGATGCATAATCAACACTACAAGAGAGGTCTATATATAGAGAACCTCAAGCCATCATCTAGCTATGTGGCATCCTCTGATCCACATCATCACATGTGGTGACCCTTGTCCCACATCTATCCATGTAGTCCACATCTCACCATGTGGTTACCATAAATCCCTCAGTACATACCCCTCAAGGGTACGAACAACCATGCCCCAACAATTGGACATTGCACATTTTAACAACCATGCCCCAACAATTGGACATTGCACATTTTAACACCCCTGCTCAATGCACAATGATATGTGACCATCTCACCTCTCACCCCCACTTGGATTTGACATTGCCAAACCCTCACTCTCAACACACGCAGGTTGTGAGACTTGGAAGGTTCTCCTACTTTTATACCGAGCAGGGGTGGAGAGTGGCAACCTCCCTTCGAAGGATCTTTACGATAGCTCTTGCCACGTAGCCCCGCTCATCCTTTCTGCAGAGTCTTCTTTCGGTGTGGTGTTAGCTGTGCCGGAGCCTCACACAGGTACCCCAGATTGATAGACAACCCCTCATCTAGCACTCCCTAGTTTTAGATAGGAGGGGTCAGCAGCTAGGAGAGCAGTCCCACATCCCTTAGCTTGGCGGTCTCTGGGTTCTTGGCGGGATATCTTGAGGCATCTGGATGCGGCAGCCCTTGCGACAGTGGTACGCAGGTCTAGGGGTATTGAGTTCAGGAGAGCTCAGATCGAGGATGCCATCCCTGCAGCTTGGTTGGTGCCCCCAGGCAGGGTACGCTTTCCCCTGGCGATGAGCATTGGCTTGGACAGTTCTCACCAGTTGGGGTTTCCTTGATGGTCGCAAGTCGGCTTGTAGATTCCTCAGTTACCTTCTTCACCTTCTGCGATGATAATAGGCTCTTGTGGAACAACATGACCACCACGTCTCCTTCTTGCCCCTGGCAATGGATCAGAGTAGTTGGACTTGAAGGATTGGCACATGGACCCTATGATCGAGCTAGAGCAGGTGCAATCCTGGCGTCTTTGGCTTTGGGAGGGTAGGACCGTTCGACTGAGAGCCAGGGCAGTGGAGGTGGCCCCCTTCTGAGGCGTCTCAGGGACCACTTTCCTTCTTTGCTTATAGTGCTAGGATAGGCAGGAGGGCCTTTGGGTAGGCTATAAGAGAGAGCGCCTACCTGAGCTCAGTGCTGGTACGTAGAGGGCATATCTCTCATTTTCTTGCGGTCATTCTAGCGCACCCTTTGGGCTAGCTAGCGCCCATGGCGCATCTCGTTTTTTCTGTGGCTCCTAGCACATGGAGGGTTACCAGTTGGCAGCTAGCTCATCCAGTTGAGACAAGACGGGGACTGTCAGATCTGCCTAGGGCACACCATTGAGACTCCAAAGCATTGCCCCTGGAGTTGCTCCAGTGCTCAGGAGGTTTGGCACGGCACCTTCAGCATCCTAGCGAGAGTAGCTTCGGAGCTTGGGCTGGTCACTTGGGCTGCCATTTGTTGGTACAGCACAGCAAAGGGCTGGCACCTGGCTTACGAGTACGAGCCCCATGATCCCGTCTACGTCATCACTGAGGGCACTTGGGGGCGGGAAGCATTATCCCGATCCAACTTCTGGAGACGGACGCAGGCATGCAGGCTCGCCACCCGGTTTGGGAGATTATTGGCAGCATCGTGGGTTGGCACATCTGGAGAGCCCGTTGCTCGCAAGTCCTTGTGGGGAAACCCCTTTAGTGTCTCGTATTCTGGCAGATGTTTGGAGCGAAATTGTTCACTCGCTCAAGGGCCATTGGGACCTCGTTCAGGGTGAGACCAGGTCAGGCAGAGAGAAGCGGAGCCGGTTTTTACAGGATTGGGATCATAAGGATCTCTTCTTCGTGGCCTCCCTTGGAGGGCTTCAGTGGCATTTGACGCCGCTGGTGTGGCACGCCCCTATGATTCAGCCGTGAGAGGCTTGTATTAGCTTTTCTTTTTGGGGTAGTTCCCCTGGCTGGCCGGTCATCATGTAACCTCTTGGTTTTCAAGTAATATAATCAGACATTCCTTTTCTATTATTGGGAAAAAAAAAAAGGGACATGATATTGCAAGTAGTCATGGACACAAGCATTGTACATAAAAAGCGGACAAATGATTCAAGTTAGACGAAAGTCAACAAGCAGACATGAAGTTATGCTAGAAGTGAAACAGAGTTTAGTGAGTTATTAATAGAAATTAAGGTTATTATGTGCTACATCAAGGCTTGGGAACACTTCACAAGCTTCTTGTCTTTGTGCAAAGTATTGTTGGATTGACCGGTTTCAAGTCTAATCTCAAAATGATATCGCATTTCTTGAACTTGCCTCTTAATTTTCCAGTGGAACTCTATTATCATGACTTGCACTTTCTGGAAGATTCGAATGACAATGTATAAAGGAAACTCATTTATGAAAGAGGAAATACCATGCTTGGGAACCCTGCTAGCTTCTCGGAAGGAGACAGGAAGTTGTAAAGCTGTTATCTGGGTGGGGGATTCTAGTCACATATCAGCCCCATCTGCCTCACAATCAACTCCATTTTGGCCAGTACATAATTTTCACACTTCTACCACATCAATTCACATCTATCCAGCTGCCATCCCACCAAACAGGCTTGGTCAGCCCTTAGAGAAGTGTCTGTCGGAGCCTATGGCACACAAAATGAAGGGCATGCTGCAAGAGTTAAAATTATTATTTTGACCTTAGGCACAATCAATCAAGGTAAAGGTCCCTATCATGAATTCACAAAATCTGTGTCTTAATCCATAATTCTGCGTTCTCATATTTCTCAGAAAACTCAGCCTCCTAATGTCAGAGTGTAAGTACAAAACATGAGGATCTCTACACCTGATAAACCAGAACCATCATAATGATAACCATAATCCAATTTACTTCTTGATTTCTGCAAAACTGAAAAATAGTCTGTTCCCCATGTATGTGATGGCTGATACACATGAAACACTACTCTAGCATGTCTTATTTAAGGGATGAACTCTAGACATAGCCCAAGTTATACAAAGAAAAGGTATAAATACACAGAACCACCCAGATGTTAAGAACTTATGCTCAGTGCTCACCTCCAAACCATAGAGCCAAAAAATGTGGCCACATGTGTCTCATATCACACGTGATCTCCTCTCTCATTACTGCCTTAGTTCCAAAGTAGTACCAGACTGCCGATCAGGTATGGCTAAAAGTTCATGGTTCCAATTTAGGTCTTGCCCTGAAATTGTCCCTTGCAAGCCATATTTAGCTAACAGTTTTCATGCATGGATGCACGTGATCACACATTCCAGCGGGCACACTGCTGAATCAGTCTTTTGCTCTTGTCAAAGGGTGCTGGACTGATAGGTGCACCCAAAAGATGTATCGTGTGACACAAACATTTGTGCATACCTACACTTTAGCAGACAACCAGGATCATAATAAGTGAAGTCATAGGCAATCAATGGGATGGCACTCTATGAATTTAATATACAGCCAAAAATGTGTTGGGTACAAGCTCCAAATGTCCCTCACTGTCTTCTTTTGACATATACCAGAAACTAGTGTAGGACAAAGGATGCACTCAAGTCTGACACCAATACCTCAGCTTAGCAACCACTATTACAATACAGGTTACAAATTAGCATTTTTATTGCCTTCTTTCAATTATCCCCTCAGCTTTAGGTGATTAGGTGTGGGGAATCTCCATTGCCTTGCCTAGACATGCCATTCACAGGATATGGATGATTCTTCTTGCTATTGACCTTGTCAAGAACACCAGGTCCGCCCTCCTTTTCAGCATTAGTATCTATGTATTTAGATAACTCTCTCTTATTGACAAGGGGTTCAAGTAACTCAACCACTTCCTGCATAGTAGGTCTGCTCTTTGCTTCTGGCTCGAGACAACGAAGTGCCACATCTGCAACCTGTTGAGCCCCTTTCAAGGAATATTGGCCCTCAAGCCTGTGATCTATAATGCGGCCCACTTTTCGCTTGTCAGTTAGGAACTGTCCAGCCCATTCTACTAGGTTTCGTTCTCCACCAGGTCGGTTTTTGTCCACAGCTCGACGACCACTGAGAATTTCCAGCAAAACAACTCCAAAGCTGTAAACGTCACTTTTGGTTGACAGATGCCCTGAATATAAAACATGGCATGCACAACTATCAGTCAAATGTACGAGGATCAATATTCCAATACAGATAAATAAGTTGCTCGAAAAATTCACAGGCAATTATGAAGTGCACCACCTGTTGCAACATATTCTGGAGCAGCATAGCCAAAAGTGCCCATAATCCGTGTGGTCACATGTGTTTTGTCTCCAGTAGGTCCATCCTTTGCAAGCCCGAAGTCGGAAAGTTTTGCATTGTATTGCTGAAATCCGTACAGAAGAATCAAAATATGTCTAGAAAACACTCAGCAACTTTTAGTCTGTATCTATAGTCTGTGGCAACCTTATAACGCACTTGAGCTTTTCACTTCCTTGCTTAAACGTGTAACTATATAATTCCCTTTGTAAACGTTATATCTTGCCCATTAATCCAAAGAAAACGTTAGAAAGCTTAAAGAATAACAAGAGAATAGAATCGCATATTGCAAGCCAAAACTATAACGAAATCCTTCACTTAATCAGTAAGTTCATTTGAAAAGGTTCACAGATTCGGGTCTCAAGATGCTTACAGAATCCAGTAAGATATTTGACGCCTTGAAGTCTCTGTAGATTACTGGTCTATGGGAGTGATGTAGAAAAGCAAGACCTTTAGCTGCAGCCGCTGCAATCTTCATTCTGACAACCCAGGATAGTCCCTGACCCTCTGCTATCAAGGATCACAGATATGAGGCCTTAAAAGCATGGATGCGGACAAAATTTGCGAGGGGAAAAGAAAGCAATCACTTACTCCGAAATAGGTGATTCTCCAAACTTCCACGAGGCATGAATTCGTACACCAGCAATCGATGCTCATCCTCATAACAAAATCCAAGTAGCTTTACAAGATTCTCATGATGAAGCTCACCGAGGAAGTTCACCTCCGTCTGAAATGCAAAACTCAGTAACACTCGCAAGACAGCAACATGAAGAAAATCTGGTTGTTTCATAGATTTAGATCACCAAAAAATAGCAATTTACCAGCCATTCTTTGTGGCCTTGCACCCCTTGCAAATTGAGCTTTTTGACTGCAATCACCATTCCCTGTCCTGGCCGGGTAGGCATGAAGGTTTGTTCATCTATATGTCCTTTGTAAACAGGCCCAAACCCTCCTTCGCCAAGTAGATTCTCGACATGCAATTGCCGAGTGGCTGTCTTCAAATCACCATACGAGAATGTATGCAGATTGCCACGCAAGGTCTTACTGCTAGTTTGCCGCAAAATGTCTTCACTGCTGGAAGATGCCCAAGAAGTATTTGCATTGGTAGAATCTATTGTTGAGCCACTTTTGGGATTTGAAGGCGGAGCTGCAACATTGAAGCAAGAAGGCATTAGCTCTTGATCTCTTCACTGGCTAGCTAACAGAAAATCAGTTGAACAAAGAGAAGATACGACAGCAAGCTTCCAATAAGCAACAAACAGGTCCAAATCTGCGCACTTGAGCTGATCACTTACCCGCACTTGGATTCTTCGGATTACTGTAATCAGAATTCTCGACACCAAAGCAATTGCCCATCAAATTACAATTCGGTTCTACTTCAAATTGAAATGCGCAGCAATTTCACATAGTGGGCGCCCACGATGCTACCTCACGAAAGAAGGGGACAGAAGCATACAAAAGCTTCAAAGAGAAATCTAAGCAGCAAGAATGGAAGAGTCAAACAGGTTAATGATTATGGGCAGCTACAATCTCTCAATCTCTCTCTCTCTCTCTCTCTCTCTCTCTCTGTGCGCGCCTATATGTTGATTTCTTCCATATTTCGGAGATACTTGAAGGGACTTTTCTTGCATCACCCACTTTGATGCGACAGCAAACAGAGTTCAGTAGCCACAATTGCGATCTAGCTGAGCGATCGTGCAGATGGGTTTTAAGAGATGGGCAGTTTTGAGTGTGAGGAAGCACAGTTTTGAGTATGGTAATAAGATATTAAGCTCTTACTGTGATGAAAAGCTCTATAGAAAACAGAATTTTGTCTCTCTGTGATGAAAAGCTCTATAGAAAACAGAATTCGATCTCTGTGTGTGTGTGTGTGTGTCTGTCTGTGCGTCCATTTTCTGGTGCTCGCTCTCGATTTCCTTCCAGATCAAGTAGAGAAACGAGCAATTTGATCAGCTAGCTGTGCCCATGCTACGCGTACGCGAGGGCTCAAGAGCAAAGAATTGAGGAAAAGCAAAGAATTGAGGAAGGGCGATGTACAGAAGCGGGTTTTGTCGGAAAGTAGGTGCTGAGGTTCCCGGTACGCGGTGACGTGCCATCCGGGTCTATCTTACGGAGAATTGGATGAATCCTTTGACCGATCGCCACATTAGGACAACATTGACTATCAATTGCACATAGCTAGGTGTGCGGTGCTTCCATGATGTTTTCCTACTCTCTCTAAAACTTCTCATAAGCCTCCCTTGAGCCTAGCTATGTGCTCTTGAGGACTTCCCTCTCCTTGATTGCCACACAACCGTAGAAGCTCATCGTGTTGAATTCACACTCCAAGTCTGCCTTTCGATGGGATATGACAGTACAGCATTAGGCTTATGCAAAATTCCTTTTAAAATTATAATCAAATTACAAAATAAGGCAATCAAGCTTAGTGGCACACATACCATTCCTTGTTACAAAATAAGGTTTCGATCAAAAATAGAAATATAATGGAATGTGAGACTTCATACTTGTGAATACAAAGAGTGTGCGCAAACCTTACTTCAACGTGTGTGGAAGGGATGTGGGGAGTGGAACTTTGCACCCATAACCATGCTATATTAAATTCTAGTCAATTTATTGTTCAAATTGTTGTAAATCTTTGGGTTGACAAAAAATAAAAAATGGATTTTGGCATTTGCAAGAGGATTATAGTAGTCCTTTGCATATTTAAAAAGATGAAAGTAAAATATTAAACTAGCAAAGTGCTAATTGAGCAAAATAAGAAACGCAAATAATGCAACTATATGCAAGGTATTAAAACAAAGCGATGCACAAGGGGGAGAAAGCGCTACTGAGAAAGTTTTTACAGAGAGAAAAGGTGTAAGCTTGCTCAATCTTGAAAAGTCAAAGTTGATAACAAAGTTTTGATTAATAAGCAATAAAAGAAACGCCATGCTATGATAAGACAAAACGATATATATTGAATGACTTTCTTGGAAAGTTCCCACATTGCTCCCTCCGCCCTCCTCCCCCTCCCCAAAAGAAACAAGGTTGGATTTTTTTAAAAAATTGGCTTTGTTATGGCCCAAAAGTCTTTTCTGTTTGAAAAGAGTTAGACTTTTCAACAAAAACAAGGAAAAAGTCTTGAAAAAGATTCACGATATTCTTACAAAGTTTCTATGTCACTAAGAATACATAGGTGTTAGTCACTTCAACCTTCCCTTAGAGTCCTACCCAAGCCAAAGGTGCCTTGGCCTTGGTTTAAAGCATTAACAAAAGCCTCATATAGCTTGGCAAAAGAAGACAATATTTATTTTGTCCCTTTAAGATGATCTTTGTATGCTTAAGGTGTCAACCTTGATAGGACTAGTTTAACCCTTATCATATGATCATCCAAAAAGTGCTATGATGTTATCAATGTCTTTGTTTTAATATAGATATATTTCAAAAGTTAGCTTACATATGGTGATGTGTTAGAATTCTCTCTCTCTCTCTCTCTCTCTCTCTCTCTCTCTCTCACACACACACACACATATTTATGATAAGCTTGTACACATTGACACTAAGCGGTGTCCATGCTAGTACTTGCGTTCATATACTACCTAGTTAAGTGTGTTTAAGCAAATATTTTTAAGGTAATTTCTTTTTACATGTATGTGGTGTCCATACTAGTACTCTTGTTCATACACTACCTAGTTAAGTGTGTTTGAGCAAATATTTTAAAGGTAATTTCTTTTTACATGTATGTGTTGTTCTTATTGCAATGATATCTATGGCCTTGATAATTGTGCCCTTGGTAACTTCTCCAGTTCTCCCTTGATCAACAAACATAGAATTCCATGAGCAAACCTTGTTCCAAACCCTTTGTAGGAATGTTAAAAATGATGTGTTCACCTTTAAGAGCACATGGGTGGATAGGGCTTAGACCACAACTCGTATCGAGGACCCTTTATACAATAGTCAATGAGGTATCCATCTAAGTCACAATTGGGATTGAGTTACTTGCTTTGCTAACCTTTTTTAATGTAGATTTTTTACTTTGAGAAGATGCTTCTCACCTTGAAAAATATTAAAAAAGCTCGATATAATGGATCTCTGCGGTTTCATTTCTTTAGGTTGAGTTGTTGCATTGGGATTGCAAAATCAAGGTTAGGGGCTTGAGGATACTGTGGAGGGTTTCAAAAACAAAGATTCTTATCTTAAGTTTTTTATAGTGAGGTGTAAAGATTGAAAGTTTTTCTCCCTTAAATTTTTTAAGACTAGATGTACACAAGTCTTACTATTTAAAGTTTTATAAATTTTTAATCATTACTTTTATAACCCTTGTTTTGTCATTTGGAATTGAGGTGCTTAATTGAATTATGCTCCCTTTGTACTTACATAATTCTTGGACATTATATTCAAGTTACCAAAACTAGACCCATATATTGTTGATGATGGATTAAATAAAAATTTCTAGTTCATCAAGTGAGAACACGGTATTGATGCATGGTTGGATTACCTCTTATGGAAGGGAGTATCTTGAAAGCTATGCCATTTCTACTTGGTAGGCAATATCTTGAAACCTATGCCATGTGTTAGCATCTCTTCTTACCTTTTATCTTCTATGCTCTTTTGCTCTAGCATATGAATCTGTTGTACTCTTGATTGTGATAACAAGTAGTCAGGATTATTGATACATGTAGTCCCACCATCACAAAACCCAATTTTCTAACTTGTGCTTTGTGTAATGGATGGATGCAAGTAATAGGTCCTAACACTAGGGTGCACCAAGTCATAATGCTAAAGAATATATTTCTACTACACTTGAATACATGAGAGGTCAAATATTATGTACATGAAGATTAAAAGTGTAAACAAAACTATTGTTTATATTTTCATTTAAAATTTTGTTTCTAAGCTACTATGTTATTTCAAAATTAAGATTATTTTATTCAATTCAATATGTTGTATTTAGTTTGAAGATTATATTTTAGAATTATAGTATAGTCATTTGTTTGGAAATAGGTGTTGTCATTTAATGAATGAGCTACTTGAATGTATTGTATGGTTCTAACTAATAGAGGATTTTTTAATGTACACCCTATGTAAGAGCACGTGCACACACACACACACACACACAAGGTTACCAAAATTATGGTAAGACCCAAGGCAAAAAATCCAATTTTGAAAACATATAAATTACTCCAATATACAACTATATCTTGAAGAAGACATATCAAATTTTAAAAGACTTCTAATATGCAAATTGAGAATCGATTCTCATGATCTAGAGGTGGAGGGCAGGCCTAGCCCAAGAGAATAATGTATATGCAAAATTTTCTCCACGGCGAAGGTTGAAAAGAGGTTGAAAATGGGCACCATGTACTCCTAAGATGTCGGGCATATGCACACAGTAGAGAAAGATATGATGAAAACAAAGGAAATCTCAAAAGTTTGTTAGAGCAACTAGCTACGAAGCTAGGTTGTTATATAGAATAAGTTTTGAAACAATGCAATGAGTACTTAAACTAAGCTCACAAGTTTGCTCAACAAGCAATATTTACATAGCAAATATGTGGTTTTTTTCTTTCATCGAAAGGAATAGATCACTATTTTGTTGATAGTGGTCAACAATCCCATAGATCCTCAAGGGTCTCAAGAGGACTCTAATATATCATATCATACCATCTCTCTCTCTCTCTCTCTCTCTCTCTCTCTCTCTCTCTCCCCAAGATAGAAAGGTATGCTTCGGTAGTAACATCAAATTTTATAAAGCATCAACTATTGCACATTTTTGGTTGATCACATATAGCACACAAATGCATAGAACATGAAAAGATAGGCACAACTTTTGTTTTTGCAGTTTTCAAATTTGACCACCATATGAAGGAAATAATCCACTAAAGAAAAGAAATAAATAAGGCCTCATACATTGTCATGTTTGTTTTTAGATGTTTGGCACATGAATGTTTGATTTCCATTCACCTTAGTCGCCTAGGCTTAAGGTGTTCTCATTCCTCGAGGGGGTCGCTAAAAATTATGTAACCCTAGGACATGGATCTAACAAGAGGGGTTTTTTAAATGGTACTTACTATTCACATAAGGTTTACATACATAAGGGGTTCATTTATTCACATCGAGAAAAAAACACATTTTATAGTGCTATTTCATTTGAAAAATTGTATGTAAGTAGGGGTTTTGTAGTCACCCCTTGAACATGTGTTGTGGGTATAGAACAGTTTTGAAACACTGCAACGAGGTACTTAAACTAGCTCACAAGCTTGCTCAATAAGCACTAGCTACATAGCAAATATGTAGCTTCTTTCTTTCATCAGAAGTAATAGATCACTATCTTGTTGATAGTGACCAACAATCCCATAGATCCTCAAGGGTCTCAAGAGGACTCTAATATATCATATCATACCATCTCTCTCTCTCTCTCTCTCTCTCTCTCTCTCTCTCTCTCTCTCTCTCTCTCTCTCTCGCCAAGATACAAAGGTATGCTTGGTTAGTAACATCATAAAGCATCAATCGTTGCACATTTTTGGTTCATCAGGAACATAGAACTTGAAAACATAGGCAATTTTGAATTTTGACTATCATATGAAGGAAATAAGCCATTAAAGAAAAGAATTAATGATTCAAGCCTCATACATTGTCATGTTTGTTTTCAAAAGTTCATAACATGAATGTTTTATTTCCATTCAACTTACTTGCCTAGGCTTAAGATTAAAATGGTACTTACTATTGACATAAGGTTTACTTACAAACTGTTCTAGGGATAGACATTCAACTAGTGCTCCTACGAGCCCTCCTCCTCCTCGCCATCGCGACTACCTCCCCCTGATTCCCTCTTTCGCCCGTCACCTTGCCATCGCCTCTTCTCTCCCCCCCACCCCCCACTCCTCATGCGTCTGTCTCTCCCTCTCTGTCGCCTACCTCCTGCTCGAGCTCGCACAAGCTGTCCTCTCCCCCCCGGTTCAAAACTTCACCGCGCTCAGATTCTGCCCATTCAGTTCGTCGCTACCACCGCTTGCTCATATCTTAGGTGTCTCCCCCGTCCAGCTGCTCGAAGCTCCGCCCAGCTGCTCGAAGATCCCTGCTCACTGCAGATCGTGTGGCAGCCCGCCTGTTACCTAGAAGACCCCTCCCCTTGGCTTGGCCTTGTTCGGTTGAAGGATTCGCCCCTGTGTGTGCCTCGTTCCCTCATCCACCCCGAGGCTCCACCTCTCTTCTATCTCTCCGTCTCGGTGGTAGCCTCTTCCTTCTTTGGAGTTCTCGCAGTTTGTCTTTGCGGTATGGCGGCTCCCTGCCCGGAACCAGAGGCCCAGCCGAACCCCCTCAAGTTCTCTACTTGCCTAGGATGCTAACAAGAACCATCTTGAGGAATAACAAAAAGAACTACGAGGAGACTGTGGATGAGTCCCAACAAGATTCCCAATTGCAATCGCATGTTTGCTTACTTCCATGGTGGCCATGTGTAGAGTCTACAATTAATGTACTAGAGATTGGTTTGAGCTTGAGGGGGAGTCTTGACATATCAAGCTCAACCCCCAATGTCTCTCTTGGGTGACTCTCATTTATGTCACCAACTTGGTTGGTTGTACTTATGGCGTAGCTAGACAACAATGTATGTTTGGATTGGGATCATATATGAACTATGTATTTTACGGGTAGACATATAGGGTAAACCCCTCTGTCATTGCCTCGGGGGGGTCACTCATCATATGTAACCCTATCATGTGAGTTCAACAGAAGGACATTTTTAATATCTAAATTTTACAAAAGTTAATTTACATAAGGGAGTATTTAAAACAAATTTGGGAAAAATTTACAGATTTGTATGGAAAAAGGGTACATTTTATTAATGAAAAATTTACAGATAAGGGATTTTAGAAATAGGTCTTGAACGCACGTGATATAGAGGGTTTATACATAGTGACCCCCCTGAGGTCATTGCATTGTATGTTGTGTTATTTTTAAGTAAATGAAAATAGGCAGCAACCTCCACATCTTGTGTCCTCTCTCTTTTGTATGTGTGAAGAAAGTTATAGTCACATCTCCTCCCTCTCTCCCACATTGTTTACACGATAATTCTTCATTGTTGTTGTGAAAGCTAATGCATATCATCCAATAATATTTATAACAAAAAATGAAAATCTTGGTCTCTAGAAAACTTGAGCTTAAAATTCTCCATCTATAGAAGGTGAATAGTAATGACCCAACTTGCCTTTAAAATGAAAATGTCGGTTAGCTACTTTTGATGTTGAGTTAAGAGACCCTACATATAAGAATGTCATTGGGATACCTTAAGCTCCTTGAAACTTCTTGAGTCTTTAATTCTATTTAAACATTCAAAACTTTAACCCAAAGTAAGTATAGGATGCATAACATACTTGTTTATTCCTCATCATAAATGATTATGCTTTCCTCTCTTATCAAGTTAGCATTTATTAGCTTAAAATTCTCACATCATATTCTTTGATTATCATTTACAAAAGCAAACAAAACCTTATACACATGAGACACACATCCTGTTATATTGTTTAGAAACTAAACCATGAATATGAATTGACTCCACTGTGTCTTCTATCCATCTCTTTTTGGAAATCGCCATGCAAGAAGGCATTCTTCACATCCATTTGATGCAAAGACCATCTTTTTGAAGCAACCCTAGCAATTACTGCTCTCAGGGTTTCCATCCTTGCAACTAGATTGAAGGTTTTCTTATAATCAATGTCATATGTCTGTACATATCCTTTGGCAATCAACCTTGCCTTATACCTCCTCATACACCGATCAACATTGTGCTTCACCTTATAAACCCACTTACAGCCAATCGACTTTTTATCATGAGGTAAAGGCATCAAATCCCAAGCGTGGTTTTCATCCAAGGCTGCCATCTCTTTATCCATGGCTGCCTCCCAATTTTTCTTCCCAACTACTTCCTCAAAAATCAAGTGGGCTCTGGTTCTTCCTGAACCTTGACCATATAAGCATAGTGATGGGCTAAAAACCCATCATATCTTAGCCTATCAACTAGATACTTCACACGTATGGACCTTCATATACCTACATCACCTTCAAGAGTCTTTAAACCATGCTTGCTTTTCATGCACCTAGGATAACAACAAAAGGAATGCCAAGTTTCTCATCAAGACTCATTTTTGATCCATTGGACTCTCCATCAACATGAGAGTGACCAACTGAAACATCAAATACACGATTAGGGTCCACCTTCTCCTTTCCTTTATGTGATACCTACCTACCACCATCTGGGCTGCCATGAGATGACCCACTGGATCGTAATATCTCTATCCATGCATTGGATCCAATGTTAGAGGACTCACTAGGTCCACTCAAACTTTGTGATTGTTACTTTGCAATTGTAGCAGCATTACCATTTCCTACATCTGTATCTTCTGACACTTTTCGTGATCCATACCAGCAGCTCATTTCATAAAAATTAATATCTCTACTCACTTGCATCCTTCTAGTGGAATGATTACAACAACACAATACCCTTTCTATTACATATAATAACCAATGAAGATGCATTTTTCTTTCTTTGGATCTAGCTTAATTCTCCTCTCATCAGGAATATGAACATAAGATATGCAACCAAATACTTTCAAATGAGAGATATGTAGTTTTTTGCTTGTATACTTTTCCTTAGGCGTCATGCCATGTATAGCTACAATGGGGGTTCTATTCATAATATACACAACAATTGCTATTGCTTCATTCCAAAAATAATCACGCATCTTTTCTCATTCAACATAGCTTATGTTCTTTCTTTCTACAACCCCATTTTGTTGAGGGGTAGATTTGCATGAGTACTTTCTCTAAAGTCCCTACTCTTTCAGATAATCATTGAAGTCAGTGTAGAAATACTCTCCCCCTCCTTTAGATCTTAGCATTTTTATGTGCATGCCCTTCTCCTTTTCAACCATAGCCTCAAAGGCTTTGAAGTGGCTGAAAAATTCACTTTTATGCTTCATGAAATAGGCCCACATCTTCCTAGTCAGAGATCATCAATGAAACTCACTTAGCAATGGCATCCAACAATAAATTAATTTTTTATTGTCCACACATGACTAAATCACTTCCAAATCTCTGTTGCTTACTTCAACATTCTGTGGAAATGCATGTCTAGCATGATTGCCCATTTGGCATTTTTCGCATACCTTTTGCATTCCTTCTACTCTGAATTTAGGCAAACTTGCGGCAATTCTCTATTTGCATATATTTCATCCTTTGTATATTCACGTGCCCAATGCACTTGTGCCATATCTCAATATCTACAATGACATCTCTTCCATGCGCACATATAGCAGCTTCAACCTTGAGCATATCAATATTCAAGGTAAATATTTTGCCATTTCTAGTGCCTTTTGTAACCAAGCTGCACTGATTTTATAGATCCTCAACAAAGCATCCACAAGGGTTAAATCTAACATGTAAATCTTGCTCAACCATTTGGGAAATAGAAACCAAATTCTAAGTGACATTTTTGGAACATGAAGTACATTTGACAAGTACTTGGTTCTACCATCTTGCAAAGCCAGTGGCACTTTACCAACATGTGCAATTGGATGTGCAGTGAGTGTGCAGTATTATCACATGTTTCAACATAACTTGGTTTTTTTTAAATTTTGACATCACTAAACCACTCACCATGACTGGTCATATGGTTAGAAGCATTTGAGTCAACAAACCAAACATTATTGCAATCTATAGCATCTCCTATCCTAGCGTTAAACATGTGTTGCATCACAAAAAGGTGCTCATTTCTATCATCACCCTACCTATTGGATGATGCATAGCTGCTTTGCTATAACTTCCCATTCTTTATGTCACTCTGCTTTTTATAGCAGGCCTTCTCCTTGTATCTAGGCTTCCCACAATAATAGCACGATGTGTTGCTATCTACATGTTGGTTCCTTTGCCATCAACCGCATCCTTTTTGGCTCCCCCTGCCTCTAAAGGTTATCATGTCCTCCTCCATATACTGGGTTTACTATTGCTACTATTGATTTTGATTTCCTAAACGGCCACCAGAACGGCCTCTTCTTTTACCTCTACCTTTACCTAAATTTGAGTAGAAGCAAGTTCTTGAGAACTCCCTGTGGCTAAACCACCATTCCTTTTCTCTTCACTTAGCAAGAGAGCAACAAGTTCCTAAATTTCAAGAAAAATCTCACGGACTCCAATGGATGTATGGAATTGTGCATACTCCTTTCCAAGACCATTCAAGGTCATGGACACCAAGTCCTCATCATCAACAGGTGCTTCAATAGAGCCAAGAGAATATGCAAGGCCTTTTACTTTCACGGAATAGTCATTTATATTCAACTTATTCCTCTACACATTATGCAACTCCTACTTGAGTTGCATCTTATGTGCAGTAGTATTGGTGCTTAATAGCTTCACCAATGTATCCTTGCCGCCTTAGGTGTCTCTACATCTTGTAGATGCACAATCATAGAGTTTGAAACACTAACATACAACCAACACATGACTTTTCTAGCCTTTTAATGCCACTCCTTGAATGCCTTTACTTCTCTAGTAGTAGGAGCACCATTGAATATAGGTTCATGCTCAATCATTATCATGACACCCATACTCCCTTTCCCATAAGAAAGTTTGCCATCTTGAAGCTCAATGCTATCTTTCTCAAGCTTCTCACTAGCAATGGTAGCTAGCTTCTCAAACATTTTGCAAGTCAAAATCTACTACTACAACATTAAAAAATAGAATTCACGCCTCATAAGGACACATAACAACACTTCTAAGACATGAAAATTTTTGCCTCACAAGAGTGGTGGCAAGCACCCACTAGTCAATTCAAGTGACAAAAATACATAAACATAGCATCCCAAAATCGGCATGTGTTTCTCAAAATCTTTGCATTGGGGACACACAGTAGCCTACTATTGCAAATTAATGCACGTGAAAATTAGGGATATATAGCCAAAAATAGCCATCTTCTGAGTGCTTGATGGAACTTTAGGATGCCAAAACGGACCTTGAAACGGCCATGAAATGCAAATATTTGCCCAAAAAAAAAAACAACGCAATTTTTTTTGTCCACTTAATGCTCTTGTGCTTCACAGACAAAGGGTACCTCAATATGAAGTTGTGAACTTTGCACCCACGACTGTGTACCTACACTAATATGCTCCGCAAATTTTGAAAGAAAGGAGATGTTGATCCTCTTACTAGGGTGTTGCAACCTTCCTTGCCTTTGCTTGCTACTAAGCTCATCACCACCACGAACCAAGCTCCAATACCATGTGAAGAAGGAGGGAGAGAGGGAGGAGACTCGGTTGCAACTTGCTTCACAACACACAAAAGAGAGAGGACACAAGATGTGGAGGATGAAGCTTGTCTTCACTTAGCACACAACAACAATACAAATGAGAGTATACCTATATGTCTAACCCTAGAAAGGTAGGAAGAAATGTGTGACAAGGTGATGGGGAGGCAAGAATGGAGAGACTTCAGCTAAGAATGGGGAAAATGAGAATAAAAGTTGTGGTCTCTTATAGAGAGGCTACACACTCATCCACTAGATTAGATTGGATTTTATTTGATTTTGCTGACTACATTTGGTGGTGGAGGCGGTTTGACTGAAAATGAGTGGCTCTTGTAGTTTAAATGGATTTTATTTTGAGACTATTTTTAATGGTCTCTTTAAATTTATTTTATTTCAATCAGATTATATATGATGGAATCCAATGCTAATTTTGATAATTGTTATTTTTATTCTAATTAATTTAATATTAACATACCCCATATGCCTATCCTAATGATATTTTGATTATTAACATCGAAAGATAACCTATGGGATGAGCCTTGCTAATTTGAATATAGAATTCAATTAATGCGCATCCATACTAGAATTTGAATGGCATGAATATATCATTTGACCTTGCATGATGATGATGCAACTCACCATGTTGATGTGGCACCATGTGTGCTGATGATGTAGTAGCATGATGTGGCCAAGATGAGACTCCTCCATGAGGTGGTAATGTGATGTGGCATGATGAGGTGGTAGTGATTAGTTGGCAAAGTGAGGTGGCAGCCTCATGTGGCTACAAGAGGTGGAAATGTTGAGCTGGTAGTGTGAGGTGGGTGGGAGTGATGACATGGCTCTAAGTGTGCCTATGATGTGGCACACGTGGCAGTGTTAGATGAGGTGGCAAAGGGGATAGTGATGACATGGTACCAAGCAAGCGGCTTAGGTGGACAGGAAAGCATGTAGGTGGCACTCTGAGATGGCAAGAGGTTGTGGTGGCATAGGGTGAGGTGGCAAGTCAACATGGTCAAGATTCCTCACTTGGCATCTTGACAAGGAAAATTTGATGACTTCTGCAATGACTCAGCCTTCCACATGGGTGGCATGCACACAACAAATGCTTGCCACTAGGCTCGGTCTCAACCTACCTTTCCAAGCCTAGTACCATGCCTACCTAGGCATGGTACTTGGCTAGGGTGTCCCTTTTTCCCCCACAAAAGGGGAACCTCACTTGTGGAGGTCAACATTGACCCTTCCCTTACTCAAATTGAACAAAATTGTGTCCTCTCATTCATCACGTGGAGGACTAACACAAATGTCATTTTTGCATGTTTGGTCATGTGCACAAATTACTATAATTATTGCTTATTTTCTTTGGTGCTCCTCTTACAAGTAAAACGTAAAATTTGATCTTCAATCTCTCTAAATCTAACCGTTGGATTTGTGATTTGATGATTGAATCACACACCCTTACTTGTCTACTAACCTTGCAACATATTTGTTTTGATCAATTATTCCAAATACTAAAAAAATGTGGTGTGTTTTTAAAATGTTCATTTTTTAGACCTTAAATAAATATTTTTTGTTATATAAACCATTAAAATGATAAGAAATAAATCAATTTAAGCTCCACATAACGTAATGAGACTCCCTATAAATTTTCACTATCATTTGCTTTAAAATGAGTGAGAAATGAGTGTGAAAAAGGTGTGACCATGCCATGTGACACAAGACATTATTTTATGCGTACGTCGGATTTTTTATTAGACTTTACCATTTTGTGCACAATAGCATGTGTGATGTTGTGTCTGAAGACTTCAAAGACTAGATCCATAGGGAATTAGGTTAGATTTTCAATTTTGTATGCAAAAAGGCATGTTTTCCCACCCTCCAAAGGTTCACCAAGTGAACAAAAAGTGGTCACCCTTAGGTTGCTACCACCCAGCTATATGTGCATCCCTTATTATTGGACAAGGGTAAATCTTATACATACTATTTTTGTCTCAAAAGCACTTTAATGGACTACGTTAAATAATCTAAGTGGGGGAGCTTAAGCCACTCACCTAGGAGGGGGAGATTGCACCCCATGTGTCACCATCTTCTCTTTCTTGTGCTTGCTTTAATTTCAGTGTATTTTGATATCTTGTGGATCACAATATTTGAATTGTCATATCAATGGTATTGGAGCTTTGGGTATGCTTATAGAGGAATGTGGGCTATCATTTGGTCAAGCAAAGGAACAAAGTCCAATGCAAACTTGCCAACTCGCAAGGGAGTAAAAGCCCAAACCAAACACCTGAAGGGTATTATGTTGTTTTTGCCAACAATGTGCAAAAACGAGTCCAAAGTAATAAGTTTGATGTCAAGAATTAAGGCAAGGACAATGGCTCATGTTTTGAAGTGAAGGGTTGCAAGTTTACTTCTAAGGGTTGCCCGTCTACCTATATAAAAGTGTGTTGGTGTGTCACGTACAACCTTTGACATAGTATTGAGAGAGGGAGAAATCCCCCCCCCCCCAAAAAAAAAAAAGAACATCCATCCAATTCGAACGAAAAGGAGATGTTGGGCATGACCATAGGATTGTCTACTCTCCCACGGTTGTGAGGAAGCCTAATGGTCTAAGAGTGCATGAATCAAGTGCTTCAATCCTAATCTTTTCTTCTCTTGGTTTTGCTAAAATTGTGGCCAAGCAACATGTATGTTGTATTTCACATACTGTCAATACATGCCCGCACTGCTATCCTATGGTTAGAAGGAAACTTGGGAAACAAGTAGAACTGCTAAGCATCGATGGGGATAAACAATAGGCTGCTATGGAGGGATCGGGGCATAATCAAGCTCTCCTAATGTGAGCTTCATTGAGATAAGTGTGTTCTTTTTGCTTTCGAGCCATTAGTTGAGAAATGAGATTCTATTGTCGCTACTTTACTTGAGCATGATAATATTCTAGGGATGCCCTAGCGTGTGGACCATAATGACAAGCCTAATTATCATGAACACACCATTACCATGATCCAAGGTACTCAAACCATGACTTCAAAATGTGACAAAAACCTTCCGTCTTGGCCACTATTGTCACATACTCAAGCTAAAAGAGCTTTGTGTAAATAAGAGAAGACATATCTTACTTAGGTCAACAAGATTGAGGCTATTTGAGAGGTTCATAAAAAGAAGCAATAGCCTTTAGACCCTTTTCTAGCTACCTATTAGTTGATTTATGGATGATTTATCTCATGGCCTTCCACCCTCTTGACCTGAGGATCATAAGATTGACCTTATCCTAGGTAGTGCACTATTGTGCAAAGCGTCGTATTGACAACCACCTATTCAACAACATGAAATTCAATCTTGAATTGAAGTCCTTTTGACATGAGGCTTAAATCAACCTAATAGTTCACCATTTGGAGCACCCGTACTCCTTGTCCAAGAAGAAGAATGGAACCTTTGAAACGTGTATCGATTGTCGAGCTTTTAATAAAATCATAGTGAAAAATCAAAATCTCATTCCAAGGTCGATGAATTTCTTGACAAGTTGAAATGAGCCACCATATTTAGCAAGATTGATCTTAAGTCTAGATATAATCAAGTGTCAGTGGGCCGAGCTTGATATTTTAAGACTGCTTTTTTGCACCCAAACGGGCCACTATGAATTCCTTCTTATGCCTTTTGGACTAACAAATGCACTTGCTGCCTCTAGCTAAATGATGAACCATATCTTCCTATCTTATCAGGACTTTGTGATAGTATTCTTGGATGACATTCTAATTTAAGCAAAAGTCATGAGGAACACGAGAAACACTTGGATCTTGTTTTCTCTCTTTTGCAAAAAAACCATTGTTTGCCAATCCATAGCAGAGTTTAGTCTTCTATATCAAAACTGAATATCTAGGTCACATTGTTTTTGTTGAGATATTAAGCTCAACCTCTCATGTGACTCTTGGGTGATTGTCATTTATGTCACTAGCATGGTTCGTTGTGGCTGTTACATCGCCACCCAGTTACAGTTGTATGATAGCTACTCTTATGTGTGGTAGTTGTGGTAGAGTAGGTTGCCACGTATGTATGGTTTGCATTCACACTATGGACCATGTACTCTAGGGTTAGAGATATTGGTTATACCTCTCTTTTATGTATGGTTGATGTGTGGATTTTGCATGTAAGAAGAAGATAGATTAAGCCTCCGCCTCTTGTGTCTTCTCCCTAGTGTACATGAAGATAGCTACAAGCAAGACTCCTCCCTCTCTCTTGCTTTCTTTTCATGGTATTAGAGCTTGGTTTGTGGTGAGGAGTTTAAGCAACAAGGTACATTATGTGACATCTTGGTAAGAGGAGCTTTTCCTCTTTTGCATTTGGGCTTTTGGAAGCATTCTCTACAGGTACACCGTCATGAGTGCAAGGTGTGCTACCTATAATTGGTGCGACCTTTAATACATAGCTCGAGGAGCTTTACCTGGGTAATAATTTGGGTTTCGGAGCCATTTCGGGTCCCATTTTTGCATGCAAGTTTGCAGGAGGCAACTCGGAAGGAGTGGTTATCTTTGGCTGTGTGCACGAGGAATCGTTATGTTGGGAGCAATAGACCTAGAATTTTAGATCTATGCCTTTGACGCAGAGACACCGACAAGCATAGAGAAGTGGTGAATGCTTGTCTATGCATCAATGTCACTTGGTGTGACTGTGTGGTTGATGGTTTCAAGCATCCATTGGCAGACTTGTGTTTTGGCCGTTTGTGTGATGGAAGGTTGAGTTTGCAAAAACTTTTGTTTGCCCTTGTGAGGCAGAATCTCTGTTTTTGCAATTGCACATTGTTGGTTGTAGTTGATTGAGATGGCCTCTGATAGTCTCATGTAGATTGTGAGTGAGAAGCTAGACAAAAACAACTACCCGGCATAGATGTTTAGAATTTCCAACTTCTTGATGGGTAAAGTCTATTGAGATTTTATCACAAGACATGAACAAGAATTTATTCTTTAAGATGACCCTACCGTAGCACAAGTGCATGCTTTTAAGACTTGGCATGAGAGAGCCAGAAGGACTATGTATTGGCTTTCTATCAGCATCTTTGATGCTATGATTGTGCACATTCAGGATGCAAAGATGCCAAAGGAGGCATGGGATACATTGTCCAAATTGTATAGCACAAATATGTAGGCACGGAAGATGCAGCTCAAGCAAGAGTTGCATGATGTGTAGAGGGGAAATATGAGCATAAATGACTACTCCATGAAGGTAAAGAAGCTTGTAGATTTGCTTGCTTCTATTGGCACACCAGTCAAAGATGATGATGTGGTGTATGTGACCTTGAATGATCTCGGTAAGGAGTATCATCAGTTTTGGGCATGTATTGGAGTCTGGGAAACATTTCTTGATTTTCAAGATTTGGTTTCTCTTTTGATAAGTGAAGAGCAACACACCATGTGCACACGGAGAGTTCATCCTCCATAGATTAGTCTTTGTCCACTTTGTTAGGTTATAGATTTTGCTCTTGGTAGGTTCTAGTCTTGCTTAGGAGAGCTGGATCCATAGTTTAAACATGGTATCAGAGCTAGGTTCTAGCTCTCTACCAATAGCTTAGTTCCATCATCTCATGAGTTTCTGCTCTCATTTAAAAGTATACTCATCACTAGAAGTTTGACCAATCCCTTCTTTGCTCCACCCAAAGTAGTGGCTGTCTCTAGAGATATCCAAACATCCATCCTACTATTCTACCCGGTTTGAATATTCATATGAATCTATCCCCTCACTCAAGCATATCTTCAATAAATAGTGAATCAGCCTATCCACAATTCGTTTGGAAACCGTGTGGACACTTCACCTTTGAGTTGCTTCCTGATAGCTAAGTTTGAGCACAAGCTAAGAAGCGTGTTTACAAACATGTTGTCAAAGCTTGTGGGCAATTTTTTTTGTTTATGGCACATCTGTCATTCATCATCTCAATCATGTGAAGCTGAAACATGGCCATGATCACAATTACAACTTCTATCACTGTCTATATACTTTTTGATTGAATTGCTTAAAGAAGACTTCCCCAACTCCGAATCTACCTTGCCCAATTCCCATCTTGCTTCTGTGCACCTCCTCAATTGTTTCTCTGCATGCAACCAACTTTGCTAATATTTGAGCCCATTGTTGCATGTTTAGCTACCTAAAATGTGGCTACAGTTGGGAAGAATGTATTCATGGACCAAAGGCAGTGTGTCATAGTGAGTGCTGCAAATCTGACAATTGTAATCCTACACAATGATTGTGACAATCATTTGAAGAAGGAAACAACGGTTGATTGTGGAGACATTCATCATAGAAACGTGCAAAGGTAACAAGATTGGCCAATGCTACTACTAAACATTAAAATCTCGTGAGAAGAAAATGGCGCATACCAAAGAAACATTCTTTTTCTTCTTCTTTCTCATATCCCAAGGTTCTCAACCTTATCCCTTTAAAATATTTGTGTAAAGAGACTTAATTCATTTGATAAAAAAAGGTCTACTTGCAACTTTCAAAAGGAGCCAACACACTCAAGTCACTTGCATTTTTCTTTTGTTTACAAGTAGTGATAGATTTATGGGCATATTTTGTAAAAAGATAGACACTATTGAGTAGTACTCAGGAAGACCTCTCTTAAACATGGATCATACAAAAATAACCATGGCAAAGTTTAATGGGGATGGATTTTTTACATGGCAAATGAAGTCAATGTACACATTAATGTGAAAGGCCCTATGGGATCTAATCAAGCCAAGTGAAGATAGTGATAGCTCACCAAGTACATCAGATAACCTCAAGGCACTCAACATAATAGCACAAGGCTTAGGTGATGAGGTGATACACCACATTGCCGGTGGCAAGGATGCCAAACTAGCATGGGAACAATTGAATAATATTTTTGGAAGTGCAATGAAAAGTTCTAAAATGAACCTCTTGATGCAATTTTATCGCCTTGACAAAAATGAAAAAGATACAATGACAGCACATATCAACAAATTCAAGGCACTAAAACAACAACTAGCAGGAGTAAAGAAAAGAGTTAAGGAAGATGAAGCTACAGCAATATTACTTAATAGTGTTGACAAAGTCCCATATGACTGAAAAATGTTGACAAGAGTCTCAGTGAAATATAATCAGCACTCCTTGAGCATGAATCAAAAAAGAAAGACAAAATTTTAGCACCTACTACATAGTTGCTCTATGTCAAAGGAGGAAAATGCAACTCAAGACCACTACCCAAATGCTTTCACTGTGGAAAGCTTGGACATACAAAGAATGAATGTTGCAACAAACATAAGCCAAAAATTGAATGTGGATTTTATGGGCAGATCGGTCATGAAGAAGAGCAATGCTACCACAAGAAGAATCAAGCCAGCTACACTGAAGTCAAAGAAGATGCAGTCAAAGAAGAAAAGCTTTTCTAAAAGCTACCCCTATCATTCCACAAAAGTGTTGTAAATCACCCTCTGAGGCCGATGATGCACTCGAGGTGAATGCCAAAGCAGCAATAGGTCAAAGTACCTAGATATAAAGGGAAAGGGTAGGATGAGTGAACCTCACACCTTGCAGTAGCCGTGTTGGCACCAAGGGGGGTATTGAAATATATGGTGCCAAAGTGCACTAGAAGTCTGTAGATTGGGTAATAGATGAGGAGAATGCCATGTGGTAGAGAGGAATCCCATAAAGATTTGTGGTCCAAAGTGGTTTGTACCTTTTCTCTAATAAAATGGGAGGTCACTATCAATCAAATTATATCATCTTTGTGCACTCTGCCTGAAGAGTCTTTCTATGAGTTCAAGCTAATCTATCTTGAAACCTAATTGACTTGAGCAACACACCTTGAGAGTTCATCCTCCATAGATTAGTCTTTGTCCACTTTGTTAGGTTATAGATTTTGCTCTTGATAGGTTCTAGTCTTGCTTAGGAGAGTTGGATCCATAGTTTTAACAATGAATAGCCATGATGAGTGGTTTAGAGAAATGTAGAACCTGGAGAGGCCAGGTTATGTTGAAACATGGGATGATAATGCACACCCTATTATGCACATTGGAAAGGTGCCACGGTCTATGCAAGATGGATAGATGAAGTAATTGGGAGATGTTCACGTCCCAAATATAACTATGGTTTCTATGGGATGGATGGTTGAGCAAGGCCTGCAAGGATTTAATTCTCATGGATGACATGAAGAATAATTGCTATCTAGTTGGAAAAGGCAACATAAATGGCAAGATGTTTACTCTGTAGAGATACAAAAAATGAGTTCTACAATGTTTGCACATGGAAAAGGGGTTGTTTCAGATATGGATATTTGGCATAAGCGCATAGGCCATGTTAGCATCTAGTGGCTAAAGAAAATGCAGGTCCAATATATTGTTGCAGGGTTGCCAAAGTTTAAGGTGGATAATACGCACAAGGTATGTGAGGCATGTCAATTGGGTAAACAAGCAAGGCATGCATTTCCACATAATGCAAAAGTAAGTAAGAGACCCCTATAGGTAATACACATTGATGTGTGGACTACCAAGACAACATCTATTGGAGGGTGAAATTATTATGTTAGCTTTATTGATGACCACACAAGGAAGGTGTGGGTCTATTTATGAAATGGAAAAGTGAAGTGTTCGACCGCTTCAAGAAACTTAGAGCAATGGTGGAAAAGGAAAAGGGTATGCATATTAAAGTGCTAAGATATGATGGAGGGGGAGAGTATTTCATCGATGAATTTAGTGAACGCCTGCAAAATTAGGGAATTTAGAGAAAATATTCATGTAGACATACCCCTCAACAAAATGGGGTTGCAAAGAGGGGAAGTAGACATATTGTAGAAGTTGCTTGTGCCTTGATGAGTGAGAAAAATATGCCATATTACTATTGGGCTAAAGCAGTAGCAACTACAGTGTATATCATGAATAGAACTCGCACTGCAGCAGTGCATGGACTCAGGCCTGAAGAGAAATTTACAGGAAGGAAGCCAAATCTTTCACATCTAAAGGTTTTTGGATGTATTGCATATGTGCACATTCCATATGAGAAGAGGACTAAGTTGGACCCTAAAGTATAAAAATGCATCTTCATTGGTTGCTCTCTACATAGAAAGGGTACATATGTCATAACCCTATGACTCGATAGATGAAGGTGAGTAGAGATGTTTTGTTTGATGAGATGAGTAGCCATTATGCACTTGTGAAAATGTAAGAAGATGTAGATGCAAGAAATGATAGTGATGTACAAGATGTAGAGCAACAGTCACAGGTCTTGAGTGGACTGAAAGAGTCATCTAATAGTGGGTCTAACATTTTTCCATGGACATTAAGGTTGCAATCACGAGCACCTTCTCATCGGAGTGCAGAAAGTGGTACACATCTATCATGAAAAGGGAAAAAAATGGTGAATCAGCCCATATTTTTTATGTGTCTATAGGACACTCACAGGTCGATGGTGAATCAAATGGCCTAGAATAGAGCTTTGATGAGGAGTTTGGGATACCAAGGATTGTTACACCTGGTGTAAGGAGAAGCAGGGATGCTTCAAAGATACCTAGAAGTGAGCTAGTGTTACACAAATTCACACGAGTAAAATACCTTGTTGATAGGCTAAAATATGATGGATATACAACCCATCATTATGCATACACAACAAAGGTAATACAAGAATCTGAGCCTATATGCTTTGAGGATGTAGTAGGAAAGAGAAATTGGGATGCAACCGCATGGATGAGGAGATGGCAGCTTTGGATGCACACCACACTTGGGAGTTGGTACCATTTCCTCATGATAAGAGGGCTATTGCCAAGGGATATGCGCAGACTTATGGCATTGACTATGAAGAGACATTTAGCCCAATTGCAAGGATGGCAACTGTGAGACAAGTGATTGTAGTGGCCACAACAAAAGGATGGTCATTGCACCAAATGGATGTCAAGAATGCCTTCTTGCTTGGTAATTTTCAAGAGGAACATATATGTATATATATATGTATACATATATGTATATGTATATATATACATATATATAGTTTATATGATACGGCCACAAGGATATGAGGATGATGCACACCCTGATTTTGTATGCAAGTTGTGCAAACCCTTATATGGCTTAAAACAGGAACTCAAAGCATGGTCTAGCAAGATTGTCCAGTATCTTGTCACCATTGGATTTCAGATTTCCAATGTTGATTTTTTCACTGTATGTGAAAAAGATAGAGAGGGGGATTGTGCTTATAGTCATCTACATTAGTGATTTGATTATCATAGGAGATAGTGATGCAGATGTATGTGATGTCAAGCTACTCCTAGAGGAGAAATTTGAAATGTAGGGCTTGGGAGAGCTATGATATTTCTTGGGTATTGAGGTGATTAGATCACCAAGTGGCATACGATTGTTGTAGAGGCAGTATGGATTGGATATGATGTCTAAGTATGGGATGACATGATGCAAGCCCATTTCAATTCCCTTAAAACAAAATATTAAGCTCAGTGTAGACACATGTGAGTTGTTGGAGGATGTTACTATGTATAGACGCATAGTAGGGAGTCTCATTTACATGACTATCACCAAGCCAGGCTTAAGCTATGATGTGGGATTAGTGAGTCAGTTTATGCAAGCTCCAAGGAAGCCACATGCAACTAGACACATCTTGCAGTATGTGAAGTCCACGTTACATTATAGACTTTTCTATGAGGCTGGAATACCGATTGAGGTCTTAGGAGTGGTGTTGTTAGTTGGAGCAGTAAGAAGTATCCACCATTGCTTTGTTAAGCACAGAAGTTGAGTAAAGGGGTGCAACAATGGCTTCATGTGAGGTAGCTTGGATAAGGACACTACTTGATGATATGGGCTAGTTAGTGTAGGAGTCTATTGGCATATATTGTGACAACATTAGTAGCATCATGCTTGCTAATAACCCGATGTATCATGCTAGAACCAAGTACATTGAGGTGCACTATCATTTTGTGAGAGAGAAGGTTCTAGTAGGAGATTGATATTGTGTATGTCAGCAGTAAAGAGCAGGTGCCTGATATCTCTACAAAGGCATTGGGTAGAGAGAAACTTCACACGTTCAAAGAACACAATATTAGAAATTTTTGGACTTTCCAAAAATCCAAAAATGAAAGTGGACTTTTGGAAAAGTCCAAAATTTTAAAAATTGTTTGAGCTATAGTTTTTCCCCTAGCTTTGACCACAACATTTTCTTGGAAAATACCATATTTGAGATTATTTAATTCACATTTCATATCATATTTAAAGGAGAAAATCTCAAGAAGCACTAATTTAAACCATATTTCACATTATTTAATTTAAATTCATATCATATTTAGAGGAGATAATGTCAAACATCACTAATTCCCACTATTTTGTTCAAATTCAATAATAGCAAATTAACATGAAAGGGAGCAACTTTACATGGAAGGGTGATGTCCAAGGTTGTAATCAAGCCACATCAAAAGTTAAAAAATCTCCAAGAAATATGGTGTGGATACACACCATTTTGGTGTCAAAATACACCGAATGATATACATTATGAAATAATACATATTGTGTTCATAAAAAATGAGAAACATTTTTATGTCCAAAAAGAATATACATCATTGATATGTCTAAATAAATTACAACTTTGTCCTCTACCCATCTCTTTCATTAATAGAGGTGTGCTCATGGTAGCTTGTGTCATAGGCTCATTGTCTTCTGGTCCAGACATCGACGCTTGTGTCATACGTTCATCTCCTTCTCCAGTGCCTTTTCCTGATGGTTGACCATCTCCACCTAACTCTTACCCTCTACTTTGATTTCCATCTTGGACATCTCCCTCTCTGCTTCCACTTGCATCTCCCACTCCAGTGGATCATTGACCACATCTCCCCCTACATCTTGCCCTCTACTTTGATCTCCACCTCCATCTCCCTCTCCACTTCCACTTGCTTCTCTCACTCCAACTGTGGCCCCTTCGCTAGTATTGCCTCCACCCACATCTATATGTTCTTTAAATCCTCCATGGCCATCTCCACTCCCTTCGCTCACTACAAGTTCCTCTTCTCCTCCATCATTACCAAACATGTCAACAAATTGTGGAAACTTCATGCGCTATGGTATTACTTTCTCTTCTTCTTTCCCTTTGCCCACCGCATTAATTGCTCTTCTCATTCCTTGGTGCTACCTTCTCTTATGATCAAAGGTCTTTCTATTGGTCTTTCATCCATTTGTTTTTTTGTGCGTTGCTCCATGTGTGACTCAATGTTTTCACTATCAGAAACATGTTCTTCTTTAGATGATTTGTTACTCCTAGGTGTACTTGCTTCTGTGGCCTCTTCTGAATGTCCACTTTTTTTAGATGGCATGTCATTTCTAGTATCCTTCGACCCTTTTCATTTACATTCATATCTCAATTGCCCTTCTCTCTTCTCCGCATCACATTCAGCTTCTGAATGTGTTGGCCCTACATCCCCTTTCTTGAGTTTGGTTAACATGCTAATTGAAAAGATCATATGGGCAGTAGCTTTCTTGAAATTACATGTAGTGTCCTTTAAAATACCAGAGGAAACCAGAGTATACGGCAAGAACAATAAGCAGAGACATCATAAAATTACCACACATGACACTTGTATATTGCAAAGAAAACGAGATGATAGACTCAATTGTGCAACAATGGGGAGCAATGACATTGATGTCATCCATACAACCCTGACTAAAATTGAAGATATATAAGATATTTTAGATGAAGTAATAGCAAATCAAGTTACCAATGACACCTACATTCTTACTGGAGTGGAAGATATATTAGATGATGTTGTGTGTGAAACAAGTGTTTCCAAAAATGTACAAGGTGGTGTCTATGAGGCAAGGAATGTACTAGCAGATAAAGCTATTGAAGAAATGTATGTTGTCACTGGAGTGGAAGATATTTCAGATGTTGCTTTTGATAAAAGTGATAGGGATATTTGTTGTGACCAATTAATGTACGGATCACGAACTGGTGTGGAAGATGTATCTACAAACAGTGATAGAGATTTTACAAGAATCATTGATGTAGACGATTCAACTCATTCATCTCATGTTGGTGACATTGGACAATGTTGTGAACATGAATCAATTTCTCCACATCCACAAGTTATGAGAAAACATTAGAGGATGAGAAATGTTTATCAATTGGCAAATCTACCTTCTATAAAATTTGGCGATCACATTTTATGAATGTGAAAACACCATCAAAGCAGCGAATGTCTAAGTGCAAAATCTATGACAAATTCAAAAGTGCGATTGAAAAAACTAAATGCGAGGTTCTTCAAGGAAAGTATATAAAAAGGAGGGCAATTCATTTATGTCACGTGCAAGATGCCAGGATGTTGTATGCTTATTGGAGGCGTGGAGCAATATCTAATATGAATAAGTACATGTGTATCACCATCGATGGGATGGATCAAAATACGACAACTTTGCCAAGGTATAGATGCACTCCACCTTCAATGGAGGGTAAACGTGGACTAAAGACACACTTATGCAGTGTATTAGTACATGGATTCCGTTTCTTTTGTGATGTATGGATAGATTATTTGCATGAGCATGATAGCAACAATCAAGTCGCTACTTCCATCATGAAGGCAATACAAAAGTTCAAAGATGCTCGTGTCTTTTTACCACCCACCCTTAGAATACAATCTAATATATAATTGTTGGAGAGAGAATAAGAATAAATATATATTTGGTTTATGCTCCATGTTGGTTGGTCTCCAAATATTCGAGGAAGTGGAAATGGGATTTCTTCTTATTGGTCATACACATGAAGACATAGACCAAATTTTTAGTGTTATATTAGGAGAGTTGAAGGCAAAGGATGTGCTCACCATGGAGGACATGCTATCTTGTATTGGGAAGAAAAGTGGCGGAGGCCGACAAGAAGATTTAGAAGTGGCTATCCTAGAGAGAATTGTAGACTGGAAGAAATGTATAGAGCCACATTTCAAAGACAAAGAAGATTCTTTAGTAGGCCATACAAACCCACACTACTTCAAGTTCAATTTGAAAAATGGGGAACCAATGATGCAATGGAAATATTACTCCATAGATGGAGATGATCATTAGAGCAAGGCATATGCTTTATTATAGAAGACACCATCATTAGAGGAATGCAAGCTTACTCTCATGCCAAACAAATCACTCGATGATGATGAAATGAATGGTTTGGATGCATTTATTTTGCACGACACAAGGATGATGGAAAAATATCCAAAGCAGTCTAAAAAGAATGAGGTTATAATAAGGTCCACTAAAAGTCTTGTTCAATATTTGACATCACAAGAGAAATTAGAGCGCATAGAATATGTTGATATGTTTTGGCTAGAACAAGAGGGCAACAAAGGGTCTCAAGGACTTGGTAGAGATTCAACATGTGTAGACATTGAAGAAGTTGAGCACCTCCTTTTGCCTCGAAAATTTTGTGGACAGAAAGGTAACAAGCCTTTGCCAAAGTTTGATCTGGCTATTGAAATTGAAGAGGGACTTTTTGTTGCAGTTTTGGCACCAGATCCAGAATCAGAGAATGATGACTAGGGAGGACCAATTTGGGTGGCAAAGGTTGTTGAGGTAACACATAATGAACAATCACATAGCACATTTATAGCATTATAGTATGAACCAAAGCCAATGAAAAGTCTACCAAGAAAGTTCATGCTAAAACAATTGTATGAGGGTTGCTTGCAAACAAAACATGAATGGGTTCCAAACAACAACAATCTAAGCCATTCAGTGGAAGTGAATAGCATTGTGCATTGTTGGAAGTCAAGGACATGAAGTCAAATGAAAAAGCATGGATATAGTGTGGAGAAATGCATCATGATCCCTGAGAGTAGCCGAAAGCACATCAAACATCAATTATGCATGGTCGATTCTTTTGGAATTTCAAATTCGGAGTATTCTAAGAAGGATTCTGAAGCATGAAAGAATATTCTTTATTCACAAATGGTGTGTCCCTACACCACCCATTTGTTGATAGCAACAACTCTTGAATTTTGGTTAAGACTTTTAGGACACATAAGTTGGATGCAAATAATTCAAACATATTTATAATTTTTATTTAACTAGTAGTATATTATGTGAATATGGGCATATTTGATCAAGTCAAGAAAAAAATAAAAACTGATTGGAAAGTCAAAAAATTTCTAATAGTGTGTTAGAGGCTTACCTTGTGTGATGGAATTGGATTTGAGCTTGAGGAGGAGTGTTGAGATATTAAGCTCAACCTTACATGTGATGCTTAGGTGATAGTCATTTATGTCACCAACATGGTTGGTTGTGGCTATTACATCGCCACCGAATAATAGTTGTATGATAGCTACTCTTGTGTGTGGTAGTTGTGGCATAGTTAGGTTGCCACATATGTATGGTTTGGGTTCACACTATGGACCATGTACTCTAGGGTTAGAGATATTGGGTATAAACCTCTTTTATATATAGTTGTTGTGTGTCTTTTGCATGTAAGAAGAAGATAGCTTCAGCCTCCAACTCTTGTGTCTTCTCCCTTATGTTGTTGTTAAGATAGCTGCAAACAAGACTCCTCCCTCTCTCCCACTTTCTTTTTAGTTTCAGATCGAGGCATTCGAGTAGATTCTAAGAAGGTGGAGATGATAGTATATTGGCCATGACCAAAGACATATATGAGTTATGGTCTTTCCTTGGTTTGTGTAGTTCTATTATAGATTTGTTTTAAACTATTTGCACAAGGCACATCCATTGACTGAACTTTTTTGTAAGACTCCTTTATTCTCTTGGAATGATCAACACACTCTAGCTTTTCGATGACTTAAAGAAGCAATGATGTAGACACGAGTTTTGACCATTCCAGACTTTGTGAAACCTTTCTTTGTCATGGTCAATAATGCTAGTGGACAAGGTTTAGGGGCAGTGATCATTCAAGATAATCATTCAATTGCATTCAAATCTCATAAGTTGAAACCAACAAAGCTAAAGTACTCTTTGTATGACAAATAATTAGTTGATGTGGTTCATGCTCTTAAACTCTAAAAACATTACCTCATGGGTTCTGAGTTACTCATTAAAACAGATCTCAGATCATCACATTAAGTGGGTTGCCTCTATTGATAGATTTAAACCAATGATCCAATATCAACTAAGGGGAAAAAAGTGTTGTTGTCAATTCATTTAGTCTTGATAGCCTAGCATCAAAATATCATAGTCATTCAAGGTAATCTTTTCGAGCCCATGAAGGCGACCTATACCACTAACAGAGACTTTTTCAAAAATATGGCGTAACACTAAACAAGCTACTGGAACCTATATTGCCTCATATTCCATCATGATGACTACACGTTCTATGAAAAGATTTTGTGTATTACTAAACAATTATGCCACTCGGTACTAGAAGAGGTCCACTACATTGGCCATAGAGGCATCGTTGCAATCTATCGAACTTTCATTCAAGATTTTTTTTGGCTTAAACTTAAAGTTGTTGTGTCTTTTATTTTGCAATGTCTTATCTACCAAAAACCTAAGAGTTGCAAGGGCAATCATCAAGGTTTGCTCATGCAATTATCGATTCTTGATTACCCATGGGAACAAATCTTTATTGGCTTTCCTATAACTAGCCTAGGTTTTGATATGATTTGGACTATCATTTACTAGACTTACATTCTTCCTTGTAAGAAAACATTGACCGCACTTCAGGCTACTCTACTCACTTGTTCATCAAGCACATCTTTGTACACCACCAAAAGTGATTGTGTCACATCGGGATAGTAAATTTTGTAATAACGTTTGGGTTGCACTCTTTGATATTCATGGTACAAAGTCAACTTTCTCTATTGCTTTTCATCTCAAGTCAAATGGTCAAATTGAGGTCATACAAAATACTATCTGTGACATGCTAATTTTTATGTATCAACCTGGAAAATGAGATAAATATTTGCACAATCTTACAGTTTGCCTACAACAACACTAAGTGCTCTACCACTGGCAAATCTCCATTTTAAATTGTCTATGGCAAAATCATTCCTACTCCATTGACCCATCTTAGGCATCATATCGATGCTCCTAATCAATTCACCAAGGAATTCCCTCGCATCTTGACTATTCTTTGTAAGAACATTGAACATGTTCATGCTGTGTACACTACTCGAGTGAACATGGGTAGTAAGCGAGTTGTATTTGCTCCTAGTGATCTTGTCCTACTCAATATTGAGAGATAATGAGTTAAAAGTGTTGAAACCCATCCTATCACTAAACTTACTGACAAGTCCTATGGGCCTTTCAAGATTTTAGACTGCACTAATGATAATGCCTATTGGCTCAAATTACCTCCTCATTGTCACATTTATAATTCTTTTCATGTGTACTTTTGCATCATTTCCATGCCCATTCACCAACTCAACCCATTCTCAAGGAAGCACCTTTGCTTCAAGGTGAGACTCAGTTATTAGAACTTGATGGTATCATTAATCAATAAGTGACTCCGACCAGATGTGGCCATTCTTATGCCACTTATCTTGTTACCTTCAAGAATCACCCAATTGAGGATGCTAAGTGGATGATTGAGCTTTATTTTTGCCACTATCCTTCTTTACTAACACCATTTTTGTCACTCAATTGAGGCTAATTGTGATTTCAAGAAGTAAGAGGGATGTTATGAGAATTGGAATTATAATTAATTGAATAATTTGGTATTCAAAATTCCATCATTTTTGTTGCACAAATGAGGCTTGTGTGCTTGTTGTTGGTAGTGATGCAAGTGTGCTCCTACATGGCTAGGGATATCATCGGCTGTATGAGAATGTGGCATTATGTGCACCACTTTGGCAATGAGTGTGTGGCATGGTGTGCACCACTTACATGATGATAGTATGTGTGGCATTTGTGCACCATATGATGGTATGTGCCACATGTGTGCACGATCGATCCATGATTATATGTGTGTCGCATCAATGCACCATTTGATGGCATGTATCACATGTATTGATTATATGCCAAGTAAAATTACATTTGGAATAATTGATTTGGTGATTCATTTATTGATTGCTACTAATGTCACCAATTGCTTAAGATGAGAATGCATGACAAGGATCAAAGACAATGTAAGGATACCGCTTGAGGTGTTACGTGATTTTGTGCTATGACTGCTTGCCAAATTTTGTAATAAATTGATATCATAGGCCATTGGCAATAATAAGTGGTAAAAGGCTTTAAGACATAAAAAGCAAAAGCTATTTGTGCATCCCTTATTTTGGATAAGGGATAATTTTGCACATGCTATTTTTGGCTCAAAAGCACTTTAATGGAATACATTGAATACTTTAGGTGAGGGAGCTTGAGCCACTCATCTAGGGGGGTGAGATTACACCCAATCTATCGTTGTCATCTTCTCTTTATTATGCTTGCTTCAATTTCTTTTGTTTTGGTATGTTGTGCAATATTTGAATTATCATATCACTAAAAAGGACAAGCCGGATTAAGTATTGGTTATATATAAGGACAAAATTTGAAGTAATCAGCTTCTTGTGT